>NC_052674.1:15774605-16111051 GCF_016802725.1 Solenopsis invicta | reverse complement strand
AATTTCGACACATAAGGATAATGTAACATAAATAACCACTTCAAATTTAAAAATTATAATGGTAACGCATAATCGCCCAAATTTTGTAACACTTTTCCGTAAAAATAATAATAAAATAATAAACCTGTGATCGCGTGATGATTGCTGTACTAGGTGCTATCGCGCCGTACATGCGAACCTAAAATCACTAATTAAAGTATAAATTTGATTAAATTGGAAATAATGCGCGGAATGCGATTCATAACGCTCGGGCGCGTTCTCCCCGTGCCTCGCGGCTTCCGCCTGCGCCGCCAAGCTCGCGCGCGCGCCGAGTCTCAAGATTTATCCGGGCATAAAAAAAATAGTTTTTTTATAGTAGGAATAATAACCTTGCAAACTTCAACGTGCACTCTTGTAGAGCGCCTACTCCACTATCCTATTATGCACGCGCAACTAGAAAAACAAGAAAACTGAAAGCATTATAAACTTCCAAAGTATAAAAATCAATTTCACCCAAAAGCAATATTGAAATTTAAACTTTTTGGTAACGTAACGATTCAGAAAAATTGTCACTACCATCCTCTCAAATCAAAATTAAGATAGCTCAAGAGTTGCAACCTACAGGAATTTTTAAAGGATCTCGGAATAATTGTCGTCGCGACACCGGTGCGCGCGGGCGCGCGCTCCTCGCGACTCTCGTACGATAATTCCGTCTATCTTTACGGACCATTAAAAATAGTATCTTTAATAAACTTATCAATTTCAATCTAAAAATCATTTACTCTCGCTCTCGGCTTGCGCTCTGTTCGCACTATATTAAAATCCCATGAAAATTACAACCGTTAGAGTCTCCTAAAAATTCAAGATCGAAAAAGAATATTTCGCGTCGAAAAATTCTAATTCTTTCGCTATGTAACAACTCAGAAAAATCGGCACTACAGGTTGGAGCACTCAATTTAAAAATCCTTGGGAAATTATATTTTATATTGAATTTTAAAGTACCGAAATTAATTCTCGATCTCATACGCAATTCCCCCTTAACTCGCAAGCCGCTCGGTATGCGGAAGACGCGTGATCGTTAAAGGGCTTACCTATATTGAAAACCTAACAGAAATCGGGAACCTCTCCTCCCTGGTACCTCTCGTCTACAATCAAACGGTATAAATACGGCACGAAGTCGGAAAATAGATCACTTCTATCGAGTCAAGCAATCGGTGAGAGCGCAACTCAGGGCAATCTCCCAAGTTATAGATTGCTGACAAGACAACGGGTGAGTCAATAATTAATCATTTCCATCCCGGATCTCTAGGATGCCTCCCAGGTAGAACATAAAACTCAAAATATATACCATAATGACATCACTTAAAAGTCATTTCGGAAAAAATCATAATGACCTCATTCATACATTTTTAACGATGTTTCGGTGACTTATTTTTGATATCATATTGATTTTATTATGACTCCCAGAAAGAAAAATATTACGTAAAATTAAATGGTAGAAACTTTATTTCATCATAAATTATTGTTATAAAAGTAATAAACGTCATTGCACAAATAGCACTTTCCCAAGAAAAACAGAAAGTGAAATTATAATATTATTTTGATTGTCCTGTTCTCCTTGGATTTACATCCAATGCTAAAAAATAAACTTGTTATATTAATATCTATTATTAAAAACAAATGTTAATCAAATATTAATAAAAAAATTTTTTATAATTAAGAAAAAAACAAAAATATAATTTTTTATAAAGTAACATCTCTTGACGTTACAGTAAATATAAAGCTTATACAGAAATGTATAACACAAATATATAATGTGGAAACCGGAAAAAGACGCAAATTTATAAAACGGAAATCTATATTATTAAAAAAAAATATCGTAACGGAAATCGATATCATTTGAAAAATGGAAATCAATCAAAACGATAATCTGTATTATTTAAAAAAAAATCGTAATATTGTTTTATCTTGTTATGCCTTGTTTTAATTTGCTTTGTAAAGTTCTGAGGAATTTGCACGACTAGATTTTCCTCTGATTACTTGTGTGGAACCGACGTGATATTTTCTTCTCCGCCTGTACCAAATTGCTGTCAGGGAATACCTTTAAAACAGCACCTATATGTACCAAATAGAGATTGTAACAAAACGCCCCTTCACCTCGCGCGCACTGCCACTCCGCTCCGTCCACCCGAGCAATACACCGGCAGAACGCCATGTGCGCGCACCAGGCTAACCTGTCGTTACGATCACGCGGCAGCACGCGCGCCGCCCGTGGCGTTCGGCAACGTTCCCGCTCCGGACCAGCAGACCGAACGCGCGGATTGGTCCGCCCAACCGTGCGTGATATATAAGCCGGCAGTGGGAACGCCGAGTTAGATCTTCCCGGTCCGCCGAATCCGACAGGTCGAGAATCCTCGACCGCACTCCGACTCCCAAGAAGACGAGAATACTCGCCTCGTCCAGACTCCCCTCGACGAGAATCCTCGTCGTTCCGGCTAGCTAAGGATCCTCGGCTAATCCTGCCATACCGAATACCGCTCCGCAGCCAATCACGGCGAGCATCCTCGCCGTGCTCCGTAGCCGAGTATCCTCGGCGAATCACCGTCCACGACGAGCATCCTCGTCGAGTCCTCCGGCTGGGTATCCCTGGCCAATCACATCCGTCCTCTCCCTCAGGGAAGATTCTCTTGTAATCTAAAGCCTCGTCAGGGCATTTGCGCCCTGACGAGACCTTCGCCTCATTTTGCACGAGGCGGCTCGGGCGAGGCGCGGAATCGCCGCCGTCGCTCCGATCCCGCGTTCCGCGGCTCCCCGATCACCCCGGACACCGTGTCCGTTTAAACCCACGCGATTAGTAAGTAAGATCACTGTAGTTTTACGATTCCGTCAGTTTTATCACGGTTCTAGTAATCCAGTTCTTATTATGTTTCTTTTGTAAGTTAGAATTATTTTCTTTGTCACTTTACCGTTTCATCCGTGTTCTCGCGGTTATTATAATTCTTGTCTTGTAATTCAATCTCGGCTCTCGCCTAGCGTTCTCGTTATTCCACGCGTCACCGTGCGCTTACCGTTACCAACGCTCGCAATTCAGACCGCTCAGCGGCGATTGGTCGTCGCGACCACCGCAAGCCAATCGCGTCCCCGTTTAGGCTGGGTCCACTTGTCACGAGGCGTTTAGACTCAATAAGCTATGAGACTACATGTAAATATCCCATCTAAATAAAGATTTAGTATTTTTGTCAACTAAAATACCGAGTGCGATTATTTTACCAAACCCGACCAATCCGGCGAGCTTATCCGCAACCGTATCCTGACTCCCACTGCACCGCACGAAAACCACCAGCGTTACAAGATCAGTGTGTTTACTTAAAAATAAGAAATATTATTTGTAAAGTGCTACATTAAAACATACAAATGATTGCTTCATGAAGCTTCGTATTTTGGAACTTGAGCTTCACTGAACCTGACCCTGCATAATTTATCATGCGAGCCAAAGAATTTGTAATAACTTTTGGCAGAATACGGCCGACAGCTGTATATTCGTCGGTTCATCAACTTTCATTGTAACGGCTTGTGCCGTCGCATATGTGTATGCGTATTAATTTGCTGATTGTGACCCGTGCTGTGACGGGAAGCGAAAATGATTGAGACCTTGATGGTTGTTATAGCTGAGTTTTAATCACCTTTACAATGTCGAATAACGTACATACAAAGAAAAACGGACAGAAAAATAACTGTTAGAATGCACGCACGCATCGACAAGACGGACGAGACAAGAGAGTTACGTTATTAGGCGAAGAAGGATCCTAATGTTAGCAAGCGAGAGTGGGGGGGGCGCAGTGCGCAGGACCATTCAAGCCAGAAAGATTTGAGAACGCAAAAACGGCGCGAAGGAAAACTGAAAAGACACGCGTAGCGTGAACAAACCGCCGCCCTTGAAAGTATCAACTTTCAACGTGATAAAGTGTATGAGAACTACAAGTTCAAATGAAATAAAGGATAAGACAAAGGTATAACATAACTTATTTCTAGTGATCTTCGGAGGGAAGTAAACACAGACGCGTTATGGAACGTTTGTAAGTTCCTTTAGCGGTACGTAGAGTTACAGTACGAATAATACCGTCATCACCGGGATGTACAGCTTGTATTCTAGCGAGGGGCCATGTTAAGGGCAAAGTAGAGTCTTCTTGAAGAAGGACTATTTGTCCCACGTGTACTGGATTTTCCTTGATCATCCATTTAGTTCGTTGTTGGCAATGATGTAGATATTCTCGTAACCATCTTTTCCAAAAATGTTATTTTAACTGCTTGACATGTTGCCAGCGAGAAAGGCGATTTACAGGTAGCCTTTCTAA
The DNA here is from genome assembly GCF_016802725.1 of Solenopsis invicta. Taxonomy (NCBI): domain Eukaryota; kingdom Metazoa; phylum Arthropoda; class Insecta; order Hymenoptera; family Formicidae; genus Solenopsis; species Solenopsis invicta. Next base: position 16,106,717 of record NC_052674.1, on the reverse strand, counting down.
GGATGGTTCCGGGTAAGAAGTCAGTGGGCTTCCTATCAAAAAATGTCCTGGAGTTAGCGGTGTGAGATCATGAGAATCTGATGATAGTGGAGTCAGCGGACGAGAATTTAAAATGGCTTCAACTTGAACAAGCAATGTTTCTAACTCTTCGTATTTTAAGTTGGTCTCCTTGGTTATACAAAGTAGATGACGCTTGGCAGACTTAACTGCAGCTTCCCATAGTCCACCTTGGTGAGGCGCTCTAGGGGGTGTAAAGTGCCAGTTGATTCCTTTAGCAGATACATAGCCGATAATCTGCTGTTGGTTTTGTTGATCGTTGAACACTGTTGCTAGCTCAGTTAGTTCACGGCAAGCACCTTTGAAGTTTAGGCCATTGTCAGAATAAATATCTGATGGATGTCCTCTCCGGGAAATAAAGCGCTTTAAAACGTTTAAGAAAGCTGCGGTAGATAGATCTGTTGCTAGCTCAATGTGAACAGCAGTAGTGGCGAAGCATACAAAAATTGCCATGTAGCACTTGACTAATTTTGCGTTTTTTCGAGTTCCTTCCTTAATGTAAAAAGGACCAGCATAGTCAATGCCACATATGAAAAAAGGCCGTTTAGGCACTGTAATTCTATGTTTAGGAAGGTTTCCCATTAATGTAGAAGCCATTTTTGGAGATCTGCGAATGCAGACAATGCAATTGCGTATGATTTGTCGGGTAACATCTCTAGCAGAAACGATCCAATAATTTTGACGTACAGCAGACAATGTTGCTTGAGGGCCTGCGTGGAAGTGTCTCTGATGTTCGTGAATAACAATGAGACGCGAAAAGGGATGGCGACCAGGAAGCAGTATGGGATGCTTAGCGTCATAAGGAAGATGAGAAAATTTGAGTCAACCACCAACTCTTAAAATCCCTATTTCGTCGATGAATGGATTTAGTCGTAAAATAGAACTATTCTTATTAAGATTTTGCTGTTTTGCAAGTAATTCTTTAAGTTCTTTAGAGAAATAATCTTGTTGAATAAGCCTTGTCAAAACTTGAATAGAATGGGCTATTTCATTAGGTGAGATGCTGTAGACATGAGAAGCTTCAGTATGTTTGATCCTTTGTTTCAACTTGTTGTAAAATCGAAAAATGTATGATACAACACGAAGAAGCTTCATAAGACTTGAAAATTGTTAAAAAATGTTGAAAACCTTTTCGGTGGTGGCTGTGGCGATGGTAATGGATTTGGCTTCAGGTATGTCCTGGTGGTTTGTTGAATATGGAAATTGAGGCCAATCTTCTTTGTTGAGATTTAACCAGGAGGGTCCTGACCATCAGAGTTGTGACTGAGGTAATGATGCAGGAGAAATGCCTCTGGACAATAGATCAGCTGGGTTGTCTTTACTACTGACGTGGTGCCAGTCTTGAATAGTAGTTAATTGTTGGATTTCACCAACGCGGTTGGCAACAAATGGAGTCCAAGTGCGACTAAAAGACTGTAGCCAAGCTAGTACAATGGTGGAATCAGTCCACAGGTAAACAGATTCAATTTTGCATGTTAGGCTTTTTAAAACCTTATTAGTGAGCTGTGCCAGCAAAAGAGCTGCACATAATTTGAGTCGAGGAATAGATAATCCTTTCAAGGGAGCGACTCTATTTTTTTGAGCAAAGAAGATTAACCGAGTGTTGACCATCAATGCCAGTAGCACGCAAATAGATGCACGCTCCATAGGCAAGCTCGCTGGCATCAGAAAAACCATGAAGCTCTAAATTGATGTACTGATCTAATGAGATGACTCGACGTGGTATTGATATGTCTGTTACTGTTGATAGCTCAAATTCGTAGCGCTTCCATTTCGTGTCAATATCGAGAGGTAGTGATTCGTCCCAATCCAGTCTTAAACGCCAAAGTTCTTGAATGATAAGTTTAGCGATGACTGTAGAAGGCCCAAGCAATCCAAGAGGATCAAATATTAAAGCGATTCTTGAGAGTATGCTTCTTTTAGTTGGCGTTTGTAACAGGGGTAAAGATGTGGAGTTGGAGAATTTAAAATTATCAGAGCTGCAATTCCAAATAAGGCCCAGTGCTCGTGTCTCAGATTCCTTATCAGTAGACAAGACAAATTCCTTTTGATGTGACAGGGTTTGGTTATCTAGTAGAGCCGAATCGTTGGAAAACCATTTGTGCAACTCAAATAGACTTTCTAACAGTAATTGAGACGTTTCTGTTTTAATCGCAAGCGCTTCTTGCAAAGTTTCTGCTCCAGAAACCAAGTCGTCGACGTAGAAGTCGTTTAGCACTGTCCTGGAGCCGATTGGATATTTAACGGAATTGTCTTCAGCTAGCTTTCTTAGAGATCGAATAGCCAAAAAGGCAGCAGATGCAGTACCATACGTAACGGTAAGAAGTTCGTAAGTTCGAATTGATTTGTCTTGAGAATCACGCCAGAAAATGCGTTGGAGAGGAGTTTGTGCAGGATCTATCAGTACCTGTCTGTACATTTTTATCACATCAGCAGTCAAGGCGTACTTGAAGGAGCGGAATCTAGTTAATATCGAGAACAGATCATCCTGAATTGTAGGGCCGACCATAAGTGCGTCGTTCAATGAAATCCCGGTCAATGTTTTGGCGGAACCATCGAAAACTACTCGCAGCTTGGTTGTAGTGCTTGTTTCCTTGTACACTGCATGATGCGGTAGATAATAGATCTTGTCGATTGATCGTGAACATTGAGTGACCTCACGCATGTGGCCAAGTTGTATGTATTCATCCATGAATCGCTTGTATTCCTCATACATTTTGGGCGATTTTATAAGGCGTTTCTCTAAATGTTTAAAGCGACGTGTGGCAATTTCTTCAGAATCTCCAAGATTCATTAATTTGTCCTCCTTTACCGGTAATTGGACTATGAAACGCCCATCGTTATTACGTTTCACAGTATGCAAAAAAAGCTGTTCGCAAATTCGTTGTTCTGGGGAACATTCAGGAGAAGATATCGTGTGATCAATTTCCCAAAATCGGCTGAGTGTGCGATTTAAATCCTCCGTGACAGCAAGGCAGCTAATAATTGAAGATGTAGAATTTGCAGTTGTCTGGTGACGGTCCAGCTACGACCCATCCCAAAAGGGTTTTTTGTAGCGTGGGTTGCTCTCTAGAAGTTGTAATTTGACCTGGACACATTAGCCGCCAAAATAGTTCTGAACCTATCAACATGTCGATATCCGGAACGTTAAAATTGGGGTCAGCTAATTTAATATGATTCGGTATTGTTAATTCTCGTTTGGAAAAAAATCTTTGAGGTAATGATTGTATAATTTTTGGCAAGATTATACATTCTAGGTTATGATTAAATTGATTAAAGCGCGATTTGATATGTACATTGATCATCCTTTTGGCTTGAATAGTTCCTTGAGCTATACTGGAAACGGAAGCATCTATCGCTTGTTCTTTGAGATGCAATTTATCAGCAAATTCTTTGGTTACAAAATTCATTTGAGACCCGCTATCTAATAACACGCGGCAGGGAATAATCTCGTTTTTGTGATCGAATGCGTGTACAATAGCTGTTGACAATATAATGCCTAACGAATAATGAGCTCATAAATATTGTGTAACAACTGGTTGCATAGGTTTTTCCTTTTCGGCAGGAGTGGATTCATTTGTAACGGGCGCTTTATTATCGCTGGTTGAACTCGACAAGTGCAGCAAAGTATTGTGTTTTTTGCTGCATTTGCGACAAGAACTTGAAGTGCAATTTTTAGCTTGATGCGAATTAGGTCTTAAGCAATTGACGCATAAATGAGCCTTTTTTACGATAGACAATCTTTTCTCTACTGGTAATTTAAGAAAGGCTTCACAATAATATAAAGGATGAGTTTCCTTGCATTGTGGACATGACAAGTTAGACGTGGCTAAATTAGTAACAGAAGAGCCCTTTGACTTGTTAGTGGGCTTTGAGTTAACAGATTGATGGATTGATAGCTTGCTGAAGATTGTTTCAAGTGCTTGGCAGCGCTTAGAAAGAAAATCAATGAAGGTTTTTAAACTTGGTATCTCTTTGTCAGGAATGCTAGTTTCCCAAGACTTGGTTGTGACAGGATCAAGTTTTGAGGTTATGACATGGATGATTAGGTCGTCCCACGCATCGGTGGGTCTTTTGATAGCTTTAAGAGCACGTAAATGTTTTAAGATTGTATCTAATAACTCACGTAACTGAATATGATTTTCTTTCGATAGCGCAGGAGCGTCGAAAATAGCTCTAATGTGTTTTTGTATTATCCAGCGCTTGTTGTCGAATCGTTCCTTTACCGCAGCCCATGCATCGTTGTAATTGTCGGTGGTAGTCTCAATAGATTTTATAACTTCGGCTGCTTTGTCCTTGAGCAAAGAACGCAAGTAGTGGAATTTTTCAATCTCGGTTAAATTTTCGTTGGCATGTATCAATTTCTCGAACGTATCATGATAAGAGTACCAATCATCATAAGCGCCTGAAAATGAAGGAAGTTCAATTTTTGGTAATTTAACGCGCGATTCCCTAGGTGCAGGAGCACGTGTGTCACTTTCATGTGATGATGAGGCTCGAGGATAATGTTGCTCGAAATGTTCAAGAAAAGATTGACATCGCGAAATTGACGCGAAATATGTAACCTCAAAATTCGCTCTTTGTTGCCCTTGTTGGGAGAGTAGTAAATTTTTGTCTGTATTTAATGGATCTTCATTTTCTAGTATTTCTATTCGCGATTGCACGATCTCGAACTGATCCCATAATTCGGTTAATCGTCTCTTACGTTCTTCGATGTCGTGTCGCGAACCTTGTGTAACATTAAAATTTTCTAACGTGTTCTTGTGGCGCGTTAAAGATGCTTTGATTGTATTACGCCTAGTCTTGGCTTGCGATAATGACATTGAATCCATTATTTATTGGATGCGTAAAAAAAAGGAAGATGTAAGTGACTCTTACCTTGCGTTGTAATAATGAAACGATCTTACCAAAAATGGATAACCTCTGAACGTCAGTATGAGAATGCTTGTTGAGAGGACTTGTGAATGATAAAGCTTACTGTGAGCTTATAGATTTTCTTAACTTGGGTGATTTTCGGACTCTGTATCCGGCTTCGAAGGACCATGAGATTTTGTAACGGCTTGTGCCGTCGCATATGTGTATGCGTATTAATTTGCTGATTGTGACCCGTGCTGTGACGGGAAGCGAAAATGATTGAGACCTTGATGGTTGTTATAGCTGAGTTTTAATCACCTTTACAATGTCGAATAACGACATACAAAGAAAAACGGACAGAAAAATAACTGTTAGAATGCACGCACGCATCGACAAGACGGATGAGACAAGAGAGTTACGTTACTAGGCGAAGAAGTATCCTAATGTTAGCAAGCGAGAGTGAGGGGGCGCAGTGCGCAGGACCATTCTAGAGTCCCTAGAAGTAGAGAGTCTGGACATCTGTTCCTAAAATGTCGGTGATGATTATGTCAGTGTATTTCCGTGAGTTTTATGTGTGTGTATATTTATCGTTGTGTGCACTCGAACGTGTTGTATGCTGTTATCGCATTGGCTAAAGAGGATTAAATAGGGATCCGTATTGGTGCTGCCATTTTAGGTGCACAATCACGTGTATCCAATCACGTGGAATCCCGAGACTCTCTACTTTTAGGGACTCTAGACCATTCAAGCCAGAAAGATTTGAGAACGCAAAAACGGCGCGAAGGAAAACTGAAGAGACACGCGTAGCGTGAACATTCATTAATTTACCAAAATAATATATCTGAAAAAGAAAAAAATTTTAACTGTAGACAATACAAACTGTATACATATTCGATTATTGAATAATTGATTATTGTTAGATCGAACTTTTCTTCATTATAATTAAAAAAAAATATAAAAAAACTGAATACTGTCACAATTGTATTATAAACTATTATCATATGCATTCAATGTCGTTCCTGTAGGTGAACAAATATCCAAAAGCCAAAAATTTCTTCATTAAAATATAGAAAATTTTTTACATATAACTTATTTGTAAACATATAAGATGCAATAAATAATGGTAATAACTAAACTGAAATATAAAATATAGTTTATATTATTGTAACGATGCACCTCCGCATCGTTCCCCCTGGGGCCACGAACCGCTCCCCTGTCCGGCCGAACACCCGCCGGACAGACGAACAGGCGCTACGCGCCGATAATCGCCTCACACGCGCGCACGAACGGTCCGACAAGCGCGCCGTTAAACGCCCGAAGTCCGCGCGCACGCGCACGGATTCGCATGCTCCTAGCGTTGGAGCGACAGAGAGGCGTACGCTCAAGCGAGAGCGCGATACCGGACCGATCTCGGAGCAGCGGGGATGCTGTATTCCGAGAAGAACCGAACTCCACTCGAACATCCCCGACTCTCCGAGATCGGGGTATAAAAGGCGGACGATCCCGCGAAGAGATCGACTCCTCTCCGGTCCAGCCTCCGAGCCAGACCCAGGAAATCCGCGTGGTAGAGCGAGCTCTGTCACCGCCGAGAGATCTCGGCGATTTCCGATCCCGCTTTCCCGGCACCTAGGGAATCCGAGTAGTAGAGCGAGCTCTGCCACCGTTGAGAGATCTCAACGATTCCCTCAACCCATCTCCGTCCAAGCGTCCACGGTAACGACTGCCACCAAGGGGGTAGAGATATCTCTGCCTCCATCGAGAGCTCTCGAGGCAGCCGACACCGACTCACGTCGGGGATTCCCTACTAAGGGAATCCCGCCGCGCACCTGTCGCGAATTCGCGGAACACCGACGCGGCTTCTAGCGTAGGGCGTCCCGGCCCGCGCGCGCCGCGGACCGACAAGGCCGGCGACGACATAAACATCGTGGAATCCTCGCGACGATACCGAACCAAGCGTGAGCGAGACCGCGCTATCGTGCGCTCTCTCGCACCGACCGCGAGCCGAGTGCGAGCGACCGAACGCATGTAAATAGCTCCCCGGTCTGTAAATACCGCGTCTTCTTACTGTAAATACCGCGTCTTCTTATTGTAATACCGCGTCTTCTTATTGTAAAACCGCGTCACCGTACCGTCGCGGATGCACCGCGTGTATCCGCGAACTACGGGCACATATTGTCAGTATTAGATCGTAAATAAAGTCATTTCTCATTAAACGCACGTCCGATCTCGGAATTGATTAACCCGGCAACCTTCCTTCGAGCCCTGGCTTCCCTGAGCTCGTCCGCGCTCGGACAAAACACAGGTTGTTACATTATAATAAAAATGATCTATGAAAATGAAATAAGATGTACTTATTAAATTTAACTTGCAAACCAACTATGACACTACTACAATACAAATGAAACTATACTTACTACAGGGTAAAAGTTATCATCAGATATAAGAAACTTCTGAAATTCTTCAAAGGCATTTTCATCATTTAAGGGGAGTGCAGGAAGTCCTTTCGGTTTCATTACTTTTTCTTCTTTTGGAGCTAACTTGCGATAAATCCTATGAAGCATCAGATTTTCATATTCTACTTTTCCATTTAATTCCTCTTGTCTATCCACTAAAATTTGAAGGACAGCAGCAACATGAGGATCTAAAATAAAGTAATAATATAATGATGTCAAAGTCAAATCAAAATCAGTAAAAAAAGGAGGAAGTTGGAGAGATTCAATAATATTTTTATAAAAAATTACACACACAAAACATATGTATACATACATACATACATATATGTATATATATATATATATATATATATATATATATATATATATATATACTCGTATATAATGTTAACAAATAGAAAATAGAATTTAATCAAGAAGCAACCAATAACTTATACCTAATTGCATATGCACATTTTTCATTAATGATGGCAAAGAAGCTGAAACATATAGTTGAAATATCAGTTAAATATAATAAAATATCAGTACAGTTAATTGTAGAAATAAACTTAATACAACTTGGCTGAGGAGATGTCACAGATTGACAAGATGTGGAAGTATCTTTTTTTGTAGAGGGTTCTTTAACAGAGATTGTTCTTTCCAAAGATGAGAAGATCGTTTCATGTATCGGTAATTTATTTCCTACAGGTACAGCATTGAAACACGATGGATTGTTATATACTGCAACAAATCAAATAGGAGCTAATATCTTATGAAAGTATGAAACTCATACGAAACTACATGAGAAACTGTAAGATGAGTAATAAATACATGACTGCGCTATTTAAGCATTGATTATATCATGCATGTAAGCTGAAAAACTAACTAAACAATACAACATAGATACATACAATTTGAGCAGAATTGGGATGTTGCAACTTTTATGAATAAAGTTTTAACTACAGAAGAAACCTTACCCACAAATTCAGATAAAGAACTTTAACATTGAATTTCAAAAAAAAAAAATTTAATTCTTTATAAAATGGTGCTAATAAATAATCATATAAGTTAATATTTCCATTCTTACCTTTCTTGACAGATGAAGTAATTTCAGAGGATTCATTGCGATTATAATTGCCTATTGGCGTAGTCTTTGGAGTGTTAGAAATATGCATTTCCATATCGGCTGGAAAAGAAAGTAAAATGAAAATTGTAATGTATACAATAAAATATGTGAAACTGAAATAGCTTTTTAAAATAAAGAAAAAAACATAAAATTTGCTTTTTCAAGAAAAATTTGAAGCTTTACTTTGAACATTATGTGTTGACTTATTTTCTCCATCATAAAAATATAGATTAAGAAGTAAAACATTGCCATTTTATAAGATATGAGATTGTAAGATACACAACTTGTGTAAAATTTAACTTACTATCATTGAAGAGAGATTTCACTGAATTTTCATCATCCTCAACGCAAGTATCTTGCGATACAAAAGCTGAAGACTGTGATGATGCATTGCATGATTCAGTATACGAGGGCGGAAGAAGAACTGTACGTTTTACTGTTATGGGCTTGTTTAATCGACAAAGGGAAGAAAATTGATTTTTATTTTTCAAAAATGTCTTTACTTTTGCCTTGATATTATCTGCTGTTGAAATTTCTTCATAACTGCTATTAGAGAGATATTTAATTTTCTTTGATTTTTTTGGAGCAGGGTCATCAACCTGCTCAGAGCTATCATACTCTGCATATCTTACAGGCTTACGTTTTTTTTTACCCTTCTCTATATCAGTTTCTCCAGCAGCTATATCAATTGCATTGTCTTCTTCAGCTTTAATACAGGCTTTACGTGCTTTTGCATAAGTATCTAAAATAAAAGGCAATTTACTATGATGAAAACATGCTAATTAACAACCAAGTTTATTTTAACGGAATAACATCAAGTAATCACATTTAAACTCTGTAGGCTTGAAATTAATTGTTCATGAACATATTTGGAAAAATAATATTTTTGATGCATCCAATGCTTTAATTGAAAACGTTGATGTACTTTGAATTAGTATATATATATATATATATATATATATATATATACAGAGTGTCAGAAAAAAAGGTCACATATTTTGATAGCAAGTAGTATTGATCAAAACAAAAAGAAAAGGTCTAATTAACATGAAACTAATATCTTCAAAGATTCAAGCTATTTTATTATTTGAGCTCTTTGTTATTTTCTTATTAGTCGGGTCATCTTTAGAATGTAATGAACAAAGGAGTAGGGAAGAGTGGGGTACAATGGGGATATCTTTTTTCTAGGTGCCTTAAAAAATAAAAAATAAACAAAAAGAGATAAAAAATAATTTTTATTTTAATATAAAATGTAATCATTAATCTTCTATAAAAAAAACAGAAATAAAGAAACTAAATGTATGTACATATGATAACAAAGTAAAAACTCCTTTTTTTATAAAAAACAAAAACTTTTAATGCTGACTGAGACGATTAATCTCGTACTGACAAACTCTCGTATAGCAACAGTAGTAAACACTCTTTTGTTTATTAGGGCTGCTCACATTCGTCAAGGCCTACGCAATGTCGTTTGACTTGTAGTATCTATTGCAAATGTAAATATCAGGAGACATTCTAAAGATGACACGACTAATAAGAAAATGACAAAGAGCTCGAATAACAAAATAGCTTGTATCTTTGAAGATATTAGTTTTAGGACCCACGTTAATTAGACCTTTTCTTTTTATTTTGATCAATACTACTTGCTATCAAAATGTGACTCTTTTTTTCTGACACCCTGTATATATATATATATATACACATATATATATACAGGGTGTCCGTCCATAAATGTCCAAGCAAATATCTCGTAACTGGTTGAAGTTAGAAGAAAATTTAATAAGGAAAATTTACATGGTTTTTAGTCGGCTACAAAATGCACGTAAAGAAATTTTTTTTACTCGTCACCTTTTTGAGTTATGAAGGTCAATGTAGGTTTTTTAAATGGGTACCTATAATTTTTTTTGCATATTTACATAGTAGAGGTAATTTTCAATCAAAATTATATTAGGAAAAAACTTGCTACGACGCATCGTTTACGAGATAATCGGCATGCAAAGTATTAAAGTAATAATTTGGATCGAGTATTGTTGAACAAATTTGGAATATCAAATAGGTTGAGAAAGTAAACATTGTTTTTTCATGAAATATTTATTAACAAATTAATTAAGAAATGGTTCGAAATTGTTACCATCATGATCGATACAGCATTCAACGCGTTTTATAATGTTTCTTATTGTTAACTGCAGCATTTCTGTTGTAATACTTTCAACAGCTCTAGTGATTTTATGTCGTAAATCTTCTTCATTTTCAGGAATAGTTGCATAAACAATATCCTTAATATACTCCCAAAGGAAAAAATCGCAAGGTGTCAAGTCCGGAGATCTCGGTGGCCATCGTACAGGACCATTAGTACCCATCCAACAATTAGGAAATCTATTATTTAAAAAGTTAATTACAGCACGTGTATTGTGTGCTGGAGCACCATCTTGTTGAAAAATAATATTTCGAAAAACTGATAATGGAAGATCGCGTAAATAATCTGAGAAAGTTGTTTGCAAGAATTCCAAGTATTTGTCACCATTAAGATGACCATGGAAAAAGAAAGGTCCAATAATTTTTGTTCCGATGATTCCGCACCATACCGTTCACCGAAAATCTGCGTTGGAAACCTTTATCTCTTTTCGCATGTGGATTCACATCGGACCAAGTATGCACATTATGTCGATTTTCCATACCACAATTGGAAAAACAAGATTCATCAGACCATAATATTTTATTAAGAAAACCAAAGTCAGTGCGATAATTAACTCGAAGCCAGTGGCAGAACATTAATCGGCGATCTGCATCTCCTTCATGTAAAGCTTGTACTAAATTATCACGAAACGGTTTGAATTTGAATTTTTTTAGTACAGCGTGTACGTAACTTTTCGATAATTCTAAATTACGTGCTACTGTTCTTATGGATGTACGTCTGTTTTCAATAAAACTTAATAGCACACTTGTCTCTTTTTCTCCATCTGTTTGGATTGTACGTCGTTGTCTTGTTAGCGATCCTGTTTGACGCAATTGATCTTCAATTCGTCGAAATGTACGATTATTTGGTATTCTTCGTTCTGGATATTTTTGATAAAGTAATCGTGCTTCATTTTCATTACGCATACTTAAATACCAGATCTCGAGCATATCACACTTTTCTGTAATTGTAAACATTGTTCTCACGCGCTCGTATGTAGACGATTGACTAACAGACTCATACTACCCTGTAATTCATATTACGTGCTATACAAATACTTTATTTACAAATCAAACAGTCGTGTATTTTGAAAAGTTGAAGGTCAGCGATCCTGTTCGAGATAACAGACTTCATACGAGCGCGTGAGAACAATGTTTACAATTACGGAAAAGTGTGATATGCTCGAGATGTGGTATTACAACAGAAGTTGGGGGTATATTAAGGATATTGTTTATGCAACTATTCCTGAAAATGAAGAAGATTTACGACATAAAATCACTAGAGCTGTTGAAAGTATTACAACAGAAATGCTGCAGTTAACAATAAGAAACATTATAAAACGCGTTGAATGCTGTATTGATCATGATGGTAACAATTTCGAACCATTTCTTAATTAATTTGTTAATAAATATTTCATGAAAAAACAATGTTTACTTTCTCAACCTATTTGATATTCCAAATTTGTTCAACAATACTCGATCCAAATTATTACTTTAATACTTTGCATGCCGATTATCTCGTAAACGATGCGTCGTAGCAATTTTTTTCCTAATATAATTTTGATTGAAAATTACCTCTACTATGTAAATATGCAAAAAAAATTATAGGTACCCATTTAAAAAACCTACATTGACCTTCATAACTCAAAAAGGTGACGAGTAAAAAAAATTTCTTTACGTGCATTTTGTAGCCGACTAAAAACCATGTAAATTTTCCTTATTAAACTTTCTTCTAACTTCAACCAGTTACGAGATATTTGCTCGGACATTTATGGACGGACACCCTGTATACACATAGATATTGATAGAAAAGTAAAAATATATATATAGATATGAATAGATATGAAAAAGATTAGGTATATTTTTCTTATTTTCATAAAGTACAAAAATAAAGACAGCAATGTGAATAGCACATGCAATTTACATTAATCTTTAAAAGTTATGCTATCTTATCAAATACTATAAATGCTTTACTATTTTGTTATTACATTATTGCATAAAGCAAGATTTACATACCATATTCATGTATAATTTCTATTGGTAAATCTTCAAAATCATTTTTTGGTATCGTTAAACTCATAACCCATCTGCTGACTTTGTCAGAGGGATACTTTTTTTTTGGTGGCCATTTGCATGTATTGAGAGAGTAGTTTATCCATGATGATGGAACAACAGCCACCGTTTTTTCTTGTGCGTTATCCGAAACAGGAAACTTCACAACAACATACTGCAATACAAATCATCAATGTTACATATTAACACAAGCAGTAGAGTCAATTGTAGAGATTATAGAAAGATGAGCTTACTCTAATGAAAAAACGGGATGAGTGGAATGCAAAGGAAAGTATCATTGCTATTAGGCATAATAATACATTTTTCTTTAACATCTTTAATCTTGCAATAATAAAATGTATTTTGGAATTCCGATATTTTAAAAATACCCAACTTTGAAGATTCTATAGGAAGTGTATAATAGTTTTCATAACGTTTGAATCTTTTTCTCACAACAATAATACCTCTAGGGGAGTCACTTACACAGTATAAACGTACGATTTCATCATCGATAGTTTTGAAGTATCGATTTGCTTGATTTGTACTCAATGTGAAATCTTTAGTGATAACAGTAGCATACTGTTGACCTTCAAGCGGTAAATTATAACCATCAAATGGTTTCTTCAGAGTCACAAAATTGGAATCATTGCGAGGGAAAGATTTTTTATCTTCGCATGAATCTCTTTTACTTTGTTTAAGAGACAATTTAGCAGCAAATGCTAATTCATCACAAATTCTTATTGTAATTAAATCTGCTACCTTCCGCTTTTTTGTTATTACAATTGCTTCCTCAAAAGATTTCTGCGATCTTCCACGTTGCTTTTTGCTAGACTTCGCTTGATTATTTTGAAGATCTTTAAAACAGGTTGTATTTAATTTGATATCTTTATTAAGCCAAGCTTTGTGCTTTTCTAAAACTTTGTTATAGGATCTACTGCATTTTTCCCATTTTCTTTGAATTTCAAGGCAAAGCAATCTTGTAAATTTCCAAATGCTTCTTTTAATATTTTTTGAAGAGTCACGTTAATTAAGGACATCCAGAATATGTTTATATACAGCTGTCAACTTCTGTTCTTTAAGTGCATTTCTCCAAACTTCAAGAATGTCATAATTTAACATTTTTCTGGTCGGGATCGAGAGGTCGTGGATCGGGAAAAAGGTTAATATCTTCTGAAAAAGCAGTTAGAAGCAACATAACTATGTGTTAAATAAAAAAAAATACAAATATGTGTTTTTTTTTTAAGAAAAAATCGATATTGATCGATTTTTTTTAACTTTTGCTCAAAGTTCTCAAAAAAAGAAATAAGTCTTTAAAATAAAACAAACTTGTTATATTATTAAAAATATTATTTTTAATACATGGAAAAAATAATTTAAAATATTTTTGACCATATACTACTGTAATGTAACTAATTATTCTAAATAAATATCTTTCTTTTGCAAAGCAAACATTGAAAATAAATTCGACTTTATGCACCTAACCAATAATTTTCCAAACTGAAAGAACTTCTTTGAGGTTATGTTGTGCGTCTACTAACTATACCTTACCAGTTTTGTAATGTCAAAGTGTTATACTATTAAAATCAAATAAGGAATCTGGAAGATTAGTCAGACAGATTTTTTTTTTTGATAAGGATTGTTACACTGTGCGTCCGACCGAACACCAGCTGGACGGCAAATATCGGCGCATAGCGCCTAGTAAAATCACCAAAATCGAACAAGCGAGCGAGCGTAACCGCGCGCACGCGCTCTCGTTCCATCGCCGTCCACAGCCACGCTACGCGCGCCTGGCCCAAACCGAAATACTCGGGATCGAGTGGTGGGGACCCTGCCTCCGGACCGTTCCACCGTAACACGCCGCACATCCCCTTACCACAATCTTCGGGTATATAAGGCGGCAGTCGCCGGCCAAAAGGATCTTGTCTGCTTCTGGCCGGTCCGTCGTACAGAAAACACCCAGGTCGAGAAAGAGATTGAGCGCCTCGGTCTCCGTCAAGCCACTTGACTCTTGGCCTCTTCTGACACCGTTCCGAACCCGCATCCTTACTTGCCGCAACGGGCTCAAGCAAACTTGGTCCCAGTCAAGCCACTTAACACAGGGCGATCTTTACAGCATCCCGAGTCCGACGCTACCACGCGTAAGGGGGTACGGTGCTCTGTACCTCCACCAAGCGCACTTGGCGTAGGGTAGTGCCATCCGGCGATTGCATTACGCGATATTAACCGCCTCGCGACGGGCGAAATCGAATATAAAATACACGAATCCGTGTACGCGTCGCGCCCCGCCGTACCGCACCACGCAACGCATTTTCACGGCCACAATAACAAGGCCGCCCGAGTTCCAGGAAAAGAACTCAACGCCGTTCCACGAAACGCGTCTTGCGACACAGATGCACGTGTAAATAGTCTTGTAAATAGTTATCCGTATTTCGTCCGCGAACATATTGTCACGTCCGTCCGCTCGTTCGAATAAATTACTGTAAAGGTCCGCTCTAACTACCGAACGCCGGATTTATTTTTTGTATCGTTATCATTTATCAAGATTTATTTTGCACTGTCACATATATTGCTATTCAGCACGATTTATTCTGCATTGAATAAACGCTTTTATTTGCGTGAACATCAAAACCGAGTCTAATTCCTTCGGCGACCCTTCGCGCCCTCGTTCCCGTGCCGATCACCGTCCGTGCGCGAAGTGTGGTCGTTACATCTTGTAAAAGTTATACAGATAGATGTAATAGCTACAATAAAGGAAAACTTAAATTGCATTTTTGTTAAATCTATAATCGTTAACAATTTTTTTGACATTTATTTGCATGCATTTAAAAAAGAGTGTAATTAATTTTGTGTAAGCTATAAACAGAAATTTCATTTTTTAATTTCACTAGGCTTGTTATATGCCGAAAAAAAAATACAAAGAGCCTAGATAACGGTGTATACGCGAAAAAGTATTTTACGCTGTAAATTGTTGGAAAATAACAAGGCCCTACAGGGTAGCGTAAATATTGTTCAAAAAATTTCTGAAAAAGGTTTGGCATTTTATATAATGAGGCAAAATTTCAGGGCCCAATAATATTCCAAAATTGTTTAAATAAGAACTACCTTAATGTACATGCATTTTAAAAATGTATTTTATAACAATTGTACTATAATCGTCACGTTTAAAATTATGTCACATTTACAATTGCGTAATATCTTCTCGAAAAGTATTAAATGTATAATTAAAATATATGTACAAACATTAGTATTCAAATTTTCGTAAATAAAAGCACCATTGCACCATTAAAATTTGCTATGAACCAACGGTGAACTTGGATTATTAATTTTTTTATTGACTTACATTCAGTTCGGCGCCGATTATCAGCTGCTTCTCCAAACGTGGCAATGTCGATTATTGCTTGTAAATCCGGTTGATCTATTTCGAGCCTTGGTCTACCAGTTACACCGTCTCTAAACTTCAAGTCCTTTTTCATATCAGGATATTTGTCGCACAAGTTTTTCATTTTTAATTTAAAATTCTTCCGGCTTTTCTTCTTCCGTTCTGCATCACTTATTTTTTTTTCAATGCAATCTGTTCTGCTGAAAGTTCCTTCTTCATTTTTTTAATTTGTTGTTTAGTATCATTATTGGAAAATCATATATTTCGGACTCCTACAAGATTTGAAATTTTGGTCGTCAACTCCATGATTCGTTTTCTTGATTGGTCTTGAGATGGAGTTGGCCGAGACAAAGTGTCTGCTTCGAAAACTTTTTCATTATTTTTATTTACATCGTTTACATTATCAATGCATTAAGTAGCAACCGGAAACGATAAACTGGTGGAGTTATTATTAATTTTTGAAAAAAGTTCAAGATATTACTGGATTTATCATTTGTTGCTTTGTGCTACAAAAATTGGATCCTTTTTTACCGCAGAGGTAAGAGCATTTTCATCTGTGGCATCTTTCTTCATTTGCTCCCATTCTGCGTTCAGATCTAATTGAAGCTTGAACTTTGGCCGCGTAAGATATGCTTTTTTGAAAACTTCCCAAAAATGATTGTATAGCACATCTTGTTAAATCATATTTTAAATAAATTTACTATAAAAATAAGCGGGAGCAGCATTCACTCTGCGTATTTCTTACAATTAGTAGAACTGACTGAGGCTCAACGATAAAGAAAAATGTGAGTGTAAAAAGAGCGTACAAATAAAGATTGTTTTTTTAAACAAATGCTAGAAGCGCACGCTTCAGAAGCGATGTCAACGGTGAAGGAGTTACAGAATAGGCTGACTCACATTTTTCTTCATCGTAACGATAATCGTAACGATTTATCGTGAATTTGTTTAAAATAATTATGATTCAACGAGGTGTGCTATATAATAATTTTTAGGAAGCTTTCAAAAAAGCATTTAATGTGGTTAAAATTAAAACTTCAATTTAAATTTATATTCATGTATTAGAAAAAATATTTAAAAAATATTCAATTTTGAAAAGAATATATTAATATTTATATATTAATATTTATACTTATTTTGCGTTATTTTTATTTTATTTATTTAAATGCATAAAATGTTTCTGTAGAATAGAAAAAATCATTTAATGAAGTCACAATTTTTGAAACTTCCCCATCCTCCCTGGTCACATATTGTCACATTATGTGGACCTTCTTTCCCCTCCCCCCCTCCAAATCCTCGGACGTACTATATGGACGGCCCCTAATCACATCTCTCTCAAAAAATGACGCAATTAGGACATGAACAAAGACAAACGAAAGAGGGGCAAATGCGGTGGACGTAGAGCTTTGTCAAGGGGTTAAAAAAACAGCTGTATGCTGCAACTGTTCGAGATCTCCAGAATTCCAGCTCATCACGCTTATAACGCGTTCTTCCCGCTCGCGCGGCGAAACGTTGCTCGCGAGCGGGAAATCTATGCTGTTGCCAAGTAGCCAAATTCCTTTTTCGGCAAATAATAACAGCGAGCCTTTTCAAGAGATCTACGGAAATCGGTAACCGTCGCATATTTACCGAATTCCTGCCGGAATCTTTTGAGGGGGATCTTGCCCCTGCTTATATAAGACACAACTATCGCGCGCGCTCCGCAGTCGCATTCCGAGGTAACTTAGAGCTGACTTCTAATCGACGCGTACACATGTTTATATTCAAATCGGCATTCGTCTTTCGGACAAAGATTTCGGTTAACGTTCCTGACTTGTTATATTCGTACTGTTACACTACTAGGGAGTGTGTAAAAATAAAATAACTTTGTTCGTCAGTAATCCGACGCTTTATTTCGGACCTTTGAATTTGTCTCCTTCCGCCGCTCCTTCTTATTACCGCCACTCGCTCTCCCTACAATTCCACTCGCGCACAGCAACCAACTTTGATTCGTGTTCCCCCCTTTATTTCCACACAAAACCCCTTTATCTAGCCTAGCGCCGGCCCAAGTAAATCAGGCTAGACCACTAAGGCGAGCTCCTTTGCCTTTATTTAAGACGAAGAACAACCTAAGGACACCTTTGTCCCCTCTCGCGTGGCAACCAAGCCAACACCTCTCCATGTGTACACCAGGAGGCCACCATCATCTTCACCCATAAAACTAGTTATAAAACACAATATGCAATTGAGTTCTTAATAACAAGAACCCCTGAGGAAAACTTTGTAATTTCATAAAAATTCCACCATCGTTTGTATCTCCTCATTGCACTAATAAATATGTATAGTTAAACTCAAAATTTCTCAGTCATTTCATTATACACACACATACTCCACGCAACGCTCTTATCCACGCATCTTTCCACACACATATAAATAAAAGACAAGGGAAAAAGGTCCTCACACTCAAACTTCAGTCGAAATACTTAAAAGTAATTCCAGTGCACACTTCTCTTGAAATTTGTTGTTAATTAAATAAGGGAGATCCTCTATTTAAGTGACAACTGGTGATAGCGGCCGAAAAATATAAATAAACCAATTACACCGCCAGTTCATAAACTGCCGGACGTAACAACCGGTAAAAAATTTTTATGTAAAAAATATATACACTACTCAAAAAAAAATAGGGAACACTTTCCAGACACCAAAAATTAGGCTATTTTCAAATGACTGTAACTCGGTGAAAAATCATCGTAGATAAGAAATAAAAAAGCATTTTGAAGCTTGAAGATCGAGCTTTAATGCTCTACCAGCAGATTTTCAAAATTTTTTTAACTTCCTTATCTTATGCAGTAAAAAAGCACACCTTGTTTTGTTAGTTAAAATTTTGTATTTTTGACACTTTGCAGATTGACCAAAAAATTTTTTTCAAATAATTCAAGTAAAACTTCACAAACTACAACATTTTACCTACAAAATGCTTTTTTTTAAATTTCTCTACGATTTTTTTGAAAAATTTTTTTAATTTGTTAGTACTGTGCCTCAAAAAAGATACACTGTTTTTTCCTTAAAATTACGTATTTTTAACAGCCTGTAGCTCAATAAAAAATTTTTTCTCGACAAATTCAATGCAAGTGCCATAAAGTATGACATTTTCTCTACAAAATGCTTTTTTTAAAATTTTTTCAACGATTTTTTTTGACCGAGTTACAAGACTTCGAAGAAATACATTTTTTACAGTACATTTTTCCGAAAAATGACGTCTACCGCCGACATTAGCATTACCCAATGTGCACCACGTGGAGGTTGCCGGTCGGCTTTTTGCACATCGTGTGTGTGTGTGTGTGTGTATGTGTGTGTGTGTGTGTGTGTGTGTGTGTGTGTGTGTGTGTGTGTGAGTAGTGAGTGAGTGAGTGAGTGAGTGAGTGTGTGTGTGTGTGTGTGTGTGTGTGTGTGTGTGTGTCACAGCAGAGATAAGGAGCCCACAGTTCGTCACTTCTGCACTATTTAACGACTTCAAACCCTCTTTACTGTGTATGTGCCTGCATGCGTGCGTGTGTGTGTGTGTGTGTCACAGCAGAGATAAGGACTCCGCAGTTCATCACTTTTGCAGTATTTAATGACTCCAAACCCTCTCTGCTGTGTGTGTATGCGCGCGCGTGCATGAGTGTTCAATGGTGTGTATTTTGTGTGTGTTCGTTATATCAACGATATTCTACGACCACACATTTTGCTATTAAATCAAACCTATCGGAACTTTATTTTTATGCAAGACAACGCTCGATCTCATAATCGAATATAACGCGACGATTTTTTCAACGACACGCAATTAGACTGTTAAATCATCCCACTAATACCCCGGACTTAAATCCAATCGAACACATTTGGGATGAAATGGAACGACGATTAAGGCGTCGCGAGGAACAGCCGCGAAATTTAGAAGAATTGGGAGAAATTTTAACGGAAATTTGGCACAACATTCCGCAAGATTGTATTGCAAGATGTATAAATATGCGAGAACGCTTGCAAGCAGTAATTGATCAGAGAGGAGGAAATACACACTATTGAACACTCCTGCGCGCGAGCGCATACACACACAGCAGAGAGGGTTTTGAGTCATTAAATACTGCAGAAGTGATAAACTGCGGGGTTCTTATCTCTGCTGTAATACCCACACACACACACACACACACACACACACACACACACACACACACACACACACACACACACACACACACACACACACACACACACACACACACACACACGCACACGCACACGCACACACATACACAGTAGAGAGGGTTTGGAGTCATTAAATACTGCAGAAGTGACAAACTGTGGGGTCCTTATCTCTGCTGTGACACACACATACACACACACACACACACACACACACAGTAAAGAGGGTTTGGAGTCGTTAAATACTTCAGAAGTGACGAACTGTGGGCTCCTTATCTCTGCTGTGACACACACACACACACACACACACACGCGCGCACGCACGCACACACGCACGCGCACACACACACACACACACACACACACACACACACACACACACACACACACACACATACGATGTGCAAAAATCCGACCGGCAACCTCCACGTGGTGCACATTGGGTAATGCTAATGTTGACGGTAAACGTCATTTTTCGGAAAAATGTACTGTAAAAAATGTATGTCTTTGAAGTCTTGTAACTTGGTCAAAAAAAATCATAGAAAAAATTTATAAAAAAGCATTTTGTAGAGAAAATGTCATACTTTATGGCACTTGCATTGGATTTGTCGAAAAAAAATTTTTTATTGAGCTACAAGCTGTTAAATATACGTAATTTTAAGGAAAAAACAGTGTATCTTTTTTGGGGCATAGTACTAAGAAATTAAGAAAATTTTTGAAAACCATTAATAGTATGTTAAAGCTGAACCTTCGAGCTTTAAAATGGTTTTTTGATTTTTTGTCTACAATGATTTTTCACGGAGTACGGATATCATTTGTAAAAAATGCAGGTTTAGCTTCAAAGTTGCGTAACTCAGTCAAAAAAAATTGTAGAGAAATTTTAAAAAAAGCATTTTGTAGGTAAAATGTTGTAGTTTATGAAGTTTTACTTGAATTATTCGAAAAAAATTTGTTGATCAATCTGCAAAGTGTCAAAAATACGAAATTGTAACGAACAAAACAAGGTGTGCTTTTTTACTGCATAAGACAAGGAAGTTAAAAGAATTTTGAAAATCTGCTGGTAGAGCGTTAAAGCTCGATCTTCAAGCTTCAAAATGGTTTTTTTATTTTTTATCTATGATGATTTTTCACCGAGTTACAGTCATTTGAAAATAGCCTAATTTTTGGTGTCTGGAAAGTGTTCCCTATTTTTTTTTGAGTAGTGTATAATTATATGTAAAATATGTTCATATACGTTTTCTTATTTAAAATATGTTTTGTAATTTAGAATAATTTTAAAAATCTAATTTTGAAAAATTACATTCTTATTAAAAATAATACAAATAATAGTTTTAAAAATTAACTTTTAATTTAACTTAATTTAACCCCTTTTAATGCAATTTTTAATTTATTTATTTTTTATTCAATTTTTAAATTTTATTAAACTTAAAATTTTTTGTCGGTATTATTTAACTAAATCTATCAAAGATTGTAAATGTTGGTGTCTGATTGACGTCGATGCAATTTATCATTTCTCCCTGGAAAGGGGTACACTCACACACTTGGCGCTTTTTTTACCTTTTCTTGAACTTTTATTAATAATGATATAGTATACTACTATTATTAATGATATATATATATATATATATATATATATATATATATATATGGGTCATTCCATGTGAAATCGAACACCGCAGGTCCAGAACAATTCTTCACCTAACAACTTCTATCTGGGCGCAAAAAATAGGTATTGATATAGACTTTTAAATGTCGTGTGGCCCGTTCCCGGATTCAAAATGGTTGATCCAATATGGCGGCTGAAAGCAGTAAAATTGCGAAAAAATGTAAATAATTGATTGTTAAACCTTTGTGAAAATGTTGTTCATGTCTCTAGGGGCTTTTTTGGCACGATAGAGATATGATATGCCTTGATATTCAAAAAACAAGATGGCGGATGCAATATGGCGGACAGAAGCAGTGAAATTGCGAAAATGCAACGACCAACTTGGCGTAGTAGATTTGAAAAATGCTTGACATATTCCCACAGCTTCTTACGGGCACGATAGGGATATTACATGCCTTAAATAATTATAAAAATCAAGATGACGGATCCAACATGGCGGTCAGAAAAAGTCAAAGGTACATCAAAATTAGTTTTATATAAAAGTTCGTTACTCAAAAGGATAGAAAATCTATTTTTGAGACCTTACTAATTTTTATTAATTTGTTTAAATAAGCATTGTTCTAATAATATTAATCATTGTCGTATTATTATTTTAATTATATAAGTTTTATCATAATTAATTAATTCTTATTGTAATAATATAATCATGCTCTCACACATTGTGTTGTGTAGTTACGTTCGCGTCCGCTAGGAGGCGAGCATAGGTAGCGGCGCACTCGCAAGAGAAATTGCGACCCTGCGTTCTTAAGTATGACTGGCTGTGGATCTCGCAGCTACGGATATATTTGACAAATTTTCCATGTCAGTACTTTCTACATTTGCAAACAGTTCTTCTTAGGACTACTTTTTCAATCACTTTTTTTGAGAAATACTTTTTAAATCAGTTCTTTCTTGTGACTACCCTTCAGAACAGTTTTTTCAAGATTACTCTTTGAATTAGTCCTTTTAAGGACTATCTGTAACGATGAGCACTATTTCTCAAAAATTGAGGCATGGTGATAGGTGTGTTAATCCTTTTATGACCAACGACGCTGATAATCATATCGGAAAAAACTTACGTTCCATTACTTCGTCATTGCTCAAAAAATTCCCTTCATTAGATCCGAAATCAAAAATTTGCCATTCATGTAGAAAGAGAGCATATGCATTGAATACATCCGATCTTGATGTCAGTGACGAAAACCTCAACACTACTAATCTTAGTACTGAACAATCAGAAGGGAAACGTTATCAAAAAACGATTTCAAGAGAAGAAGAGTTGGGAGAGATATTGAATGTTTTGAAAGATAAGTTCTCCAGCTTACCATACAATGACCCTGATCGAATGCGCATATTAACTATCGCTCCTCTAAGTTGGTCCATTCGAAAGATTGCGTCAAAGTTCGGTACCACAATACACATGGCTAAAAAAGCGAAAGATCTCAGATCTTCAAAAGGGATTCTACCAAAAATAACATCTAAAGTTGGTCAGAGTTTACCCGACGAGACAGTTGAGAAAGTGAAACAATTTTACGTCAATGACTCAAATAGTAGAATCATGTCCGTAAAAAAAGAAGTAGTTTCTTTAAAAAGTGATGGGAAAAAAACTATAGAACAAAAACGTCTTGTACTTTATAATCTGAAAGAGCTTCATGCTAAGTACAAGGAAGAAAATATTGATCATCCTGTTGGTTTTTCCAAATTTTGCCAATTGCGTCCAAAATATTGTGTTCTTGCTGGTGCATGCGGTACTCATTCCGTGTGCGTTTGTGTTACGCATCAGAACTGTAAGCTGATGCTTGATGCGATCAATGTAGCTTATTTAACGAAGAACTTGGAAGAACCAATTAAAGATTACAAAGACTGTCTCAAGGCTATTATGTGCCAGAAACCGAAACCGGAATGCCATTTGAATAATTGTGTATCCTGTCCTGGAACAGATAAACTTTATAACCTCTTTACTCGCCTTCTCGATGAAGCTGAGGTTACTGAAGTTCTTTTTAGCGTTTGGGAGTCAACAGATAGAGCCACTCTACGGACTGATAATTTTCCTGTGGAAGATTTCATGCAAGAATTGTGTGAAAAACTGATCAACTTAAAGACTCATCACTTTATCGCAAAAGAACAGTCATCTTATTTGGAAAACCTAAGGACTAATCTAAAAAATGGGGAAGTACTCGTTCAGTGCGACTTTTCCGAAAATTATGCATTTATCGTGCAAAATGCAGCGCAGGCATTGCACTACAATAACGACCAGTGCACTGTGCATCCAATTGTTTATTATTACCGGAAGGAAAGTGAAGTCAAACATCGCAGCATTCTCATCTTATCAGACTGTCTTTCCCACGACACGGCAGCTGTTTACGTTAGCCAGAAGATTATAATGCAGCAAATAAGAAAAGATTGTAATGTACAAAAATTAATATATTTCACAGATGGAGCGACACAGCATTATAAGAATCGTTTTAATATGGCGAATTTAATACATCATGAAGATGACTTCGGTGTGAGGGCGGAATGGCATTTCCATGCTACAGCACACGGAAAAGGAGCATGCGATGGCGTGGGTGCTGCCCTGAAAAGAGGAGCAACACGAGCAAGTCTTCAAGCTTCTGCCACACATGCTATACTAACCCCAAAAGCTCTCTTCACATGGTCCAAGAAAAATTTGACAAATATAAAAGTATATTTCTATACGAAAGATGAATATGAACAAGTAAAGCAGTCTCTTGAGAAAAGATTCAGCATAGCTAAATCGATTCCGAATATACAGAAAAATCATTCTTTCATACCAACGTCTGACAAGCAGATTGTCATCAAAAGATTTTCTAATTCTGCTACAGAAGTTATATTTCCCAAACATGATACAAAAAAACGAAAGACAATGTAAACATGATTTTCTTGAATTTGAAATTTGAAGTTAAAGAATATTATCGAAAAAAAACAGAAACGGTTAGGAAGAGATAAAAAACCGAACGAGATTGAGTGAGAATGCTCATACTCTCACGCACACACGCGCGCGCGCGCACACAAACACACACACACACACACACACACACACACGCACACGCGCACGCACACGCACACATACACACACACACACACACGTACATGCACACACAAACAAAGGGATAAGATATCCGCCACGTCCTCGTCGTTGATCCTGGATAAAGCTAAGAGCGGGAATCTGATGAATAAGCGTAAATGATCAATGGAGACACTGAAAATACTTTCTCCTCTTTTGATTCTCGGATCCTTATCATTTGTCACTATTCTCTAACTTTTTCATTTAGTCCTGACGGATCATATTTGTTGTGCTATTTCGAAATCCGAAATTTCGATATCAAAATTGTAATTAGCGACCCCGACAACCACTACGAATCAAGTTTGAAGGTGATCAGTATAGTGGCGTAAAATATCGCCATTTTCAATTCATTATGTTGACCATTACAACGTGGACGACAGCCGATATGGTTTTATCTCGGAAAAAATTGATCAATTGATGTAATGAACACTGTTTTCCTATAATTTTCGTTACGTTTTTCAGTTTTGATGTACCTTTGACTTTTTCTGACCGCCATGTTGGATCCGTCATCTTGATTTTTATAATTATTTAAGGCATGTAATATCCCTATCGTGCCCGTAAGAGGCTGTGGAAATATGTCAAGCATTTTTCAAATCTACTACGCCAAGTTGGTCGTTGCATTTTCGCAATTTCACTGCTTCTGTCCGCCATATTGCATCCGCCATCTTGTTTTTTGAACATCAAGGCATATCATATCTCTATCGTGCCAAAAAAGCCCCTAGAGACATGAACAACATTTTCACAAAGGTTTAACAATCAATTATTTACATTTTTTCGCAATTTTACTGCTTTCAGCCGCCATATTGGATTAACCATTTTGAATCCGGGAACGGGCCACACGGCATTTAAAAGTCTATATCAATACCTATTTTTTGCGCCCAGATAGAAGTTGTTAGGTGAAGAATTGTTCTGGACCTGCGGTGTTCGATTTCACATGGAATGACCCATATATATATATATATATATATATATATAGAAGTATACGAAATATTATGATATTCTATTATTCCAGATATATTCCACAATTACCGTCCTTCCTCTATATAACACTATACGTATAACACGACAAAAATTCAACATTTTTTCTGTCTTTAAAGTAAACAAAGTTGTTTTTGATAGATTTAATGCGCTGATTACAAATCTGTAGTGCGATTCTCTAACTCGTTATGTTGTTGTTATGTGTCTATAACGACAAAAAGCTGCGTTGCGCAGCTTTTCTATCATGTATAATATCTGCGCTACAACACTGTAACAATACCGAATTATCATAACGAGTTAGAAAATCCCAGCACTGGCCGCAAAGATGTAGTATCACGTCAAGTTTTAGAGATATTCGAATTTAAAGGTGTAAAAAATTAGGGTTTTTGCCATTTTCCACGACTTATAAAATGTCTAACAATTTTTTTTTTTCAGCATTTAACTGGATGTCATATTAAAGTATTATTCATCTTCAACGCGTATTTGATCCGACTTTTCTTTGCTGAAATAGAGCAAATTAAATTTTTTTGTTTTTTTTTTTTTAGATTTTGATCTTTTACATTAGATCGATCATTTTAAATTTTAAAAACCAGTCTTCAGAAACAACTTTGTTTACTTTAATAGTATTGACCAGTGTAATTAGAATTAATAATTAAAATTAATAAAATTTAATTATTTCAAGCCTGATGATTTATAATATTTTACTAATTTAACATTTCTAGGACCAAATTTAGTCGACCGATCACCAATGCTACAATCAGGTTGCAATTCTGATGTAAAAGTCCGATTTGGACCCGAGTCTTTTTAAATTTTGGAACAAATTTTAGAATAAATCTCAAAAGTAATTACAAAACACGCTTAACATTTTTTAATTCTACATTTTTTAATCATCTTAAATCAATTCTATTTCAAAATAATAACATCTTTGAAATAATAATTTACAAAAATTTTATTTTTTTTTTATTTTTGCATATTGGCTGAAAATACATATTCGTGTCTATTCCATGAATATAAGGCAGAGAACTGTCAAATTGCTATCACATGTTTGGTGACTTATAAGGATTTAAATTATAAATGGTATAAAAATTTGCTTAATTATATTCGTTTAAACCCATACAGCACAGAGAGATTACAGGAACATTGCAGAATGATTTCATTGAAACATTGTAATATTGCATTTTGATTGCGAAACATTGCTACAACATTGCTGGAAGATTGCAGCAACATTAAGATATCCGTTTTTTGAAATATTGCATTGAGACATCCCATTTTTCCAAAATATTCACATAAATATTATTACATCACATAATTCCAATAAACAAAACAATATTTGTGTAACATTTTAAAAAACATTTTTCGCAAAAAAAAATCTTGGGAATATTTTTATGGAAATTTCCAAGCGGTCACTCATCCAAGTTGCGACTCCGGTGAACGTTGCTTGACCTCCGTGATCGCTGCGAACTGATTCCTCATGATGACCTGTAAACACTTTATACTGATATGTGTATATCATTGGTAGATCAGGTCAATATACCTTATCGAAAAAATGAAATATGTATAATTAAAGCACAATATTTATATAAACAAATATAAAATTATAGTTTTTTTTACTAATTTTGCAAATGCAGAATAGCATGTGGAATAACTTTTCTGTTATTTGTTTAAATAAGATGCAATTAGAAAATATATATCAATATAATACAATAATTAAATTAAATAAAAAAAAATTTTTATTAAAAAAACAATTAAAAAATATTGTTTGTTCATTGGGCTGTAGATCAAGGTTTCTTCATATATGGACCTTTTTCATTTATTGATATAAATATTTATGTTTCTTAACAATACTATGATGCACACAGCACCACGGGACCGCATGCCTTTTTCTAGACGTCTTAGAGTCAACATTTGAAGGATGTCTGCAGACGTTTATGCAAAGTCGATTTGCAGTCAACTTTGAAAACCTGACTTGGATGAGTCGACTTACAGTCAATATATGGATAATTGTACTATTAGGGAATGTAGAAATTCAGCGGAAAATTTAATAACGTCGCCCGACCTTAGTTTGCTAAATGCGGATGAATAATTATGGACGAGTTAAATTAATACATTATTATACGCGAATATTCTGCTTTGGCTCTTTATTGCTACTACTTTATTAAAAAATTATGATATTGCAATGTTTCCGAAATATTACTGGCATATGCCATGCGATGTTGCAGGCATATTGTTAATTTATGTTTCTGCAATGTCTCCGTAATATTGCATTGCAATCTGCTGGAACATTGCAACGCTGCTGGAATTTTCTGTGCTGTATGGGAATTAAAAAGGTCCTATTTGGAACACGGTCCGATTTAGCCCACTCTCCCCTACGCTTCGAAAAAAAACCATTTTTCTTCAAAGGAATGTTTCACCTTCTAAAAATGAAAACAAGCACATATAAAACAAATACGTGTCACGTGTTCCTTTTTTTGATTTATACTACGATATATTAAAGGTTTTTCAAAATTTGGTGCGGAGACTTCTATCATCTTTCTTGTTAAAGAAATACACGCACTTAGCACCTTTCGTTTACTTTCTTTCAAAATATTACAGTCGCACGCTGCATTGTCAATTTCTATTGACTTGATAAAGCAAAACCCAAGCAGCTTCGTACCGTCACCGCTACGTGTCGTAACATGACAAGATCACCGCTGCAGTGCAGTATCGACCGGTTCTTTTTTTTCTTAACCTGACCTCAAAGTATTCCCGCATGGCGCTGCCCCTCTCACATGCAACCTCTCTCTTCATAATCGTAACGCCACCAGTAGTAGTGGCGGTAGTAGTGGCGTCTTCGATCGACATTCTCGACAGTTTTTCGCACGACGCTTGTTGCTTCTGTACACACGAGCAACGAATGTGAACCCGCCTTATGCGAGTTTTTTTCACGCATCTAGACATTACTCGATTGCGTCTCGCTTATTCGAAGATCATTTGCTTGTTTCTAGTCGCGGTAAATAAATTATATTAGAATTCTTATTTCGGTGTGATGATTTTTGATGATATATGTTGAATGCTATACTAAACCGATTACTAAATAATCATTACTGATAAATGTCAATACTAGTTATATTTGTTATCTATATTCGAAAGCCAATGAAGCAACTATTTAACTTATGCAAAATTTATCAAAATTATTTCATTATAAATAATTTTTTAATATATAATTATTACTAGGAATCAATTAAGCTTAGAAATATAATTTATTCTATTTTCATTATATTATAATTATTAAGAATGTTACATATGTGTTAAGAAGCATCACAGAAGCATGGTTACGTTAATTCAATAATATGTAAAAAAAGACTTGTTAGTTATTTCAGTGTTATAACTAAAATAATTTATTAGTAATAAGTGATCAAAGCTCATAATATACGTATAAACTAATTGGATGTATTAAATTTCTAATATATAATTTCAAATTAATTAAAAAAAAACCTTTGTTTTTCCTTCGACTTAACACACACACACACCCGCACACACACACACACACACACACACACCCACACACACACACACACACACACACACACACACACACACATTTATATATTTATATACACATACATATTATGTATATATATATATAGTATACTTACATATATATGTACATTACTCAAAAAATTAGAGGATTGCTTTTCTTCAGTAAATTTTTGCGTATTTTTAAATTATAATTACTCAGCTAATAATTAACGTAAAAATAAATAAAAGAACGAGTTTTACAGAGCAAACTTTCTAGTATAAGGTACTTTAGTTCAATTTTTATTCAGTTTATTACTCAAAGATTTCTGATCAACTTTAACTAAGGACAAATTTGAGATATCAAAAATTTTGAAATTTGCACCGCTTAATAAAAAAATTGGCAAACATAATCATTAATAATCTCTTAAAGTACGGGATTTTCAAATAAAGAAAAGTACTTTGCTCTACACCCATTGTTTAGCAAAATAATGCAATTTAAAGTATCTCTTATCTTTTCATAATTTTAACACGATAGTACTGGTATTTGCGTAATTTAATACGTACACCATGAGAAAATTGCTCGCTCGGATTTTGCATATCACGTGTGTTGTTTATGTGTATGTATGAAGTGTATATGTGCACGTGTGTATATGTAGAAATTTCTTTTAGTAAGTGTTGCTGCTTTTTTGATTTGATATTATCTTGTATTATTATGGCAGATTTAAAAAAAGCACTGCGTCAAATTTGGAATAAAAGTTCTCAATTTGATATAAAAAAGCACATCAATATAAAATCAAGATTGCGCCAGGTAATACGTCGAAGAGGTGGCAACACTTTTTACTAAAAAAAATTTCTACATATATGTACACACGTACACACGCACATACACACATACAACACACATACACACACACACACACACACACACACACACACACACACACACACTCTATATAGTTAAAAAAACGTTTTCTTCAAATCACTGGAAAAAATCAGAAAAATTTCGGTTTTTTTCTGAAAAACTGTTGTTTTGCGAAAAATTGCTGTTTTTGCTGTGTAAATGACACGCTACTTAATTTTACAGTAGTATTAAAATAAGACACCTCGTATGAGCGCTTAAATTAATATTGAGCTAATTTTCATGCTCACATTTAGAATATTATATCACATGAGGTTTAATTATTAATTATATTAAACAAACTGTTGTAAGAATGAATGTAATTTTAATAACTAATTTAAAAACTAATTTAAGTTAATATTTATGTTAATTATTTTTGAAGAATTTTAAATATTAGTAATTATCAAGGGACATATGTTTTATTTTATTTAAGAAATACATTAATTCTTTAATATCCAAAAACGGGCCAATGACGAGCAACAATTCAAGTTGTTTGAAATTAAATATATTTTTTTTTACATATCAATAAATAACGCGGAACTAGTTTCTGCCTCACTATAAGCCTTCATCAGTTGCTACAATAGATATTCTAATGTTAACAATTAATTACATAGGCTAACTGCGGAGTCAAAATTCAAATTTGTACAAAAATCTACATTTCACAAATTCTAAAAAAGCTGTCGCAAATGTTGTTATCCTTTGTTATTGTTGCGTACTTGTTTCTATTATTCGTAACAAAGATCTTTATGTATTGCATCTATTTGCCATCGTGTAATCGTATTTGTGTCAAATTTATATAATTTTTCTTAATCTACATTACTGTCGTTTCTCTGTTATTATAGTTAAAGGCAAGTTACTTATCAGTTTGTTAGTTAATTTTGTGAATCTTTAGCGAACTTGACGTTTATTTCGAAGAGAGAGGAAACAAACAAACTTGTCGACAGATCATGATCGACTAAACTCCGAGACTCCGTTAACGATTTCTTTACAAGGTCGTATCGGTGCTAATCATAATAATGTTTCTCATCGTGTATCCCGAAAGTTATTGTTTCTGATTCTGTCTATTAAATCAAAATAAGATTGGGAGAAACAAAGAAAAAAATCATTGTCTTTCCATACATAAAGTGTATCTGAAACGGTGGCATCGGCAATAGACAAAGATCAGTTTATTATAGGTTACAAATTTAAACAGACTTAATAGCATTATAAAAAGACACAAAGACAGAGATTCAATAAAAGCTAACAACAATGTTATATACAAAATTAATTGCAAAGATTGTGATGCAACTTATGTAGACCAAACCAAAAGGAAATTAAAAACGAGAGTAAACGAACATAGAAAGAACATCAGCAAGGATGTATCGGGGTACTCGGTGATCATAGAACACAGAATAAAATAGAATCATAGTTTTGATTGAGATAACCCAGAAATCTTAGATTATGAGCAAGATTACAAAAGATTAATTTCCGAAATGATTCATATCAAAGATCAAAAGAACAGCATCAATTTGAATAGTGACATTAAGTATCTTGATGGATTTTATTTCGACTTATTAGACAGAATAGGAAACAATAACTTTCGAAATACGCGATGAGAAACATTGTTATGATCAGCACCGATACGACCTTGTAAAAAGTCTTTGTTAGCGGAATGTCGGAATTTAGTCGATCACAATCTGTCGACGAGTTTGTTAGTTTCCTCTCTTTTCGAAATAAACGTCAATTTCGCTAAAGATTTACAAAATCAACTAACAAACTGGTAACTTGTCTGTAACTATAATAACAGGAAAACGACAGTAATGTAGATTAAGGAAAAACTATATGAATTTGACACAGAGACGATTAGACGATGACAGTTAGATGAAATTCATAAAGATCTTTGTTATGAATAATGGAAACAAGTACGCAGCAATGGCAAAGGATAACAACATTTGCGACAGCTTTTTTAAAATTTGTGACTCAATGTAAATTTTTGTATAAATTTGAATTTTGACTCCGCAGTTAGATATAATTAATTGTTAACGTTAGAATACCTATTGCAGCAGCTGATGAAGGTCTATAGTGAGGCAGAAACTAGTTCCGTGTTAGCAGTTATATACAACAATAGTTACTTATTTGTATGTAAGAAAAAATATATTTAATTTGAAACAACTTGAACTATTGCTCGTCATTTGCCCGTTTTTGATATTAAAGTTTACGAATGTACGAGTGACATATATCATATTGCATTAATTCTGTTTTTGTTTGTTTTTGTGGTTTGCTTTTGTTTTCTTCGTACTTACATTATCATAAATAGAAAGAAAAAACTCAAAGACAGCAACTAATATTAGTCTAACATTGTAGGAACCATTCTCTAGTTATTTTTCATTAACACAACTTTTTACTTTAGTATGCCATATTTTAATCCGGTGAAATCCTGAAGTGTAACTTTTTCTTATAATTTACTTTTTCCTGTATATTGTTATAAATTTAAATAATTTTATATTATTTTCTCGATTTACTGTTACCGATTTACTGAGCATGATATGCAAGATTATATATTTTTAAACAAACAAAATAAATAAAAGTTAAGGCTTCTATAAATAAATTAAAATTAGGAAATAATAAACTCAAGAGCCACGCAGGATGTCAGACGCATAAATAAATCACAGCATAAATCCAATGTCAAGCAAATCTTTGACCTTTAATGACGATCTTCTTCAGTACAGATTTACAAATCTATAAAACAACAAAATAATTGCAATATTTAAGATATGAACTTATCAAAATAAACTAATAAAGATCCAAAATAAAAACAAGTTAGCGAATAAATAGAGATTGTGCGAAACCGCGATGTACATTTTCTTTCAATGTCTTAACATAATAAATGACCTTACAGAGTGTGTGTAAAAACAAGAGCTTCGTAAAAACAACATGAATTGGTTGCTAACAAATAAATAAATGAGAAAGTAATATTAAAATGATGACTTTTAAACTTGTAACAGACAACAATAAAAATTAAATAGTTCAAAGAAATAAAAGAAAATAAATAAACATAAAAATAAATATGAAATAAAAAAGAGCTGTACAAGTCATAAGATATAAAATTATAAAAAATTATGCAAAATAGAAAAAAAGGAAATAATCGAGACAAAAGTTATACACAAAATACCTCTAAGCACCAAAGCTCGTGTCACAGCATTGTGGGATAGGATGTTACATCTCGGTGAGAATAGATAAAAATAATAAGGACCGAAACGAAATAGCCTTGGTGACCCGAACAAAAGGAATAGAAGGGGAAGGGATGACGAACCTAAGAAAGGGGAATACGATCAAGGATAGGAAGATACGCATCCGAGAGGAGTTTGGTATCACTTTGTTTATTGAGTCCATGCAATTGATTTTTGATGTGTAACATTTTGGATATAGAAGTGAATAACAAGATTATTTTCGATCAATACCGCAAATCAACTTTCTCGAGAAGATACTTAAATTTTTTCTCACATCACCCCCTGTGTCATAAAAAGGATGTTATTTTTGGTATGGTTGACAAATTACTTTTATTATCACATCCTTAATTTCATCGTAAAAACTTTATAACTTTAGTTAATATTTTATTGGAAAATAATTATCCTTTAAATTTTATCTTCTCCATAATAAATTTCAGACTCAACACTTTTTTATAAAGATGATACCTGCGTTGAGGATAAACGTGTGAGAAGATTCTTTACGATCTTTACATTGAGTTGGTATCAGAGAAATTTTCGTCTTTCTCATGTAGGTTTGACTGTAGTGTTGCGTTCACGATCCCTATCAAATTGAATAAATTTATAACTACTGACAAAGACCATATAGAGCATCTTTCTTGTAATGACGTGGTTTATAAAATTAATTGTAAGGACTGCAGTTCTTCTTACATGGGACAGACGAAACGCCAATTAAAAATAAGAGTCAGCAAACATAAAGCAGATATTAGAACGTCCAGTTCTATTTCGGTTATCTGGTTACATCGAATTAGAGCAAATCACGAATTTGATTGGGAGAATGTGGAAATTTTAGACAAAGAGCCATCTTATGTTAAAAGATCTATATCCGAGATGTTACACATCAAAAATCAATTGCATGGACTCAATAAACAAAACGATACCGAACTCCTCTCGGATATTTTCCTATCCTTGATCGTATTTCCCCTTCCTTCTTAGGTTCGTCATCCTTTTCCCTTTTATTTCTTTCATTCGGGCCACCAATTCTATTTCGTTTTGGTCCTTATTATTTTTATTTATTCTCACCGAGATGTAACATTCCATCCCACAATGCTGTGCTTAGAGATATTTTGTATATAATTTTTTGTCTTGATTATTTTTTTTTATTTTGCATAATTTTTTATAATTTTTTTACAATTTTATATCTTATAACTTGTACAGCTCTCTTTTATTTCATATTTATTTTTATTTTTATTTATTTTCCGTTTATTTCTTTTAACTATTTAATTTGTATTGTTATCTGTTACAAGTTTAAAAGTCATCATTTTAATATTATTTTCTCATTTATTTATTTGTTAGCAACCAATTCATGTTGTTTTTATGAAGCTCTTGTCTTTGCACACGCTCTGTGAGATCGTTTATTATGTTAAGACATTGAAAGAAGATGTACATCACGGTTTCTATTTGTTTGCAATCTCTATTTGTTTGCTAACTTGTTTTTATTTTTGATCTTTATTTGTTTATTTCG
Organism: Solenopsis invicta; assembly: GCF_016802725.1. Lineage (NCBI taxonomy): Eukaryota > Metazoa > Arthropoda > Insecta > Hymenoptera > Formicidae > Solenopsis > Solenopsis invicta. Next base: position 16,071,670 of record NC_052674.1, on the reverse strand, counting down.
ATAAGTTCATATTTTAGTTAGTGCGATTATTTTGTTGTTTTATAGACTTGTAAATCTGTACTGAGAAAGACCGTCATTAAAGGTCGAAACGTTTGCTTGATATTGGATTTATGCTGTGATTTATTTATTTGCGTCTGACATCCTGCATAGTTCTTGAGCTCATTATTTCTTAATTTTAATTTATATATTTTTACTTTTTACAATACGAGCTTTAAAATATTAATTAAAATGAAAGTAACAAGACAAAAAATTGAGTTGTCTTACGGATCAGAGTATTGCAAACTAAAGAGTCGGAAATAACTGTGGTGACCTAAAGTTAAGAAATCGTAAAACAGGTAACTTTGATACTGAGGTAGAACCATTATACGTTTTTTGAATTTTTTAAATAAATTCTTCTTTTTCTTGAGAAAAAAACCGAAAAAATCCGTAGTAAAGTTAAAGAAAAAACAGGTTTTTTTGCGTGTCTTTAAAATTATAGTGTGACACACATACGCATGCACGCACGCACGCACGCACGCACGCACATGCATGCATGACGTAAAAAATCCGACTGAGCAACTTCCCCGTGGTGCACATCGGATTACGCAAATGTACCGTATTAAAATCATAAAAAAGAACAGAGGGTACTTTACATTGCAATATCTCGCTAAATAATAAGTATATAGCAAATCTTTTTTTAAATTAAAAGGTCAAATCCCGTACATTGAAATGGTATTAATAGTTAATCACCAATTTTTTCCATTAGGCGGTAGAGAACTACAAATATTTCAAAATTTTTAATATCCCAAATATGTCCTTATTCAAAGCTTACCACATCTTTATGTAATAACCTGAATAAAAATGGAACTATTGTAATTCATAATAGAATTTTCCCTATAAAACCATTTTTAAATTTATTTCTCTGTTAATTAGTAGCTGACAATCACAGTTTAAAAATGAGCAAAAATTTATTCAGAAAAAGTATTCTTCTAATTGATTTGAGCAGTGTGTGTATATATATGTTTGCATATTTGTGTACATGTGCGTATGCGTGCCTGCATGCGTGTGTACGTGTGTGTATGTGTGTGCATTTATATTGATATTCATGTTCATATTTATATTTATATAAAATTCTCAAAGTGAAAGTGAAATGTTGAAAGTTACAAAATACATTCAGAGAGAAAGATAAAATGCTTTCACCATATTGTTATGATTTATATTTCTGTTTTGTATTTTTCTATATATTCTATATAGTCTTATTTCAAATTTATCGATTAGAATATTTGTATAAATTTAAAACATTGTAACGACCCGTCTTTTTCCGCGCACGGGGCGGTGCGTGACTGCGGACGGACCAGGACGCGGAGGGAGGTCGCCAAGAGAACTAGACGTGTATTGCTTTGGGTGGTAAATACAATAGTGCGTTTATTACGTACTGACTATATACAGGTGGAGTGGCTTGGCCACGACGCGCGGACGGACGGATGACGGTGACGCTCGGACGGACCCAACAAAACTTAAGGGCTACGCGCGGACGGACGGACGAGAAAACGGGGCGCGCGGACGTAACGAACGGTATTTACAATTGTCCGGATCGCGCTATTGTCGCGGCTGAGTTCGCGGAATTCCGGCCTCGAGTTTTCCGGGAACTCGGAGCCGGTGTTGACGCGCGCGGACCGTGGCCTTGCTGAAGGCCGGGGCCACGGCCGTAAGTGACGCGCGCTCGGTGCGAGTGTACGCGGAGCGGGGATTCCCGTCGCGAGCGGTTAATACCGCGATGTTCGGCGGTGGTGATCGACTCACGCCAAGAGCCCTTGGTAGAGGCGCGGAACTCCACACCCCAGGCCGTGAGTCGATACCGTAGTAAGGACGGCGGATCGGGAATCGCCGACCAGGATCTCCTGGTGGAGCCCAAGATGTACTTGAGCCCGTTTTTATCGGCGGTATCGGGATTATCGGAATCGCTCTTTGCCAAGACTGCTTGGCGGAAGCTAAGGCTCTTAACTCCCAAGTGAGCGCTAGGTTGGGCTTCTTCTGGATCGGAGAGTGGACGGAGAAGAAGACCGCTCGACTCTCGGAGCGGCGGCGCTTATATACCCGAATCTCGAGAGCAGGGACGGTGCGGGGGTACGGAACGGTACGGAAACGGTGGGGGTCTCCCTGCCGCTCGAGATCGGTCCGGCGGTCGCCACTCCGGTCGAGCGCGTGCGCGCGGAGATCTGCCACGCAGATCTCACGTGCGGATGCGTCAACGCGCGCTACGCCGGTGTTAGAGTATATTTTCGGCGCTATGCGCCGTGTTTCTGCTGTCCGGCGGTTGTTCGGCCGGACAGCCTGGAACGATGGACGGTCCGAGGGGGGAGCGGAAAGGCGGTTTGTTACAACATTTATCATCTCATTTTACATTACATTTAAAGTTTGAATTTTATTATAATATCTGTATTTTTTAAAGTTTATTAGAATTAAATAATTATATCAATAAGAATTCAAATAAGAATTTTCTCAGAACTTCTAGTTACACAAAAGTCTACCTTAATACATCAAAAATGTGTCACTATTTATTTATGTATCTTTATTGTTTTGTTTAAAATAAATCTTTAATTTCGCTGAAAATTTATTTATATATTTAAAAAAATTATATAAAATAAATTGATTGTTCTATTATAACTTACTTATTTAATAAGTTTATTGCTTAGAAATTAAGAGTTCAATATTGTATGTATGATTAAAATGATCATTGTCGCAAAAATTATAAATATTTGTTATTAAAATGCGTACAATCTAGCACGTTGAGCACAAAAAATATAATATACATTGAGCACAAAAAATATAAGAGTATAATAAAATTATGGATGAAATATTATACATGGATAAAGTAACATATACATTGTTGAATAACATACATTGTTTAAAAACCTGCAAAATTAATTAATTACACCAACCATTCATAATGAGTAAATTTTTTTAACAATTTTAAACAATTTTTTAAAAGATTTGTTACATTTGGAAAAGATACAATCATAATGCAAAACAGATACAAAATTTTATGTTATTATATTCAGGTTTTATAATGCCATTTACTATATTAAATCATCTATTATATTATTATCATTGAATATCTGCATAAAGTTTGCGTATATATTTGTATAAAAAATAAAAAGATTTAAATAATAAGTGCAATACTGTTAGAATTTGGATAGATACAAAGACGAGACGTTATAATAATATCAAAATTGCAAGTTTAATAAAAGAGGTACATATTACAAGAACGGGAGCGTCACACACGTCTAGAGAGCGTGACCAATCTAAAGGCTAGTTTGGAAAAATAACAGATCATTGAAAGATTATATTACGAACTAAAGGCACATAGATGGCGCTTCACAGGAGTGAATGTTAAATTTGCTTAGTTGACTCCATTCAACACTCCTCCTCAAATTAACATTTTACTCGAAAATAATACTTAACTTTTGATCCAAATTTAATGCCTTGCCCCATACAGCAAAGAAAATTGCAACAATGTTGCAATGTTGCAGATTGCAATGCTACATTACGGAGACATTACAGAAACATAAATTAGCAATATGCCTGCAACATCGCATGGCATATGCCAGTAATATTCCGGAAACATTCCGGAAATATTATAATTTTTTAATAAAGTAGTGGCCATAAAGAGCCAAAGCAAAATATTTGCGTCTAATAATATATTATTATAATTTAACTCGTCCATAATTATTCATCCGCATTTAGCAGGTCGGGCGACGTTACTAAATTTTCCGCTGAATCTCTACATTTCCTAACAGTACAACTATCCATATATCGACTATAAGTTGACTCATCCAAGTCAGGCTTTCAAAGTTAACTGCAAATCGACTTTGCATAGACGTCTGCAGACATCCTTCAAATGTTGACTCTAAAACGTTTAGAAAAAGGCATGCGGGCCCGTGGTGCTGTGTGCATCATAGTATTGTTAAAAAACATAAATATTTATATCAATAGACAAAATAGATCCATATATGAAGAAACCTCGATCTACAGCCCAATGAACAAACAATATTTTTTAATTATTTTTTTAATAAAAATTTTTCCATATTTAATTTAATTATTGTATTATAATAATATATATTTTTTAATTACATTCTTATTTAAACAAATAACAGAAAAATTATTTCAAATGCTATTCTGCATTTGCAAAATTAGTAAAAAAAATTATAATTTTATATTTGTTTATATAAATACTGTGCATTAATTATACATATTTCATTTTTTTGATAACGTATATTGACTTGTTCTACCAATTATATACACATATCAGCATAAAGTGTTCATAGGTCATTATGAGAGATCAATTCGCAGCGATCACGGAAGTTAAGCAACATTCACCAGAATTGCAACTTCGATGGGTGACCACTTGGAAATTTTCGAAAAAGATTCCCGAGATTTTTTTTGGCGAAAAATATTTTTTAAATTATTACACAAGTATTGTTTTGTTCATTGTAATTATGTGGTGTAATAATATTTATGTGAATATTTTGGAAAAATGGGATGTTTTAACGCAATATTTCAAAAAGCGGACATCTTAATGTTGCTGCAATCTTCCAGCAATGTTGCAGCAATGTTTCGCAATCAAAATGCAATATTACAATGTTTCAATAAAATCATTCTGCAATGTTCTTGCAATCTCTCTGTGCTGTATGGAACGTAGCTTAACAAATTGCTCGTTGTTTATAGCTTTAGTTAAGATGTCAGCTATTTTTTCTTTAGTGTTTATGTACTCTACTTGTATAATACTTTTCATGTAATAACCTCTAACAAATTTATATTTTATATTCACATGCTTGAGTCGTTTATGCTCCCATCTATGAAGCAAATGTATTATAGATTGATTGTCTTCAAAAACTTTTAGAGGTTCATTCAATTCTATTCCAAAGTCCAGCATTAAATTTTTCATCCTGATTAGATTGGCTACGGCAGACGCTAGCGCTACATACTCTGCTTCCGTTGAAGATTGCGCCATAGTAGATTGTCTCCTTATACTCCAAAGATCAGGATTTCCGTATACTTGGATGAGGTATCCCGAGGTTGATTTCCCTTCGACTAATCTGCATCCGTGTAACATTGTATGGACTCCTTAATTCCCTTTCGGAAACACAACTGCATTTTTAAAGTACCTTTAATATATCTCAATATTCGTTTCATTCCAGAGTTTTTCTGTCTGTCAAGTCTAATGCCAACTGAAATAGTTGACTGCGACGCTTAAATCCGGTCTTGTAAGCATTACATACATCAGGTATCCAACTAGTTTGCTAAACGGCTTTGATGTATCTAAGATTTCTCCGTCTTCATGCATATTTGGTTTAAGTTCCATCGGAGTTTTAACCGGCCGACATTCTTCCATGCTAAACCGATTCAACAGTTTCTGGAGATAAACCGGTTTACTGTCTTATTTCATCCTTACTTCTTTGGATATTTATTCCCAAAAAATTATGCAGCTTGCCAAGGTTTTTCATTTGAAATTGAGTTATCAATCTTTTTTTCACTTTAAGTACTTTTTCATAGTCGTCTTCAGCGACGATGATATCATCTACATAAAACAGAAGATACATATTTTTTCTTTCCGAGTATCTCACGTACAAGCATTTATCGACTCCTGATGATAGAAATTGTAAGTTTCTTATACCGTCGAAAGTCTCATTCCAAGCTGTAGAAGCTTGTTTCAAACCGTAAAGCTAACCTTCGTTAGCTTGCAGACCTTGTTTTGTTGACTACTGAAACCTGATGGTAGTTTCATATAAATCTCCTCCTTAATTTGGCCATGTAGAAACGTGTTCTTGACGTCTAATTGATAAGCATATAGGTTTCTTTCGTTAATAACAGCTAACAAAGTCCTCAATGTTGTAAGTCTGGCAACTGGTGCATAGGTCTCTTCATAATCGAATCCTTGCTTCTGTTCGTTGCCTTTGATTACCAAACTTACCTTGTATCGTTCAATTTGTCCTTTGTTGTCACGTTTGACTTTAAAAATCCATTTACTTCTAACTGATCGTTTTCCTGGCGGCAAATCAACCACCTTTCATGTACCGTTTTCTTCCAGTCTATTAATTTCTTCCTGAATTGCGCACAACCAGTCCTTTTCATTCTTTCTGCCTTGAATTTCTTGATACGAATTTGACACATTTTCTACACATGATTTTGCATGTAATGTCAGAACTGCATAATCACTGAGATATTTCGGCTTTTTTCTTTCTCTCTCCGATTGACGTAGCATGTTCTCCTTGACGTTACTATTCTGATCAACATTTCTATTTTTAGAGTCATTTGTAACAGTGACAGTTCTATCCGATTTAGCTATTTTATTTGTTTCAGTCTTGTTTGTATTTGTTCCTAAGCTGTTAGGTAAATCATCAGAGTCCGGAATCCAGTCTTCGCTTGTCAGGTTATCGAGGCTAAATTTTGCTTTATAAAAGATAATGTCTTTGCCACAGAGAATTTTTTTTTCTTCCGGACACTAGAGTCTGTATCCGTTAGGACAATATCCAACAAATTAACACTTCTTTGACTCAAACTTTTCACCTATTAGTGCCTTTGGTATATGCAGATAGGCAATACATCCAAATATTCTTAGTTTACCAATCTTTACTGTTTCATTAAACCACTTATGAGCTGGTACGTCTCCACTTAGAGCTAATGTAGGACTTCTGTTGACGAGATACACGGCTGTTTGAATAGTTTCAGACCAAAACTTTTTTCCAAGATTACAGTCTAGCATCATGCACTTTGCTCGTTCAACGAGCAAAGGTTTTATTCATGCGTTTCGCCACTCCGTTTTGTTCGGGTGTGTACCTGATTGTGAATTCGAATTGTATGCCTTTTTTTTCAAAATACTCTTTGATTTCATTGGATATGTATTCGCGTCCGTTACCACACTTAAAGTGACTTACCTTTAGATTAAAATACGCTGTAGCCATTGCTTCGTATTTTTTAAAACAATTTAGCACTTCAGTTTTTGATTTAATGGGATAGGCTGCCGTAAAATGCGTGTAGTCGTCAATAAATGTTACTACACACTTTTTATTGTCATAGGATATCGGACTTATAGGGCCAAACAGATCACTGTGTATCTGTTTAAGTGGTCGTTTAGTTTATATTCGTTGTTGATTATGTAGAAGTTTCGTTCGTTTATCTTTGATACATGTTTGGCATTTATCTTCTGAGCCATGAAACAGGTTCATGTTGTGTTCCTTAACTTGACTAAGAATTTTTTTGACGTTTTCATAGCCTAAGTGTCCAAATCTCTTATGCTAGATTTCCAAATCCGCTACAGTGGAAAGTGCTTTAACTCCTGTATGTTTGAAGTTTAGTTCATATAATTGCGAACCAGTTCTGGTTGCTACAGCTACTGTCTTATTTACTTTCATAATCGTTTTTTTTCCACCTGCAAACAGCACTTTGAAACCATTTATTTCTAGCTTACGTACCGAAAAGAGATTATAGTTCAATTTCTACACTGACAGTACTTCTGTAATCTTTACAGGAATTTTATTTTTGATTACAGTGCTAACAACATCGAGTTCTCCAATTTGATTTGCTTACAAGTAACTTCCGGATTTTGCAACATCTATTGTAATAGGTTTTTCTAATTTTGAAATATTCAGTAATGGGATATTAGTGCTTACAAGATGTTCCGTCGCCCCGGAGTCCAGAAATCAGCTAGTTAAAATTTTCGACTTGTATTTTGTGCGAAACTGCACGTTTTTTTTGGTTGTTCGATGCAATTTGCGTTGTACTCTTTTTGTTGACTTTATTCTTTTGAAGTTTCTTCCGACAGTTTGCTCTCTTATGTCCAGGCAATCCGCAGTTGTGATAACTGTATTGAAACTTAAAATTATTATACTTAACAATCTTCTTTTCCATGTCTCTGCTTGTTCCACTGCTTGTTAAAAAAAATACTATCAATAACGCGTTGCTATTCTTGTTTCTTTTGCAAACTAACTTGTTTCGTTTAGATTACTTATCTAACAATCTTGTTTTGACAAAGCTTATTGTCAGCAAATCTTTAGACACAATTTCCAGTAACCACTGTATTATATTCGGTTGGCATCGTAAGTAAAAGGTGACACACAACATCCGGTTCTTCAAGAGTAGCGCCTGTGGATTTGAGTTCACGAATCAATTTATCAAATTTCAAGAAGTGGTTCGCCAAGGTATCATTTACGATATCAAATTTTATTGTGAGAAGTGCCTTTCTTAATAATAACTGACTTGCAATACCTTTTCTTTGAAAGGCATTCTTGAGTGATTTCCATATAGCATATGCCGTAGATTTATCTTTTGCATACTTTAAATGGCTGTCTGCAATTTTCTGAATTATCTGTAACTTACATTTTTGATCCTTTTTCTTGTGTTCAGCTATCTCACCTGGTTTTCTATCTTGCGTACTCAAATCGTCACTAACCTCAATAGTGACAAAGGTCGTGTAATCCGTTTCAATGTACAGTGATAATTCTAGTTCCATCAGTAATATTTCGATTCTAAATTTCTAATCACTGTAGTTCGTTCTATTCAACAACGGAATTCTGTACTTTTTTACTTCCGTTATTACGTTGCACGTGCTAGTATAACTGCTATAAGACGTTTTAATAAGCGTAACTTTCCGAAGAAAACACGACTTTCAGGTTCACTTCACCACGCGTATCCTGGGCCCATAACCTGTTGGAATTGGGTGTTTGGATAGATACAAAGACGAGATGTTTTAATAATATCAAAATTGCAAGTTTAATAAAAGAGGTACATATTACAAGAGCGGCAGCGTCACACACGTCTAGAGAGCATGAACAAGCTAAACCCTAGTTTGGAAAAATAACAGATCATTGAAAGATTATATCACGAACTAAAGGCACATAGATGGCGCTTCACAGGAGTGAATGTTAAATTTATTTAGTTGACTCTATTCAACAAATACGAATAACAGTCTATACCCATATAGCACAGAGAGATTACAGGAACATTGCAGAATGATTTCATTGAAACATTGTAATATTGCATTTTGATTGCAAAACATTGTTGCAACATTGCTGGAAGATTGCAGCAACATTGAGATGTCCGCTTTTTGAAATATTGCATTGAAACATCCCATTTTTCCAAAATATTCACATAAATATTATTACACCACATAATTCCAATGAACAAAACAATATTTGTGTAACATTTTAAAAAACTATTTTGGTAAAAAAAAAATTTTGGGAATCTTTTTCAGAAATTTTTAAGCGGTCACTCATCCAAGTCGCGATTCTGGTGAACATTGCTTGACCTTCGCTGATCGCTGCGAATTGATCCCTCATGATGACCTGTGAACACTTTATACTGATATGTGTATATAACTGATAAATTAGGTCTAAATACGTTATCGAAAAAATGAAATATGTATAATTAAAGCACATTTATATAAACAAATATAAAATTATAGTTTTTTTTACTAATTTCGCAAATGCAGAATAGCATTTGGAATAACTTTTCTGTTATTTGTTTAAATAAGAATGTGATTAGAAAATATATATCAATATAATACAATAATTAAATTAAATAAAAAAAAATTTTTATTAAAAAAACAATTAAAAAATATTGTTTGTTCATTGGGCTGTAGATCGAGATTTTTTTATATATGGACTTATTTTGTCTATTGATATAAATATTTATGTTTCTTAATAATATTATAATGTACACAGCACCATAAGACCGCATAACTTTTTCTAGACGTCTTAGAGTCAACAAGGATGTCTGCAGACGTCTATGCAAAGTCGATTTGCAGTCAACTCTAAAAGCCTGACTTGGATGATACGACTCTTACCATACAGTGGACATATGGATGTGCTGTTAGGGAATGTAGAGATTTAGCGGAAAATTTAATAACGTCGCTCGATCTTAGTTTGCTAAATGCGGATGAATAATTATGGATGAGTTAAATTAATATATTATTATACACGCATATTCTGTTTGGCTCTTTATTGCCACTACTTTATTAAAAAAATTATGATATTGCAATGTTTCCATAATATTACTGGCATGCGATGTTGCAGGCGTATAGTTAATTTATGTTTCTGCAATGTTTCCGTAATATTACATTGCAATCTGCAACATTGCAACATTGCTGCAATGTTGCTGCAATTTTCTGTGCTGTATGGGTATGAATTAATTTACATCAGAATATGTCTTTTATATTTTTATGCTAAATTTTTGTCAACTATAGAATTTGTTAGCATAAGTGTTATTGAAAAATTATTTTTGTAGGTAGATTTGGTTACATGTTGATTGAAATAGTTTTTTTGTTGCTTTAAAGAATTGATTATTGGCAACATAAATGTGGAAACATAAATACGCCGCAAAAGACTCAAAGACATTTGTGAAGAATTGCGGTACATCTGCACTATCTTCGTCATAACTTAAAAAAAATGGAAGAAAGAATTTCATTCTACATGTCTTGTATATCATCACGTGAGTCTGGGATCTTCTCGCCTTCTGCATTTCTCTCAGATTTTGAAAAGGTCACGTCGTGAATCGTTAATTATTACTCCGATGAGCGAGTGCTTTCTATCGATTGCATCGAAAAGTGCCGTGAAGAATCAACAAGGCAAAAATGAAGTCCTTAAAGAACAATGGCTATCTAACTTCCACCATCGTCACCGAACAATCAGCTGATTTATCAAGATCAACTAATCAAGATGGTATTCCTACTACAAACTCTGTTCAAGTACGTACATTATTTTAATAATTAAAATTTTATTTAACGAATTTGGAAGACTTGCATTGATTCCACATCACTACTGTTTACTATATTAGCACTCTTACTGTTAACAGTATATTTAATATAATATTATATTGATATAATTAGAGTTGGGAAGTAACGCGTTATTTGTAATGCCGTTACCGTTTTCGTTATTTTTTTACGGTAACGAGCGTTACCTTTTTATGTCTGTAACGGTAACGGTAACGTCGTTACATTTTTACAATAACGGTAATGGAGCCGTTACTTTTTTGTTACTTTAGTTCCTTATTGTCTATTCGTTCGCGCCCTGATCGCGCATTAGAGTATTGATTGGATACAAATATTTCTATCCAAATCAAATGGCAATAAATTTTCAAAATCATTATAATACGCAATGTACATACTATTGGAAAATTGTTTTAAATATTCAATTACTCATTAAATTAGTTTAAAGTAGTTTGTATTGATCAATAATGTTTGATTAATCATCATTTATAATCAATTACAATCGTTCAAATGTGATGATTATGAATCGCAATTGTAATAAGATTTAGTGAAAGAATCATATTCTTAAGTATACATAGAATGTTTTTTTATGACGTTATTAACAGGTTTTTCTCGTTGTTTTATATTAAAAGACTCCATACGATTTGATTAAAAAATAACACAACAACGGTAAATTTTTTTACTTTTAATATGTTACAATTTCCTAACAAAAATTCAATTAACTGATGATATTTTTTTTACATAAATCGTACGGGATTTTTTCCAAATTTTGTATTTACCATTGTATAAAAACTTAGTTTTTTTGTTATGAATATATATACATATATATATTGCTGAAAAAATTTTGATTTATTTCGGAGATTTAAAATGTGACGAGGTTTAAATCTAAAAACAATGTTTAATCTAAATTTTTATAAAAATTTTGCAGTATAAAAATAGTAAAAAATAAATAAGATATTATTATAAAGAATTCGAAAAATTATTAGACAAGTTAAATAAATATAAAAAAAACTGTGTTCTACACAATTGTATATAAGTTTAGAAAATTTAAAGTTTTAATATTTATCATTACATACAATATTAATTATTAAATAATATAATTTTAAAATTTAATAACTTGACTTAAAATCTAATAATTTTAAAATCTAATACTTTAGCATTACAAAAAAATAACGAATCGTTATTTTCGAAGTAACGGTAACGGTAACAGGTTATTTTATGAAATCAGTAACGAGTAATGGTAACGGCTTACTTTTTACAAAATGTAACAGTCACGGTAACGCGTTACTTTTTAAGGTAACGTTCTCTAGATATAATTTTTGAATAAATTGATTTTATAAGGAAACCTTTGAAAGTGTCCGCCTCAGATTCAGACAAGCTTTTAATATGTTGTAACACGGATGAAAATAAGGGACACGTATTTTTTTATACGTGCCCAATCTCACTTTTAGGGGATAAAATACCCCTTTGAAGAAAATTGGTTTTTTTCTTTCGAAGTGTATATTGTAAGAGATAGAAAAAAATGTTTCAATTAAAAGTTAAATGGTTCGAAGAGTACTTTATAATGGAGATAAACAATTTCTTTTTAATTTTTTAAAATATTTTCCCCCATTATTTACTTATTTTTTTTTTAATTTTTATTTTTTTTTATAAGTAAAATAAAGCTTACTTTATTACAAATTCAATGATATATGACAAAGTTATGATGCAACCTTTCCATTTTCCAAAAATAATTAAAAACCGCCCCATAACGCATTGTATGCGCACTCGTCCATGTACTATGGAAGTATTCCTCCTTTGATTTTGACAAGCCTTTGATAGGTTGTAGTACAGATCAAAAAAAGAAACACGTGTTTTTTTATACGTACCAATCTCATTTTTAGGAGGTAAAACACCCTTTTGAAAAAAATTGGTTTTTTTTTAAGCTTGTATCAAAGAAATAGAAAGATACAGAAAAATGTTCAAATTAAAAGTTAAATCGTTCTAAGAGTACTTTATAATAGTGATAAATATTTTTTTTAAATTTTTTTATACTTTTCCTTACATTTACCTATTTTTTTTTAATTTTTACTCTTTTTTATAAGAAAAATAAAGCTTATGTTTGAGAACTGAAATTGGTTGAACGAAGCGCCGGTATTACTCAGAGAGAGCGCGTGGTTTGAGATGCGAAAATGAGTTCCCCCTTTTTTTTTGTCGGAAAGAGGACGACCGCGTGAGAGTGCGTGAGGTATCAGGCGAGGTCGAGGACGAATGGGATTCATGCGCGTGTGAGAGAGCGAGATCAAAGGAGAGGTGAGAGAGTGGAAGCGAAATAAAAATATGAAAACAGGAGCAGGCGAGTTTTAATTTCCACTGATAGTTTGATGAGTTTGAGTCAAAAAATAGTATTTATTATAAACAATCGTGCACACTGTTTAAATAAGTTCTCTAGGTAACGAGAGTGTTGCCTGAAATACAACTACAGATACTTCGCAAAAACTGTTGATATTAGTGCAGCTACTACTGGTTTTCGTGCGTCTCGAAGCGGGCATGCAAACAAATGTCCTTCCTTTTAGGTAACTTTAGCAGGTAACTCACATTTCCGGCACGGTGTTTTCTGCTCACTCGCGTTAATTCACAAAATATCTAAACGCTTCCGTTCGGTTTACAACAATCTCTCAAATTTTTGTGCGTCTCGCTTGCATGAAATCTCGACCGAATTTAAATCGGCAGCAATGGAAAAGCCGCGGAGCTCTCGAATCTGCCTATGATAGAAAGGATGCCTACGGGCTGGTGATGTCTACTCGGAAATCACGTGAATGCGAACTCTTATTTTCGAATAGATCATGCGAATGAGCAGCTTTTGAATACAAATAAGTTTTCTTGAATTGGCCAAAAAATGTAGAACGAATAATAATAACAAAAGTTACAATTGTAATTTACCGACTTTCCGCGCGCGGATCAGCTCGTCGGGTTCCCGGCGCGAGGCCGCGGAAAGGGTTCGACGCGGGAGAAAGGAAGGTCGGCAGAACGGCTTTGAATAAAGTCGACGCGAGTTTGAGTTTAACCGCAGCTTATACAATTTTATTTCTTATCTACTATGTACACGGTTGCGCTATTTACATATATACATTTACTACGGCGAGGTAGGCGCGTCTCGGCGTTAGTTCGCACGGGAGCGTATAGGCGCGATTCCGGGGGGGATGCGGTCCCCGCGGTCTGCGTGTCGTGCTCCGGCGACGCGGTAGGCTGTGGCTTACGGTGCCGTTCGCGGTTCTGGCCGGTGAGACGCGATTGCTCTAGGCGGAGCGGATTCCCGTACGGTATCGCGGTTTCGCGACGGGGATCGTCGCAGGTAGGTTGGACGCGCGACACCCTGTCAAGTACCTTGACCCGGGACCCCGAACACGGCGGTCGCGGTTTTGGTGGGTGTCGCGGGGAGAGGAGGGTAGCCTCTGGGTTACCGGCGGCCGGCTCGTGGATCGAGACTCGTGGTCCTCGGTTCGTGGAGGCTGGTAGCTATGCAAAGGAGTTGCGTCGGAGGCGGAGTACCCTCTCGCCGCGGCCAAGCACTCTTCGACCGGGTTTCCGACTTCGGGAGCAGGATATCGCCGACGCAGCGGACCGTGATCGGGAGGCTGGTCGGTGGCAGAGTGCCGTTTCTCGTCGCGGTGGCCCTATTTATACCGAGCGACTCCGCTCGCCTCCGTTATCTTTCTCGGCGCTTGACGGCGGAGTCGTCGGGGAAGGAAGAACCGCGTGTTCTCTGAGAGCGCGTGCGCGCCGACTCAGCGCGTGCGATGGCTCGACGCGTGTCTTCTGGCGATGTCTATCGCCAGGCGGTATCGCGATCTTGGATTGTTTAAAAGTGGGTGCCCACGGCACCCCCGGTTATGGCCCGGCGGCCTTTTCGGCTGGTGTTTGCCGTGGCGATGCTTTTACTATGGGGTGCATCGTCACATCACCCCCTCCCTTAGGAAGTGCCTGAATTTGAGGCACGAGGCATTGGCGTCCCCTCGTTACTTTGGCGGAATTTCTCGGACGCGGCGTACGCTTCCGTCGTGGTTGAAGCGTACGTGCCACCGCTTTCCTCCTGAGCGGGTCTTCCATTCTCGTGCGCGGTGGGCAGCGAAGTGTGGCACGCTGATCCGGTGCCCTGGCTCGACCTCCACTTCAATCGGCGGAGGTGGTAACGGCCCCATGACTCGCGCTGGTTCGAGCGATGGATGCGGCGGCGGTGTTGCCGTAGGTGGTCGACGGGATTTCGGCCGTGCGGTCGGTGGATTGGTTAGCCACTTCATTTTGGCCTGGTTCCGTCGATCGGAGGGCTGGACGAGACGTCCTCCCTTCTGGCCGGCTATCGCGATGCTGCGCGGGATCTCTGCCGCCGCTGTTTGCGGTGGTGGGGTCGGCTGACGAAGCCGGAGCTGGCTCCAGGCCGGATCGATCCCCGGAATCGCCGGATCGTATTCCTCGTACTCCGCCAGGAGTTGGTTGATTTCGCCGATGATCTCTTGCTCGGTGCGATCCATCTCGTTGAACGGTCGTTTCGCAAGTAACGGTTTGTCGAGGGGTTTCGACTTTGGCTGTCGTCACGGTGAGCCTCTGTTTATGCCTCTCCGCCCGAGTCATCTCCGTTATTATTGTTGCTCGTCCTCGGTCTCCTCTCCGGGGTCGGTTGCTTCGTTATCGGTGTCCCCCCTCCCGTCGGTCTCGCGGGGCGCCGCGAGTCTTGTACGTGTACGTGCCGAGTCCATCGTCCGCGCCTGTCGCGTAGGTCGAAGATCACGGGCGAGATTTTGTTGCATACCTCGAGGGGCCCTCGGAACTTCGGTGCCAATTTGGCGTTGAACGCGGCGGCTTTGTTAGACAGGGGGTGTTCTCTCTTCCATACCCACTCGCCTATTTTTGGCTGCCATGGGCGACGGCGGAGGTTGTAGTATTTTTGTTGTTTTTGGAATGCGCGTGCGAGGTGAACGCGTACTAGGTCATGAGCCTCCTCGAGGTAGCGTCGTGTATCGTCTGGCGATGGGGTCGGAGGTGGCGTCGCTTCGCCGACGCGCGCGGGGGTGAGTATCTCTCGCCCGAGATTTAGGAACGCCGGTGTGTAGCCGGTTGCCTCGTGTCGCGCCGTATTGTATGCCAGTTGTAGTTCGGGGATCCTTTCGTCCCAGTTGCGGTGATCGCGGTTCACGTACTGTGCGATCATGGTCTTGATCACGCGGTTCGTTCTCTCTACTGGATTACAATGCGGCGCGTGGGTTGGCGTGCATACATGACGGATGCGGTAGGCGTGTAGGAGTTCTTTTAGTTGTCTTGATTTCAGCTGTGTTCCGTTATCGGAGATGATGCTCTCCGGGCATCCGTGGCGCAGTAGGACCTGTTCCGCGATGCCGCGCGTTACGGCGGGAGCCGTTGCTTGTCGGAGGGGTCGTAGCTCGGTCCATTTTGAGAATCGGTCCTGCATGACCAGCAGCCACGTGTGGCCTTTCCTGGAGCGAGGGAGGGGCCCTACAAGGTCTACGGTGACCTGCTGCCAGAGCCGCGTGACATTCGTTGCGTGCATGTTTCCCGCCGGTCTGCGCTGTTCCACTTTGTGTTGCAGGCAGTTCTCGCATTTTCGGACGTATGCGGCGATTTCTCGGAACATGCCCGGCCAATAGTACGTCTGAGCGATGCGCGCGATTGTCTTAGCCACGCCGAGGTGGCCTGCGGTGGCGTCGTCGTGATTCCGACGGAGAATTTCCGGTCGTTCGTCGTGCGGCACGCAACGCTTCCATTGCTCCTCGGCCGGTGACTCGTTAAAGTCGAGGCTGTGCAGCACGTGGCGGTACAGCCTCCCTTCGCGGATCGCGAAGTCGGGTTGTGCGGCGGGATTTTCTTGTGCCGCGCGTAACGCGCGCCTGTACCAGCGGTCCGGTGGGACGAGATTTGCCGCGGCGCTGGTGGGTTGCCGCGATAAGGCGTCCGCGACGCGGTTCAGTGTACCTTTCCGATACTTAATCTCGACGTCGTATTGCTGTAACTCGAACGCCCACCGTCCCAGTCGTCCGGTGGGCGTGTCGAGTTTCTGCAGCCACCGTAGTGACTGGTGGTCAGTGACGACGGTGAAAGGGTACCCCTCAAGGTACTCGCGCATTCGGCGGATCCCCCAGATCACGGCTAAACACTCGAGCTCGGTGGCGCTGTAATTTCGTTCGGCTGGGTTTAGCGTTCGGCTCGCGTAGGCTATCACGCGTTCGCCTTCGGGAAAGAATTGCGAACACGACTCCGAGGCCGGTGTTGCTCGCGTCGGTTTGCAGCACGAAACGCCTGGAGAAGTCGGGGCAGGCCAGCACGGGGGCAGCGGTGAGCGTGCGCTTTAGCGCTTGAAACGCGGCCTGTTCCTCGATCCCCCATTTCCACCTGGCGTGCTTTCTCGTTAGCGCGGTCAGCGGCGCAGCCACGGTGGCGAAGTCTTGGATGAACCGCCGGTACCACGAGGCGTCTGGTTCGGTCGCATCGTTCACGCGACGGAAGTCGATGCAAAATCGGAACTTGCCGTCTTTCTTGCGCACTATTACGATGGGGGAGCTCCACGGGCTTCGCGATCGCTCTATGACGTTGTCGTCGAGCATTGCCGTGACTTCGGCGTCAATCACGGCCTGCATGGCGGGGTTTCGCGGTCGGTACCGCTGTTTAATTGGCTCGCGGTCCGGTTTCAACCGGATGACGTGCTGCGTTACTGTCGTCGGGCCGGTCACGCCCTCGAACTGCGCGAGTTCGGTCGCGAGGAAGCGGCTCAGCCCGGCTGATTCGGTAGGCGTGAGCAACGTGGACACGTGGGTCACAGCGTGATTTTCTTCGCGGCCCCGCAGCCCGGCGGGGGGGATAGGTATGGGTGCGCCCACTTTTGCCCACGCGTCTATGCCGAGGAGCATGGCGGCTTTCATGCTTGGCATTACGCGGAATTTGTGCTGGATGCGCCGGTGTCCGATCGTCACGGTCAGACGTACGTGGCCGGGCAACTCCACCGACTGACCGTCGGCCAGCTGTACGGTGTTACGCGCGCGCTGTATCTTAAAGCCGCTCGCCTCGGCGTGGCGGGCGGTGGCGAGGTTAATAAACGACACCTCCGATCCGGTATCGAGGAGTGCCGTGAGGTCCTGGTCGTGCACGCGCACGGTTAGGTGCGGCCGGGGCGTAAATTTTATTCGGATGACCGGGGGTCGGCCGGAGTGTCGCCGGTCCTGGCGCCGTTTCCCGTCGGCGGATGGCAGTCGCGGGTCAGCACGCCGTCTTTGCCACATTGCGAGCAAAATTTGCGCGGCAATCGGCGGCACTCGAAACGTGTGTGCCCTCGCTGTTTACACCGCCAGCAACACTCGCTTCGATCGTACGTCGCGGCGACGGCGGGGTTCTCGCGTGCCTGCGCGTGACTGGAGGGGAGCGCTCGGCAGCGCTCTTGGACGCGTTCGATCTCGACGACGCGTTGGAGTAGCTCGGCGGGGGTGCGGACGTCGGCCCGTCGCACGTGTAGTTGGAATTCGGGACGCATGTTGTCGTACAGCTGGTCGACTTTCTCCTCGGTGGAGAAACTCTCTGCTCTCCGCATTAAGGAGAGGATTGTCGTCGCGTATTTGAGATATGGTTCGCCCGGCTTTTGAACGCGGTCGCGTATTTCGCGCAGTAGGTAGCTCCGGTAGTGCGGTGGCAGGTAGGTTGCCTTGAAATCGCTGACGAAGTCGCGCCATTCGTCCCAAGCGTCTCGCGAGTTCCGGTACCATAAGAGGGCATCCCCCCTTAATAGTTCTGGCAGCCCCAGCAAGACCTGATGATCCGAGAAATCGTAGCCGGCTCGCAATTCCTCGACCCGCTCCAGGAAACCCCAGGGGTCTTTCCCGTCAAACTGTACTCCCCACTTCCGCATTTGATTCATAATCTTAGCGGGGGTGGACCCGTCCGAGAGTCCGTTGGCGTTGGTGGGGGTTGCGTGATGCAGGGTGAGTCGCGGCGGGCGAAGAAGCGTCAGCGTTGGTGCGGGGGTTGCGGTGGAGGTCGCCGTTAGTGCCGGCGGTCGGGTTGCGGCTGGTTCGGTCGGTGGGGGGGGCGCGGCCGCGCGGAACAGGTCTGGGTTTTCCTCGACATATTGGCTCATGCGTTGCCGTAACGTATCGAGGTTTCCCTCCGTATCTAGCCCGAGCGTCTCCATCTCTTCGAGAAGGACGTCTTTGTGCAGCTCGTAGATCCAGCTTTTCAGGCCGGCGGCCCTTCCTTTCTTCCGGTCTGGTCCCTGTTCGGGCGCCATGTAATTTACCAACTTTCCGCGCGCGGATCAGCTCGTCGGGTTCCCGGCGCGAGGCCGCGGAAAGGGTTCGACGCGGGAGAAAGGAAGGTCGGCAGAACGGCTTTGAATAAAGTCGACGCGAGTTTGAGTTTAACCGCAGCTTATACAATTTTATTTCTTATCTACTATGTACACGGTTGCGCTATTTACATATATACATTTACTACGGCGAGGTAGGCGCGTCTCGCCGTTAGTTCGCACGGGAGCGTATAGGCGCGATTCCGGGGGGGATGCGGTCCCCGCGGTCTGCGTGTCGTGCTCCGGCGACGCGGTAGGCGTGGCTTACGGTGCCGTTCGCGGTTCTGGCCGGTGAGACGCGATTGCTCTAGGCGGAGCGGATTCCCGTACGGTATCGCGGTTTCGCGACGGGGATCGTCGCAGGTAGGTTGGACACGCGACACCCTGTCAAGTACCTTGACCCGGGACCCCGAACACGGCGGTCGCGGTTTTGGTGGGTGTCGCGGGGAGAGGAGGGTAGCCTCTGGGTTACCGGCGGCCGGCTCGTGGATCGAGACTCGTGGTCCTCGATTCGTGGAGGCTGGTAGCTATGCAAAGGAGTTGCGTCGGAGGCGGAGTACCCTCTCGCCGCGGCCAAGCACTCTTCGACCGGGTTTCCGACTTCGGGAGCAGGATATCGCCGACGTAGCGGACCGTGATCGGGAGGCTGGTCGGTGGCAGAGTGCCGTTTCTCGTCGCGGTGGCCCTATTTATACCGAGCGACTCCGCTCGCCTCCGTTATCTTTCTCGGCGCTTGACGGCGGAGTCGTCGGGGAAGGGAGAACCGCGTGTTCTCTGAGAGCGCGTGCGCGCCGACTCAGCGCGTGCGATGGCTCGGCGCGTGTCTTCTGGCGATGTCTATCGCCAGGCGGTATCGCGATCTTGGATTGTTTAAAAGTGGGTGCCCACGGCACCCCCGGTTATGGCCCGGCGGCCTTTTCGGCTGGTGTTTGCCGTGGCGATGATTTTACTATGGGGTGCATCGTCACACAATAATAAGTAAGCCTTACAATAATAAGAAACTACGGTCAAACAGGCGTGTTGATGTGAAGCAAAACGCGTGAATCTAGCATGTACGATGACAAGTTGTAAATTTGAAAGAGAAAGGACCCCGCACAAACCTTATGGAAAATGGGTCCCGGTGGATTTGGCTGAAACTTTGGGAATTTGTAGTTTACATGGTCTTGATAAAAAGGTCTCATTGCCCCAACTTGATACATTGAGCCGTTTGAGCTCTAGGGACAGTTGAAAGTAAGAAACAGGCGACTGCGTGTAGGAAATCACCTGATAATGCCTTCCTCTCCTATCCTCTCCCCACTCCTCTTTCTCTCTTTTTCTCTCCCCCTCCTTTCTCCGGATGTGTGGGTGTACGTGAGCGTGTGCGTGTGTGTGTACGCGTGCGTGTGCGCATGTGTGTGTGCGTGCGTGCGTTACAGCAGAGATGAGGACTCTATGGTTCGTCACTTCCGCAGTATTTTATGACTCCAAACCCTTTCTGCTGTGTGTGTGTTTGTATGCGTGCGTGTGCGTATGCGCGCGCGCGCGCGCGCGTGTGTGTGTGTGTGTGTGTATACGTGCATGTGTGTGTGTGCGTATATGGGAGAAGGGGTTAGAACAATGAACTAATGTTTAAACATCAATAATATTTGGTATATTATCAGAATTTTCTTGCGGTGGCCTATTTGTTGCGAATAGTATAAAGGAGTCTCGATAAAGGGTACTGAACATGTTCGTATCATGCGTATTCGATAAACCATAAAACACTCGCTATATGTGCACATGTACCCAGAGTTCGAGCACCGGATTTGCAAGTACAGTAATAATCTTGTAAGGACTGTCCTGAGCATTCATTCTATCATCCATATCATGATCATCTGTCGGTCGATATGATATCCATAATTGGTATTTTGTTACATTGCAAAATCGTGAATACACTCTAACTCTTATTAAACCAGGTTGTGATATCCTCTGTACGTCCCTCAACATTTCAATCTGGAATTCTTCTGAGTCCTCTCTTTGTAACTTATCCTGTATATATGATGGTGCTAAATGAATTTGTAGATGTCAACAGTAAGATCCTTTAGAAAATGTAAATTCAAAATTGGAAAATCAGGAACATGTGCATTCAAACCCATCTCTCAGCGTTACGAGTGTTCAGATGTTCAGCCTCAACAAGTGCTTGGATGACATTCACTTCATTTGCTTTCTCCAGTAATTGACGAGCCAATTCTTTATTAGCTCGTTCCATTTGAACAGAAGGATGATACCTATTGATTATTGCACCAGCAATACGATAAAAATCACCTAAGTTAGGAAAATGAGGAATCGATATTGTCTGCTGAAAGAATTTAAAGATAGATTTAATGTGGCCATGTGTTTCCTGGTCTCCACGATCCATCTCGTCTTAGTAATTATTCGTGAATCATTAGCTTCCTTTGTAAGGAGTTGCCTTTATCTTAGTTCGACAAGTGATGGCATCCTCCACCGAATCTCAAGGCGAGTAAGTAGCTCTGTATCATCTCGATATCTCCTCGATATCATTAGATCTCCTTATTGGAACCATTCTCGCATTCTATCAACATCCCTATGAAATTCATTCTGAAGGATTGCAGTATCATTATTTCGACTGTCTAAAAAATATCGACCTTGAATATCGGGTATGTAGCCATCGGGTGCGACTATCAGCACAGGTTTGAGTAAATGTCGTCCTTTATGAAGACAAAATGATTGTCGGAGAATATGAAAATTGCTACTCTTAGGAATGAAGCTATAAGTACCGTCAATTTACGCAATTTACACGAGGAATATGTAATTCGGGATTATATAATTCATTGGCGAAATCGGTTACATGTCTTTGGACATAATCTCCTCTCGTGATTGCATTCAAACCGATATTGGTCGAAACAAAACGTTGCATCAAAGATTGTCGGACTGAGGAAATGGCTAAACTCGTTGCTTGTCTGCTCGGGTACTCGAAGATAACTTTAAGAAAATCGTCAAAAAGTCTTTGCCGCATTTTGTATAAGAACATTAACAAGTCTTTCTTAGAAACATATCAATAGCCGCTTGGACAAGATACCTTATTGCAATAATCAAATAGTTCCAGAAACTGCTGTTTCGTCATCGGAGAAAAGGATTCGAATTCATCATCTCTGAAAATATTCTCATCAACGAATCTTCTTTGATCCCTTGCCACATTTTGAAGTTCTTGTAGGAACATTTAAAGTTGTAATGCTTTGATAATAAGGTCTGTTAATGGATCGCAAGCCAGGTAGCAATGCTTGAAAAAAAAAACCTCGATCATTCAAATGATGTTGACATGATTTGACATCTTCAGGAATAAAAATGTCTCGTAAAACAAAAACGTTTACTCTACATTGAAGTGTAATCCTGTGAACATTGGCATCAGCATTACAAATCACACAAGTACGATTTGCAGTTTGTGTCAATACATTGAGTCGCAGATAAGTAGGATCGCGTTCCATTTCTGTTATTTTGTTGTGAATATATTGATTACATATGATACAAATCCTCGTAAGATTTGTCACGGCGAGAGGTGGTCTTTGAAATTCATCACGTCTACAGATGGCAATCTCACGTTTGTTTGCATTTTTATCTCTATCTGTTCGACTCATTTGATTCTGTACAAAATCCCTATCGCAAATGTAACAATTTAAACGATTTTTCCAAGCCATAGTTAGCTATTGAAACGCTACAAAAAAAATGTTTGTATGAATTAAACTAGATTATCAACGTTTTCTTTTATTGTTGATGTAGATCCAAAAAATAAAGTTACCAAATAGAAATGCTTATAATATTAGCTGTGCAGGATAAGAGGAAACAAAAATGTATATGTGCTTGTAACGCTGGTGGTTTTCGTGCGGTGCGGCAGGAGTCAGGATACGGTTGCGGATAAGCTCGCCGGATTGGCCGGGTTCAGTAGAGTAATCGCACTCGGAATTAGATGACAAAAACACTAGATCTTTATTCAAAACTTGATAGCTACATGTAAACAGATAGTCTGTTGACTTGAACGCTTCGCGACAAGTGGACTTAGCCTAAGCGGGGACGCGATTGGCTCTCGGTGGTCGCGACGACGAATCGCCTCTGAGCGGTCCGAAACGCTAGCTCTGGTAACGGAAAATGTACGGCGCCGCGCGAAGTAACAAAAATGTTAAGTGAGAACCGAAAAGAAAAACAAAATAAGAATCAAATTATTATAACCGCGATAATACTGACGGAATGATAAAGCTAATAATAATCTAACGTAAATTAATCGGAGAATTGTACGGTGGACGCGTGGTTTTAAACGGACACGGTGTCCGGGGTGATTGGGGAGCCGCGAAACGCGGGATCGGAGCGACAGTGGCGATTCCGCGCCTCGCTCGAGTCACCTCGTGCAAAGTGAGGCGAAGATATCGTCAGAGCGCGGATGCCCTGACGATGCTTTAGGTTACAGGTGAGTCTTCCCTGAGGGAGAGGACGGAGGTGATTGGCCAGGGACACCTAGCCTGCGGACTCGACGAGGATGCTCGTCGTGGACGGTGATTCGCCGAGGATACTCGGCTACGGAGCGCGGTGAGGATGCTCGCCGTGATTGGTTGCGGAGCGATGTTCGGGATATCGGTGTTAGCCGAGGATCCTCAGCTAGTCGGGACGACGAGGATTCTCGTCAAGGGGTCTGGATGAGGCGAGTATTCTCGTCCTCTTGGGAGTCGGAGTTGCAGTCGAGGATTCTCGACCTGTCGGGTTTGGTGGACCGGGAAGATCTCACTCGGCGTTCCCACTGCCGGCTTATATATCCGAACGCACGGTTGGGTGGACCAATCCGCGCATTCGGTCGGCTGGCCCGGAGTGGGAACGTTGCCGAACGCCACGGACGGCGCGCGTGCTGCCGCGTGATCGCGACGGTAGGTTAGCTCGGTGCGCGCACGTGGTCACGGTGGGGCAACTCCATACGGAAATCTGAAACAGTGTTTGGATTAATATCGCGTAACAACTGTAGATGGCAGCAGCGTCTGAATGGCAGCCATTTCGGTGAAATCTATCTCCTGCATCGCAGAAACGGCAGGCAGAAACAAATCGTACGTGTATCGTTTTCTTGAGAACATTTTCAGTGTGTGTTTCTCATATGACTTTTTTCAAACGGCTATTATTATATATAATTAGTGCGGGAGAAATGGATAAACAAAGATGTGCAGTGCCAGGACGAGTCGGACGGCATCACGACACATATTTCCAAAGAATATCCAGATAGGATGTCTTTGGATTAAAGTTGTGCGCAACCCGCGCCTTATTAATATCCCATACGATCAAGTCCGTAAGGATAAATATCGGGTGTGTCACAAACATTTTGAACCAACAGCCTACCTTCCAGGATATCAAAAGCCAACATTGAGAGACGACGCCGTTCCAACTTTGTATTTGCCGACAAGTGACGATGAGCTGGAAGGCGAAAGGATGAACATATCCGTAATTGCGCCAGAAATGATGCCAAACCCGCTAACACAATTAACGCTGGCTTTATCTCCAACGGGGACTTTGTCCTCAGTGATGAAATATGATTCGCCGACGACATCGAACGCTATACAGATACAACCTTTGGCAACAATTGCGGCTGGGACAAGTGTCGAAAATGTTTCAGAGGAAATTGTGGAACCTTCGGAACATGATCAAGTATTTAACATTTCTTCGCCGATACAAGAAGACAGAGCCAATATATCGTGTACGCCTAAAAGAAAGAGAGGGACACCGGTTTCTCGTCGCAGTCTTCTACAGGAAGAAACAAGAAAACACAATTTGACCCCGAAAGCAAGACGATTATACGATATTGGCAATAATCTGAAGAATATACAACGGAGCAATAAATTGAAAATTAAGAGGTACCGTACTTTGAAAACATTTAATACCTGTTGCATAACCTGTGGTACGCAAAACAGATTTGTTTTACTTACCTATCGTAATGTACTATGTGGTTCATTCAAATTGTTGCACAAGCAATAATAATTCTGTGTATTGTATAATTTAATGTATTTGTATTACATTGCTTGTGTTACATTTGATTGTAAATGTTTTGTCGTCTGATCTGGGTACTAAAAGCACTTCGACCGCAAAGCGCAACTATGTATCAATTCTAATTAATGAGGAATACGTATTAATATTCCTTAGATATGCAATTCGCTTGAAGGAAGCAAAAGTATTTATCAAAACGAAAGGTTTCGAAAACTTAGAAAAGCTGTCAACGTTACAAAAAATATTTATTGAAATGCAGCTACGGAATGTCAAGTTAAAACAGAAGGGTAGGAGGTTTAGCATGGAGGAGAAAGTCCTGGCCTTGTCCTTATATAAAAGGTCTCCAAGATGCTATCGATATTTAGCTTATTTGTTCATTTTGCCATCACCTGCCACTTTACGCCAACTGCTTAAAAAAGTGCACTCTGACACTGGCATCAATAAAGTGATGCTGAAACATTTGAAGCAAAAGGCACAAAAGATGAAGGAATTAGACAAAGTATGTGTGCTAATGTGGGATGAAATGAGTCTCACACCGCATATACAATATAATGAAGCGAAGGACCAGTACGTTGGATTCGAAGACTACGGAAATGAACGAACTCAATACTTTGCTGATCATGTGCTCGTATTTATGTTACGAGGAATAGCAACAGGCTGGAAGATACCTTTAGGATATTATTATTGCGAGAGCTCAACAAACCATTTCCGACTCATGCGATGCATTCAGGACAATGTTCGCACTGTAACCCATGCTGGATTGAATCTGGTAGCTACAGTTTGTGACCAAGGTTCTGCAAACATGTCAGCACTGCGAAAGTTCCGAAAACAACATTCTATAAGGACAGGAATACCTGAAAATATGTGTAAGTTTGTATATTATTGCACGTACATATATTAATACACTCATCGCAATAAGAACAATTATTAATTGAATTTTAATTTGACAGGTACGGAAATCGACATTGCAAACTGTTCGCTAATAACAATATACGATCCTCCTCATCTTTTAAAAGGCATCAGAAACAATTTATTAACAAAGGATTTGGAGATTAACTATGCGACAGATAGGCCAGAAAAGGATAGGCAGTATGCAACCTGGCTTCATATTGACAAAGCGTATGAAATAGACGTGCATGAGTGCACAATAAATAGAGCCATGCCAAAATTGACAGATCAGCACATTAAAGTCGACAAAATTCGGAAGATGAAGGTGAAGAATGCTGCTCAAATATTCAGCCGATCCGTGTCTTTGTTTCTTCAGTTAGCTGTTTTATGGAGTTGTGGTAAGCTATTTCCATTTTAAATGCAAACACATATAAAATTGTAATAATTTTTCAATATTGTTAATGTTTCAATGTGTTCTTTATACATGCTGTTACAGACAGTGCAAGAGCCATGTCAAAAGATATATGCGTACCAGCAGAGGCTTCGCATACTTCGCACGTCTGTATATTCTTCAATAACCTGTTTGATTCGGTGAACGCCAACAGTGTTTCAACGAAAAACGATCCACCATTGCGGACTGCTGTTACAAAAACCAGTCAACACCTAGAATTTTGGAAAGACGCTTCCCGGACACTGAAGTCAATGAGGTACGTACATCGAAAAACGAAGAAACCGACACCGACTGTACCATCATTGAAGAATTGGAATTGTACAATCGAAGGGATGGCAACACTGTGGGCCAAACTTGAATCCATGGGATTCAAATATTTTAAGACTCGTAATGTAAATCAAGATCCGCTAGAGAACTTCTTCGGGGCTATCCGTAGTCATGGACAACGTTACGTTTCTCCGACAGCGTGGCAATTTGACGGATTATATAAGACACTGTTACTTAATAATGTATCGTCTTTACATTCCGTAGGTGCAAATTGCGAAAAAGACGATGGTGATTTTCTTCTCACTTTTAATAGTTTTATTAATAACGCAACAAAAGAGTCATCCAACGATGACACGACTAATGCAGAATTATTTGATGATTCTTGTGTTACAGAAACTGTTCAAAACTTCGACGCAAATAATAATAATAACTTTGCAAAAGGCACTCGTATGTATGTAGCGGGATGGATGGCCCGGAAGTTGTTAAATAGCGTAAAAGAATGTCGGGATTGTTCCGCGTGTCAGTGCAGTTTTTCAAGTAATTCTCACAATGATCCTGAATATACATTTATTAAAATTCGAGAATTTGACAGTTCGAACCATGCCCTCGCGTATATAAATATGGATTATTTTGAAATGTATGTTAAGGCGGACAAGTTGTTAAGGGGCTGGATTACCAACGTTTGTTTTAAAAGTAATGTAGCGAAAAGGCTTCGACTTGCGCTCCGTAAAAGATTGCATTCCGAATGGATTAAATGTCGCTCTCACCAAAGACTATTATTTAACAAATTTTTGCAATTATTTGTACGGATATTTTTATTTCATTGGTCCAATGTTATAAACCGTGTTATGAATGGACTTGATACGCGAATGCGGCCGAACGATATAATGATTAAACAAGCGATAAAAAAATGCGCAGCTATAAGAAGCAGAAATTGTAAAAAGTTATTGGTAAAATAATTGTAGAAAAAAGTATTTTTTACAATTATTTATCAAGTAACTTTGTTTTTTACACATGAAATATTAATTATTTACAAATAAGACATAACAAGAAATATTTACAAATAAAATAATTATGTGATACATTTACACATAAAATATAAGTGTAAACAATGAGTGATAAATAAATAATAAGAATTATTTACACCACAATATATATGAAATTTTGTTTAAACCACAATAACTTTCTTTGCTTTCCTTTTTAGATAGCCAGAGAGAAGCCTGAGAGAGGTCATTCCGGTGTTTTACGTACGATAGCTTTTGCTCTACATCCATTTTCGATATTAGCAATATATAATATTTTATTATCGTCGAAATATTATATTGCTAATATCGAAAATGGATGTAGAGCAAAAGCTCTCGTACGTAAAACGCTGGGATGGCCTTGGTCTCTCTCAGGTTTCTCTCTGACAATATACTGGAACCTATATATATATATATATATATATATAAATAGTTGAACGTAACACCTCTAGATGGCGTTAGAATCTAAACAGCGTTTTATCTTTTTTCCCGGGAGATATCTATCTATCTTATATATGATCTGTGCACGTGGTGTTTGCCGGTGCTTTGCTCGGGTAGACGGAGCGGAGTGGTAGTGCGCGCGAGGTGGAGGAGCGTTTTGTTATATGCTTTGAAAATCGAATATATATTAAATAACTAAGGAATAGCTCGGGGGTAACAATACACAAAAACAAGAGGTATCATAGATGGTACTTTTCAGATTCCTAAATATTTTGAATATGAGAATCTTAGATTTGTCTTTAGTTTCGTTTACGAAGTAGAATGATTTTCCGGCATTAATGACAGAATGATACATCTGCGGAAGTGATGAACTGTAGGGTCCTCATCTCTGCTGTAACACACGCGAGCATGCGCGCACACGGGGAAAGGGAAGGGAGGGGAAGGGAGGTGAAGAAAGGGGGGGTAAAGAGAGAGAGAGGGGGTGTGGAGGAGGAAAGGAATGGGAGGCTGTGGGGATGGAAAGAGGTGGGAGGGGTGTGGGGGGTATGGGGAAGGAAAAAGGCAGGAGGGGGAGAGAAAAAGAGGAGTGGGGAGAGGATAGGAAAGAAATTAACAGGTAATTTCTTACACGCAGTTGCCTGTTTCTTACTTTCAATTGTCTTTAAAGCTCAAACGGCTCAATGTATCAAGTTGGAGCAATGAGAGCTTTTTATCAGGACCATGTAAACTACAAATTTCCAAAGTTTTAGCCAAATCCACCGGGACCCATTTTCCATAAGATTTGTGCGGGGTCCTTTCAATTAATAATACATTATATTGGATAATATACAATTCTTAACAACTTATTTTATTACATATAAAAATAATGGGACTCATGAAAATGTAAATATAGATCTAAATAAAGTTTTATGTATATTTATATTAGTCTATAACCGAACTAACCTGTATTATCTGTTTACTGGCTTAGTGCCTTTTTGACCACCGTACTTGATGGTACTTATTATAATCGTTTCTGCGACGTCTTATTTATTTAAATTAAATTTTGAGCGCCTTTTGATGCAGTAATTTTTCTTGTATTTGTGCATCATTTAAAATTTTGAGTATGTCCGTTTTTGAGGTTTCTTCCCCCTTTTTTTATTGTTTCCGAAGTGTTACTTAATTTATTATATTCAGGCTCTTTCTATTTCTATCCATAGTGCGAGCATGTACACATTTTTTGAGCCAAATAAGTCGCAATTTATTATGTCACTTCTCTACGAGGAAGCCCACAATCTCACTAGAGGTGGAAAATTAATCAATCAATTCTAATTGTTAGGAGTGCGCACTTAATCGACGCGTAATTGAAGGATTTTGGACTGTGAGAATCGGAGCAATGAAATACACAAACCGTTAAAGTTCACAAATTGCTTTAATGCCACTTAGACACTACAGGCACAGTTTTAAAGGAAGTACTCTGAGGTACTTGGTACACCGACAGACACGGTCGTGTGAGTTTGATATGAGATTAGAGATTTAATTAACCGGCAGTCATGGCCGTACGATTAGGAATCTTGCGAATATCTATCTGAGAGGCAAAAACGCCTGCTTCCGCTCGAGCGCTCCCGGACGCCCAGAGGGGGCTTGCGCAGGACACCGTCGTAAGGTGGTGCCCTCGCGTGATAAAGGATCGATATCGATCGCTCGCAGTAGCGGGTGACTCGTGTTCGCGTATTACGCTTTTCCCAAACATGCCGCTCGCCTCGTACTGATAGTACGAAACGATGATATGTCGCCCGGGAGACCAAGCATCATGCTAAATAGAACTTAGTGTAGTAATATTAGTTGATAAAGCTAAACAATAATACAAATTAATAACGACGCAATGAACTGTGAATATAAAGATTAGTTACAACGCATGAGATAAACAAATTGAGATGCTATCGCCGCCCGCCATGGGAGCTCTACTGCGGCAACCTCGCATTAATTTCGATAGGAAGCTTGCATAGCCGGTTAACGGCACGCCTTCTTGTATTCGAAAGCGTCCTTACATCCACTACCCTAACGAGACCTTGAGGGTCAGGATAGATTTTTACTACTCTCCCAAGCTCCCATTTCGTCGGCGGTAGCAACGGGTTTTGAACTAATACTAGATCATCGACTTTCAAACTAGTCGATTTCTGATGCCACTTATAGCGCTGCTGTAACGTGTGGAGATAATCTCGCGACCATATCCGCCAAAACTGCTGGTGCATCCGCTGTACACGCTGCCAACGATTGAGTCGCGTTTCCCTCAAATCCAATACGGACTCCTCAGGCGTCGCAATCAGCGAGGTACCTATTAAGAAATGGGCAGGAGTCAAAGGTGAGAGATCGGAGGGATCATCGGACAAGGGAGCTATAGGTCTAGAATTTAGACATGACTCCACTTGAGTTAGTAATGTAGTGAACTCCTCATTTGAAAGCGTGTGAGCACCAATTACACGCCGTAAATGATGCTTAACGGACTTTACGCCCGCTTCCCACAT
The DNA here is from genome assembly GCF_016802725.1 of Solenopsis invicta. NCBI lineage: Eukaryota > Metazoa > Arthropoda > Insecta > Hymenoptera > Formicidae > Solenopsis > Solenopsis invicta. The sequence goes on along the minus strand of NC_052674.1, from coordinate 16,041,039 downwards.
TCCTCCAAAATGTGGGGCGGAGGGCGGTATAAATCTCCAAGTGATGCCGTCGGAGGCTAAATACGCGACGAGATCAGGATCACGCGACAGAGCTCTGAACGCATTGCGCAATTCCTTTTCGGCACCCTGAAAATTGGTCCCATTATCACTGAATAATGAGACCGGAAGACCCCTACGAGAGGTGAATCTTCTAAATGCGGCCAAAAACCCATCGCTGGTATAATCATTGGCCAGTTCCAAGTGTATGGCCCTAGTGGCCAAACAAACGAACACAACCACATAAGCCTTGTGTGTCCGCTGGCCACGTCCTACTATCGGAAGGACATGAAAAGGACCGGCATAGTCTACGCCGGTATGTTGAAACGGACGAGAAGGGTTTATTCGAACGTCCGGCAGATCACCCATTTGCTGCAATATCGGAATAGCTCTGTGGCGGACACAAACAACACACCTGTGAATGTGATGTTTTACAAGGTTTCTAGCATTTAGAATCCAGTACTGTTGGCGTAAAACTCCTAACGTCAACTGTGTCCCACCGTGAAGCGTTCGATCGTGTGCCTGCGCAACAATCAGCTCCGATATGCCTCGGTAGTATGATGGGATGTCTCTCATCGTAAGAGAGGGACGCCCGGCAGAGACGTCCCCCGACACGAAGGTTATCCTTTGTGTCCAAAAACGGGTTTAGATTTTTCAAGGGACTAGATTTAGACGGGCCCTCACCACGTTTTATTGCCTGGATCTCATTCGAAAAGTTAATCTTTTGTACGTACGCAATCCAAAAACTACGAGCCTGTCTGATAGCGTCACTCAACACATATAACGTACCTAATTGATCACTATCCGCCCTTCTAAGGCGCTGTCGAACCTTATGAACGAAAAATAGGCAATAGGCCGTGATCCGCAACAACTTAGGCCAACTGGAAACTTGCTCGGAAAGATCCCACCCTGCCGCGCCCCGCTGAGCTAAATAAACTGGAACGCTACGTCGTTCCATGTTTCCGTCCGATCGAAGGGAGGAGGGCTGTTCCGACCACACAGTCGAGGGTGACTGCAGCCATTGAGGCCCACTCCACCACAACGAGTGCGACTTCAACTCCTGAACGCTGATGCCGCGCGACGCACAGTCTGCGGGATTTTCTTTAGACCCGACAAATAGCCACTGAGCTTGCGGCAAGCTTGTCTGGATTTCTGATACCCTATTGGATATGAAAGTCTTCCAGGTATTGGGGTGCTGCTTAATCCAAGCAAGTGTGATCATGGAATCTGACCAGCAGTATACTGGTACTGAACTTAACCTTAAAGTACTAACAATATTTTTAAGAAAACGAGCTAGTAAGGTAGCTGCACACAGCTCTAACCTGGCAACGCTAACTGTTTTAATAGGAGCGACCTTATATTTACAGGCTAAGAGTGTTACTCCAAAGCTGCTTCGAGTGTGAATAATGCGAATGTATACAACGGCCGCATAGGCCCGTGTTGAAGCATCCGCAAATCCATGCAACTCGATACCCAGATCGGAGTTGCTTTGATTCCAAGTTGCCCACCTTGGGATCGAAATCTCTTTGAGATCTGTCAGACTGTGAGAATACTCAGTCCATCGTTCCTCTAGATCACTCGAGAGCGGGCTATCCCAATCAACCTTACGCAGCCATAGTTCCTGCATGAAAATTTTAGCGGTGATTACCACAGGGGCAATCCAACCCAATGGATCAAAGAATCGCGAAATGGCGGATAGCACGCTACGTTTCGAGATCACCGGAAACTCCGGAATTTGTATCCTGAAATGGAATCGATCAAGTATAGGACTCCATGAAATTCCTAAAACCTTGAAGGAGGAGTCCTCGTCAAATTCGACACTATTGTCCTTCAGTCGATCCGACACTGGTATCTCCGACAACAATTCGTCATAGTTTGACGTCCATTTACGAAGGTGAAAACCTCCTTTCAATAACAAGGCATTCAACTGCTGACGTGTGGATTGTATGGCGGACACACTGTCTGCCCCAAACAACACGTCATCTACATAGATGGAATTATTGAGTATAGACACAGCCAGCGGGAATGCAGATCCCTCGTTCTCGCATAATTGTCGCAGGACGCGCATGGATAAATAAGGCGCCGAGGCGGTACCGTACGTGACGGTGATTAAACGGTAATGATGGATCGGCTGGCCTGAACTAGGACGCCACAATATCCTCTGAAAGTCAGTATCTAACGGATGAATCATAATTTGTCTAAACATCTTTGCGACGTCAGCGACGAAAACGAAGCGATGAGTTCGCCAGCGCATAATGATAGAGCAAAGATCTGACTGCAGCTTAGGTCCAGTAAGCAACAGATCATTTAATGAATGCCCATTGTCCATGGGACTCGAGGCGTTGAATACAACCCGTACAGGGGAAGTACTGCTACTCGCCTTCACCACTGGATGGTGAGGCAGATATAACGAATTATTATTAATGACCTCGTTCGGGTTTACACGGGTCATGTGACCCATTTGCTAATACTCAGAAAGAAAGCCACGATAGCTGGCAGACAATGCACTATCGCTCTAACCTATCAAAGGCACCAGAAGCGACGTGAAAGGAGCGACCGACCTTATTCAAGTAATCGGTCCGAAAAGGTAAGCGAACCTGATAGCGTCCGCTTGGCAAACGAGAATGTGTAGATGCGAAGTGCCTTTCGCACTCGACTTCCTCTTCAGTGAGGGGATTAGAAACCGAGACTTTCTCTATCTCCCAAAACTGCCTCATCAGCGCATCCGTTCCAGGAGAGCTAGAGCAGCGTAACGAGGACACCGACCTAGGATTTCTTTCAGAAGTGTCGTTGCACGGGCCGAAGACAACCCAGCCAAAGATAGTAGGTTTCGCCATGAGATCAGAGCTCGGTCCTCGGCGGGATCCATCCATTGTTACGGCCTTATAATAGTCAAGTCCTATCAGTAAATCGATAGGTTCATCACTGAATGGATCAGAATCTGCAAATTTTAAATTCTGCAAATGAGGATGTGCAAGTAAATCAACAGGACTTCTTGGAGCATAAGAAGTAAGTACAGGGAGAATAAACGCGATCACTGTAACTGTAGTACTCGACTGTATACCCACGCTTAACTGCATGAGTAACGACCCCAGCCTGTAGATCACCCATGCCAGTGACAGTGTAATATACTTTAATACGCTTTGCTTTTAAGGCTTGAACAGCCCTTTCAGTGATAAATGTAGCCTCAGCGCCCGTATCAATCATGCCTCGAAGGTTTATACAACGAGCTCCATCAGTACGTACAAAGATTCGTGCAGTTGCGAGTAGTACAGTACCCTTGACCAGGAGGGAACGTGAAGGAGATGTTACCCTTGCTGAAAGACTTGATTTAGAGGGGGCGTCATTTACTGTGTTTACACTGGATGTGCTCGCTATAGCAGGAGCACCCATTGTGGTTTGTCCCCCGCTGATATCGTCGTCATGCAGAAGCGTATGATGTTTGCGTTGGCAACGTGCACAGCGGCCCCGCGATTTACAGTCGCGCGGATAATGGCCTTTGGTCAAACAATTATAGCAGCAACGGTGTTGCCGCGCAACATTCTTTCTCTGCTCCGTGGATAAGGATTTAAACTGAGCGCATTGAAACAAAAGGTGCGAGCCCGCACAGTATAAACATTTAACATTAGAGATGGCAGCCGTCAACGACTTGGTGGCTGCTGAGCGATTTGTTTTACTATTATTTGAACTGCGAGTATCTCCCGCTGCATTCAGAGCCAGCATTCTGCCAACAAGAAATGTGCTCAGTTCGTTAAAGGAAGCTGGCTCTCGTTTATTGCCCAAGCTGATTTCCCACTCAGTGCGGGTATTCACATCAAGTTTCCTGGACAGGATGGCAACCACGAAATCATCGACGCAATTTCTCTCGAGACTACGTAACGCAAGGACCGCATCATTAATACTATCATGCACGCGTTTCAATTCGGAGACGGAATCAGCCTTCATCGGAGTAGCTTCTAGGATAGTATTCAGATAAGAAGAAACAATCGCGCGGGTATTTTCGTACCGTTCTTTCACGGCTCCCCATGCTAACTCATAATTCGCGTCGGTAACGGAAATATTTTTAATAACAATGCGAGCCTCGCCAGTCAGACTCGACTTTAAATAATGCAGACGCTGCACGTTTGTGAGGCCTTCATTTTTTATCACAATCGACTCAAAAATATCCCGAAAATTGACCCACTCCGTATGCTGACCGGAAAACTTAGGAAGCTCTATTCGCGGCAACGGGATTGAGCTTGGCGGACCCGAGCTTAAATCTAAAGTACTACTTGCGGTTACATGAGCGGTAGGTCTCGTCAACCTCTCTAATACTTCGCTCAGATAGTCAGACGCTTCGTAGTAGTCCTCTGTCGCCTTCCGAAATTGCTCCTCACTGAAATACGGCCATTCATCTCGCTCCGCTGGCTTGACTGCCGCCTTGAGGTCCGCATGTAGCTTTTGGCACTGAGTCCACTGCTTCTCCAAAATGGACATCCGGTTCCGCGTGACGGATGTAGTAAAATTGCCTTGCCCCAACTTCTTGAAGTTGTCGACCGTCCTCGCAATCTGATAGAGAACGTCTTCTTGTTCTAATAGCCGCTCCATAATGCTTGCGCAAATACGAGCAAGACAATATGTCTGACACGGGAACCCGTGTCGATCCACTCGGCCCTGGTACTCCTGGAGTAAACGCTGGAGCACGCTTGCCGAACTCGCTGATCACGTACGCACCACGCGGCGTTTTCCGACGCGCGGCACTGCTCACGCTCCGATATTTGAAAGTCACGTGATAAGCAGAGCGTTAGATCACGCCTGTGTACTGCTTTGTCGCTTGTAAGCACGGGATATGATACACTGCACCTCTAGCACGCGTAAATTATCAAAGGTCAATGCACAAGAGTCATATGCACAGAGCACGCGTGAGCGGAACGGCTGCCGATCATGTTGCCGAATCTCGGCGATCACGTGATCACCAACTTTTCTATGCCGCAGTGAAACGGGCCGATAATTCACAAGTGTGATCGGATTGCAGTCCACAGTCTATCCGATTCTCAACAAATCCGGCTCGAAGGACCAATTCTTTTGTTAGGAGTGCGCACTTAATCGACGCGTAATTGAAGGATTTTGGACTGTGAGAATCGGAGCAATGAAATATACAAACCGTTAAAGTTCACAAATTGCTTTAATGCCACTTAGACACTACAGGCACAGTTTTAAAGGAAGTACTCTGAGGTACTTGGTACACCGACAGACACGGTCGTGTGAGTTTAATATGAGATTAGAGATTTAATTAACCGGCAGTCATGGCCGTACGATTAGGAGTCTTGCGAATATCTATCTGAGAGGCAAAAACGCCTGCTTCCGCTCGAGCGCTCCCGGACGCCCAGAGGGGGCTTGCGCAGGACACCGTCGTAAGGTGGTGCCCTCGCGTGATAAAGGATCGATATCGATCGCTCGCAGTAGCGGGTGACTCGTGTTCGCGTATTACGCTTTTCCCAAACACTAATGTTTTTTGATATATTTGTGCTGAAGATGGCTCAAAATTAGAGCCGAAACGTTCATTTATGATATAAATAATTAAATTCACTTTATACGAAAGTCAACTGTTTGTTGATTTCTTTTGCACACTGTTTACCGCGCTTGACTCGTATTTACCACTTTAATTTACATCTACATATATTTTTATTTTATTATGAATTCAATGATATATGATAAAGTCATGTTGCGACATTTCTATTTTTCAAAAATAATTAAAAACTTTTCCATAAGCATATGGTACGACGTTTATTAAGCTGACATAGTACAATTGAATAAAACACGAATAAAAATTTGTTGCTTTTTTGTTGCTAATTTGTTGCTCAATTTCAGATTTTGTTACTCCAGCCGATTTGGAGAAAATAGTGTCTGTGCTGACTTAAAATTAAAGCTAGTAGAGCCATTTAAAAAATAAAAAGTAAACAATACAGACTCTTCTTTTACTAATTTGTTGCTAATTAGTTGCTCAATTCTCAATTAAGTTGCTCTACCCTCAATCCCTGAAAAACCCCAAACAGTCGTGCATTAGCACAATACAATAAAATTGATAATTAATGAGATTTCTCAACTGATTACAATTCCCCAAATTTGTTGCTCGTGATTTTCAACAAATCCAATTTTGTTGCAGCTACAGCGGTCTCGCCTATGTCAAAAATTCGACTTGGTGGGATATAATTTCTAGAGAACACTGTTAACAATTTATCGAAAAAAGTAACTACATTCTGTTTATTAAATGAGGTACATTTAGCCAAGCTTGTTGCTTCATGTTGTTTAATCGAGAGATCAACATTGCGTTTCATAAAAGCTGAAAACCAATCTTGGCCTGCCGATTTATTTTCCTTCCAAGTGTCCGGAGTATTTATATTAAAAAACATGACACACTCATAAGCAAACTTTTGAACTTTATTTGATGAAAGACCAAACATAATATCGCTCTAGCGCTTAAGATATTCGGCTAACTGTCTCTCTTGTTCCTCCGAAAACACTCGTCGCCAACCGGACGCTGCATAACTTAGGACGCTTTGGACTATTGGGATGTTTCTCTTTTTTTGCAATGTACCGAGACAAGATTGTGTGGGAACGGGAATTCGAATCCCGCGCGTCTGGCGAGAACTAAGTCGCGCGAGCGCGATCGCAATCATGGCTGCGACGGTAGATGGCGACGGGAGAGACGAGACTTCCGGGAAGAAAGTACACGCGGGGAATCGGTGATATCTATCGGACAAGAGAGACGTCGTAGAGATACGGGCGACTCTTAATCCGCGATTCGTGTTTGTGAGATTTCGTGTTCCTACAATTGAATAATGAATATTAAATTGTTTTATTATTTGCCTTGGAATATTGTTTTGAATCAGAATTGTCAATTATAAGTTGAGCAGCTTGTTCAATTACATCGGATGTCGTACCTCTCCTGTCAGTTTTTCTTATATAATTTCGCGGCATAATGGTCTTTAAAAAAAGAAGCATAATAAAAACGCTTTTTAATATGTTACAAGTACTAACTATTATAAATTAAACAGTTTTTATATCTGGTGAGATAGGTTGCAACAGCTGTTGCAATCTAACCCAAACTACTTTTCTTATTTACAAATTTAATTTCATCAGACTCGCTAATATCAAATCATATTTGTACCCAATTATTTTACAACTAACCTACAGCCAACTAAGTAGCCATAGTATTTTACCTCTACAAAAAAATCCTGCAACGTAAAAAGAAATTATGTAAAACCAAAGAAAATTATTTGCACTTTATAAAAAGTAACAAATAATGGTATACAAAGATCGGTCAGGTATTTACCGTATTTAACCGTATGAAGCATGGCCTTAGTACAATTTCTGTCGCTGTGGCGCGATTATAGCCGCTATGGCGCGCGTTTAAACGCAGTGTTGCAATCTACCCCTGTTGCAACCTACTCCGTCCTCCCCTACCATGCATTATGGAGTGGTTTTTATTTATTTTTGGAAAATGAAAATGTCGCAACATAACTTTGTCATACATCATTGAATTCGTAATAAAATAAACTTTATTTTGCTTAAAAAAAAATAAAAATTGTAAAGTAAATAGGTAAGTGGTAGGGAAAAGTATAAAAAACATTTTAAAAAGTTACTAAACAAGAAGGCCTCTTCGGTCGTAGCTGGATCTTAATGCTTTTATGTATTCGTGTGATTTTATATACTTTTTTAGACTCGACCAAACTGCGCGTCATTACTTTTGGTCATATAACACAGTTATAATCGATTAAAAGTTAGTAGTATTACTTTTATTAAATTAAAACTAATTTAATAATACTTGATGCTCACAAGTATCTATATTAACCTTTTCCCCCCTGAAAAAGCTCTAAAGAATTTATTGCGAAAAATATCACCTCAGTCAGGGTTCGAACCTGGGACGTCCCGAATCTCCGATACGGATGCCTTAGCCAACTCGACCACTGAGGCTGTGATGATATTTCTTGCAATAACCAACTATGAGTTAGAACGCATGTGATGGCAGCGTGATTCCATTACATTAAGAAAAAAATTTTATTACTGTTATAAAGTATTCTCCAAGCAATTTAACTTTTAATTAGAATATTTTTTTTCTATCTCTTACAGTTTCGACGATACACGTTTCGAAAGAAGAAAACTGATTTCAAAAGGGTATTTTGGCCTTTAAAAATGAGATTTGGCACGTATAAAAAAATATGTGTCCCTTATTTTGATCTGTACTACAACGTATCGAAGGCTCGTAAAAATCGAAGGGAAAACACTTCTATAGTACACGAATGGGTGCGTGTACCATGCGTTATGAGGTGATTTTTAATTATTTTTGGAAAATGGAAAGGTCGCGTTATAACTTTGTCATATACCATTAAATTCATAATAAAGTAAGCTTTATTTTGCTTATAAAAAAAATAAAAATTTTGAAAAAAATAATTAAGTGATAAGGAAAAGTATAAAAAAAATTTAAAAAATATATTTTGCTGTTATAAAGTACTCTTCAAGCCATTTCATTTTGATTTAAAACATTTTTTCTATTTTTTATAGTTTCGACGATATACGTTTCGAAAGAAAGAAAAAAAACAATTTTCTTCAAAGGGGTGTTTTACTTCCTAAAAGTGAGATTGGGCACGTATAAAAAAATACGTGTCTCTAATTTGTATTCGTATTACAACATATTAAAAGCTTGTTTAAATCTGAAGTGGACACTTACAAAGGTTTCTTTGTTAGTATTATGATAATAACCCAGATAACAAAACGTGTCTCAGTAAAATTGCTCAAATCTGTGATTGCTTAATGTTGGCAACTTGCTAGATATTTTCTTCCAATGATTTCGAATTTAAACAACACGCAGATAACAATGTATAAACATATTGCCAACAGTTCTACGGCAATATAGCTGCATCAAAATTACATCATGTTATTAAGAATATGGCAGTATTGTGTAAACACTTTAGTTATTATAGTAACATAACGGCAACAGTATCAATTTTTATGACAATTTCAAAGTTGCCGAAAAATTGCCGGCAAGTTACTATTAAAAGTTCTGTGTCACATTGTAATAACAATTTGTCAACAAAGGCGGACTCAGTTATCGTAAATATGCTGGCATGTGCAGTATGATATGCAAATAATATGCAAGTAACAATACAGACACGTTGTTATCTGGGAATTTAAGGCAATACTAAAATAAAATAATATAAAATAATATTAAACTGGTGTAAGACAATACTGGATTTCTTATATGATATTTTGTAATTAAAATATAATTTTTGCCAATAACTTGAGATATTTTGATTTTATTCTTGATAGCACAGACAGATTTCTATAACGTTGTAGGGACATACAAAGCATTAAAACTATCCCATTTAATACCAAAAGATTGCAGAAAAATTACATAAACCTTACAAAACATTAAAATATTGCTTGGACGATGTGAAACATTTTTGCAATATAAGCTTTTGGCAACGTTAAAATATCTGTCTTCAGCAATATAATAATGTAAAACTACTCACTATTAAGAATAGGTGAGTTCAGCGCATTTCTAGTGATAAATTAACAGACACGTGTTTCCTGCGTGACCATACGGCAAACGAGTTGAGTGCGACTCGAGTAACTGAGATGGCTCTCGCGTCGTCAAGAGGCGAGCAGGACTTGCAATCCCCTTGCCCAGTTCTCTCTCTCGAGTCTGTAATGCAGAGCACGTCGTAGTCTTGTAATTGCAATAATATTAAAGAGATTAAGGGGATGCTTGTGAATGGCAGTGCAAGTGAATGGCAAACTCAATCGAGGTCGATCTAGACTTTAATGGTCCTGCGACATCTGCAGCCCTCTGTGGAACTAAATGCGACATCTGCGGATCTCTGCAAAACTAAAAATGATAAATGTTGATAATACCAACATTTTTATTGACATTTATCATATAAGCGTCGTTTTTCTTCTATTTTTACATGAGCTCTGTTAGACAGATATTCTATTTCTTTTTGTTACATAACAAAAAAAGAAGAGAAAAAGTATAATGAAGTACAGCGTTTTTTAAAAATTATATAAACACTTATAATATTGTGTCATAATTAGATAGTTCAAACGCCTCCGATATTTGGTTATAACCATCTACAGCACAATTTACAGCTGTAGCATTTTGTTATAACAAGACAGTACACGATAAATGCCCCTGGCAAATAATTAGAAAGTCAGCACACAATAAATGCATTTGACATTTGGTTATAACTATCCACAGCACAATTTACAGCTGTGGCATTTTGTTATAACAAGCCAGTACACAATAAGTGCCCCTGGCAAAAAATTAAAAAGCCTACAATAAATGCCTTTGACATTTTACAACTGTGACATTTTGTTATAACTAGACAGCCCACAAAACGCCCCTGGCAGTAATTACAAATGTGATTATAATTAGAGTGGTTTACTGGTCTATGACGAAAAAAACCTTTTGACATTATGTCTTATTATAGGTTTCTTACATCACGTAGTTCGTCTTCGCAGACGATACGGCGGTTCCGTTGTCGTCCGTTGTCGCTACCGTTGTCGTAGTCGTCCATTATTATCACCAGGACTGACGACGATGACGATGACGATAACGACGCTGCCGCTATTGTTGTCGTGGTTGCCCACTATTGTGGTATGAACCGACTACTGCCTCTACATTATAACTTCAAACTTTTGAACACTATTGCGCGGGAACGATACAGTGAATGCGAGTGACAACGTGTTACGATGGAGACGCGAAAGAAAGAAGAAAGATAGGAGAGAAAGAGAGGGAGAGGAAGAGGGTGGGGGAAGGAAAGAGAGGAAGAGGAGAGGAGGGAGGAGAGAGAGAGAGAGAGAGAGAGAGAGAGAGAGAGAGAGAGAGAGAGAGAGAGACGATGTGCAGAGTAAATTACTTTGACCTAAGCCGTACCTCGCAACGATAACAACTGTATTACCCGAACGTTTATTTCACTGTGGATTATTCACGAAGACTTGAACGTAGGTGTAAAGAAAACTCTACCCGCGACGAACGGCACGAAGCACGCCGCGAAGATGCCATACTACTAAAGTGGCAGTGCACGCTCGCGCGCTGCGGCAGTAGGATTGTAATTTTTATACAAAATGCAGTACAATTCAGACATTTTTGAGAAAATAGTAAAATACTTTTAGCACCTATAGTACCGTTACGAAGAAGTGTCAAGTTGGGCATGTAGCTCTGTGGTAAAATGCGTGGCTGGTATGCTGAAGGTTTCCAGGTTCAATCCCAAGACAACTTTTTTTTGTAAATTTAGTATTAAAAAAAATAAAAAAAATAAAAATTTGTTTTATAATTAGATTAATTGAAATTGGACACAAAACATGTAAAAATTGTTACACTTATTTTGACGTTCAAACACTTATTGTTAATTACCATTTTTTTTTACATGGGAAAATCCTCATAGGATACCCCTCCCTTCCGGGGGGAAGGGAGGCGGTTATGCCGAATTTTTACCGGCTAAAGCCCTATGCTGGTCCACCTTTACATAAGACGTGGGGGGCGCCCCGGGCTTACAAAGGCATTCTCCAACGGGCGCCCCCCGAGCCCCTTCCCCTCTCCCATTAGCGTGGGAGAGAGCCGTCCTAACTGGAGACTGTTGCGGAACCACCACGTAACGGTCTCCCCTGCCGTGGAGCTGCGTGCAATGGGATAGGGTGCTCCCGCACTTGATCCCTGCAGCTCCCAGCAGTCTTGGGCTGGAGGGCCAGGCATATCTTGCCCGTTCCTCTCTCTAGCCCGTGACTGTTTTTGAGGATTACGAGACCCGGGCATACGCCTGGGCCCTCCTTGTTTTTTTTTGCGGCAGGGAGCGGCGTTCGGGGCCGACTCCCTCTTTCTCTCGTCGCTCTCCTTCTGCGAGATGACAGACTCACAGAAGGAGAGCGCGGCTACCCAATTCTCCTCCCCTTCAAGCATGGCCTTTACCATACTCTCCAGGGAGAATGGGTAATGTCCAGGGCCCGGAGTAAGACCCGACGGTTGTCATCCCATGCTGGACAATCCAGCCGAGTCTACCCGAGCCTTGCAGTGGTGGCACATCCTGGTGGGTTCTCTTCCTATTCGGTGCAGGTACTCACCAAATCAACCATGCCCGGTGAGCACCTGCCCCAGCCTGTAAGTAAGGGGTCCGAAACGCCGCCGGCCCATCCATTTCATCAGAACGGGCTCGATGGCACCGACGGCACGAGAGCCCGGCTCATCTAGGGACAGGCTGTCGCCCCAATCCTCGACAGCACGCCGCCTCGCTTAGAGGCGCCACACTTCCTGCTCTTTGAGTGTCCAGGGAGCCCCGGGGACTCGAAGACGCGCGCGCTTCTCTGCGTACGCATGTGCGTACACGCGCGCCTCGAGCACCCACGGGAGCGCCCCGGCCACTAGCATCGCCGCCATAGTGGCGATGGTCCGGTAACCCCGTGAGGCACGGACAACCGGCTGGGCGCTCTGCAAGACCGTCCTTAAGCTGGCCACCATATCGGCGTACTACACGGGGGCGCCGTATAGCGCTATCGACCGGACCACGCCTAGGTATAGGCGGCGAGCTCCACCCCCGGGTTCCCCGAGATTGGGCATCAACCTGCCAAGGCTGGCAGACACTACCCGTACCCGAGGGACTATTATTGTTAATTACCATTGCAAATACATATTTTGTGTTCTTGAGAAATTTTAATTTGAAAGATAATAGAAAAGCATTTTTAAATTTCCTAATATTTTTTTCTAATGACGAACTTAGTGTTAAATAATTAAAAATAGTTTAAAACATATACGTAACAAGTTAAAAAATCTTATTAACTTTTATATAATTCTACGTACATTATAAATAATTGTATATACGTATCAAGAATAATTTTTTTTACAATTATTCATATATATAAATTTGTGAGGAATGTGACAAATGAAATCACAGATATTGTAAAAATTGTAAAAAAAATTATTTTTGATACATACGTACATATAATTATTTATAATATACGTAGAATTATATAAAAGTTAGTGAGATTTTTTAAAATTGTTACATATATTTTTTAAACTATTTTTAATCATTTAACACAAAGTACGTCATTATAAAAAAATATTAGAAAATTTAAAAATGCTCTTTTATTATCAATCAAATTAAAATTTAAAGAGCACGAAAGATGTATTTGCAATAAAAATGTACAATGAGTGTTTGAACGTTAAAATTAGTGTCACAATTTTTACATATGTTCTGTGTTCAATTTCAATTTAATTATTAATAGAAAAACATTTTTGATTTCTTTACTTTTATTAATACTAGATTTACAAAAAAAAACAAAAATTATCCCGAGGGATCAAACCTGAAATCTTCAGCATACCAGTCACGTATTTTACCACAAAGCTACATGGCCAACTTGACAAGTCTTCTTCCATAACGGTACGTGCTAAAAGTATTTTATCATTTTCTCAAAAATACCTGAATTCTACTGTAGTAATGTATAAATGCAAATTGTAATCCTATTACATTTTATTAAATTGATGATCAGGGATTACCGAGTTCCCCTTGTTAGCGCAATATTGCAAAATTTTTGTCGCATGGCCAACGCGCTATGTGGCAACGTCGCGATAACTTTGCCGAAACGCACGCCGGTTAGCACGCTGCATCTCGAACTGTAGAGTATTCGCTCGCACAAGCATTCAAACTGTTACTGTAAATTTGGCGATAAATAAAATATTGTGACTAATTGCGAATTACTAAGCACAACTTATTAAACTAACTATCCTTTTATTCTCTTTATCAAAATAAGGACGTGTGATTACGAGATTACGACTCGGAGTCCATATGGGAAGCGAGGTACTTGAGGACGAGGCGATTGGTCGAGAATGCTCGGCCGGTGATAGTGACGAAAATGCTCGTCGCGTATTTTGGACGTGATTGGTTGAGAATGCTCAGCCGGTGATAGTGACGAGAATGTTCGTCGCGGGTATCGTTGTTGACTGGTCGAGAATACTCGGCCGAGGATCGCGACGGGAATGCCCGTCGAGGAGCTGGAGGCCGACGAGTATGCTCGTCTTCGGTGAGCGATCAAGGATGCTCGGTTGCTTGGACGGGTCGGAGAGTCGGACGGATCTCCCTTCTGCGTTCCCACTGCCGGCTTATATATCCGAACGCGCGGTTGGGCAAGCCAATCCGCGCACTTGGTCGGCTGAGCCGGAGTGGGAGCGTTGTGGGACGCCACGGTCGGCGTGCGTGGTCGTGCCGCGAGGTTAGGCAGTGCGCGCACGTGGTCCCTTGCTACGCTCGGTGTTTGTTGCTCGGTGGACGGAGCGGAGGCGCGTGGACGGTGGAGGGGCGTATCGTTACACAATTATTAATAGTTATTTTACACGTAAAAACATATTACGGTGCTCTCAAAAATCGAGCGATTTGCTTTGGTTTTGAGTCTCAAACATAGACTTTGTACTATGTTTATGGTCTCAAAGCTTTTTTGCAACGCCAGTCTTCGCGCCTTTGCGGCTTGCACGGTTTCCACTAGATGGCCATGCCGCGGGGGATTTTCTCGTGAGTCGAATGCGGCCACAGGCATTATATCTAGGCGCCACTGTGATCGTCTTTCTAAATCGCATTTCAGTGAAACTTTTGGGAACTACTTGTTGTAACCTCGAGACGAATTTTGCTCTCGTTTTTTTTTTTTTCAAATGTGATATGTACGAGGTGTGATCAAAAAGTAAGGTGACTTTTCATTTTTATAAAAAAATATTCATTTATTCATCCAAAATTATGTTATCCCCTTCAAAATAATCCCCCTCTGATACAATGCATTTGTGCCAGCGCTTTTTCCAGTCGTCAAAACATTTCTGAAATGCACTTTTGGGTATTGCCTTGAGCTCCTCCAGCGATGCAGCCTTAATCTCCTCAATCGTCACAAATCTTCGTCCTTTCATAGGCCTTTTCAATTTTGGGAAGAGGAAAAAGTCGCAGGGGGCCAAGTCTGGTGAATACGGTGGCTGAGGCATGATGATAATATTGTTTTTGGCCAAAAAAGTACTCACTAATAACGACGTGTGCACAGGTGCATTATCATGGTGCAGAATCCATGAATTTTCTTTCCACACCTCCGGACGTTGTTTTCTTATTGATTCGCGCAAACGCCGCATAACCTCAAGGTAATACTCCTTGTTTAACGTATGTACCTTGTGGTAGGAATTCTTGATGCACAACGCCATGGTAATCAAAGAAAACTGTGAGCAAAACCTTCACATTCGAACGAACTTGGCGTGCCTTTTTCGGTCTTGGCTCTCCTGGGCTCTTCCACTGGGATGATTGGGCTTTGGTTTCGACGTCATAACCATATACCCATGTTTCGTCACCAGTTATAACCCTTTTGAGCAGATCAGGATCATCATTGACGTCGTTCAACATGTTTGGGCAATGTTCATGCGACGCTGCTTTTGATCAAAATTAAGCAGTTTTGGAACGAATTTCGCTGATACACGTGTCATACCCAAAACATTCGTTAAAATTGATTGGCATGAGCCAAACGATATGTTAAGATCATCAGCTATTTCTCTAATCGTGATTCGACGATTTTTCAACACAATTTCTTTCACTTCCTAAACATTTTCGTCGGTTTTTGACGTGCTGGGGCGTCCAGAGCGAGGTTCATTGTTAACATTTTCTCAGCCCTCTTGGAATAACTTATACCATTTATAAACGTATTTTTTTTGCTCAAAGTTGACTCACTGTACACCACTGTTAACATTTCAAGAGTTTTTGAACACTTAATACCATTCTTTACACAAAAATTAATACAAACTCTCTGCTCCATTATTTTCAACAGCAAAAAATTGCCGAGCACGCAAACACGAGTCTAACTTTATGCCTTTCACATAAAAACAACACATGCTATATAGTCAAAACTGTGAACATTTGATCGTGACGAGTGTACCAACACAAAAAAAAAATTTTGAAATTAGAGTGTACAGAGCGCGCAAAATTCAAAAAGTCACCTTACTTTTTGATCACACCTCGTATGTGGTATGCTATTCCACATAAAATTTTATATTTTTACATGTAAAAATAACAATTTGTATTGTTATTTGTATTGTTATTAAATCTTGTACATAAATGTTTAATTGAGATTTAATCTTTATTTAATCCTTTTGAACAAAAAAAAGAAATATTTATTTGGAAACTGTAATTTATTATGTTTAATTATTGATTTATCAATACATATTTTATATGACTATATAAATTGTAGTAACTATTGGGTTCAAATAATTTTTCAATAGTTCTGTGTAATAGTTCGTCCCAATAATCCGCAAAAAAACTATGACAAATAATCCAATAGTTTTATTAGCAGCTTTACTAATAGTTACAATAGTCCATTTCCGTAAGGGAGAGGAGCTAGCTGGCCGCGTGTGAGCAACGCTTTCGCGTTTTTGTATGACAAGCTCATCGCGCGGTATGAATTAGCGTTTAACAGTGAAGAGTGAACTCGGTGATGTGACCGGTATAATTGCGTATGGCGTCCAATTTCGCGATTTAGCGTGAACGTAACTCTCGGTACTTTCGTCGCTCTCGCGCGCGTTTTGCGTATAATCTCAGCTACCTTGTTTGATCGCGTATTTCGTCGTCGCTCTCCGACGTAAATAAAGATAATACATGACAATATATAATATGTGTAAGTAGGAAACATACATAGAATAATACGTCGCGTGCGCGCGCGCGCGTCGCAACTCTGTTCCGCGACATGAAAATCTGAAATCGTTTTGCTAAGTTGTACAGTTGCCGGTTTGTAATGAGAGAACGCTCGAGACAGAAGAGGATAGGTCGAGAAGAATAGACCGCTTGAGAAAAAAAAACAGTAGAGCTCCCATGCATCTTTGTTACTTGACGCTGGGTCGAGAGAGAAAGCATAATGTGACGTAGACTTATGGACAACTGCGGTGTCCTCGCCGTTACGGATGTTGATCGAGTACACTTGTATTGGTCGACAATAGTTAGCGTGCATGGAGCGCCGTTCTAGGCGCTTTGTTACATCCTATTATGGTTTTTCTACTAAAAAATATTCTCGTTTTTGTTGGCGATGGGACGAAAATTTTGCAATATTGCGAAAACTCAGCGATCCCTGATCAAAAATTTCATACTTATGTAGTATTCACTCATACATTTACTACATACAGCAAATCCATAGAACCGGCTATTTAGGCATTCTCGAGAAAATAATAAAATATTTCTAGCACCTATAGTAACATTACAGAAGAAGAATTATCTAGTTAGCCGCATAGCATGCGTGGAAAAACGTTGACTACTATGCTCGAGTTTTCAGATTCGATCCTGAGAATGAGATTAATTCTTTTTTGTAAATTTTGTATAAAAAAAATCAAGAAATTCAAAACTGCTGTTCTATTATTAAATAAATTAAAATTGAACATAAGAGATATATAACAATTTAAACACCTATTTTAATGTTTTTAAAACAATCATTGTAAAATTTTATGACAAAAATATTTTCTATGTTCATAAAAATGAACGTAGAAATTTTAATTTAATAATAAAAGAGAATTTTTGAATTTTTTGAAAAATAATTTTGTATTGAATAATTAAAAACGATTAAAAAATTTTATATATATAATGAACGAGACTGGAATCGACGGCATCTCAAGAAATCTTATTGGCTTACGTAATCCACTAAAAATTTCAAAAAAGCATTACAAAAATAATATTTAAAAATGCAGCAAGGTACCCTTTTTCTCTTAAATTCCATATATTTTGACGAAAATATTAAAATGTAGGTGCACATTTGCATCTATTGATACCCAGTCAGAAATAGTTCCTTAAAACGATGTTGTTTTGATGTCGAAAATGAAAATCGAAAAGTTTCGAAATTTTTATTAATTTTGATGGATTTTTTACTCCAATTTCGAGTAATTTTTTATTTTATTTGACATCGAAACGATATCGTTTCGAGAAATTATTTTGATATTTTCCAAGAACATCCCGTCAAAAAGGAAAAAATAATTAATTTCTTCTTTTTAAAGAATTATTTTTGACTAGGGAAAATAATTGAAAAATTAAGATCGTTTCGATATTGGTTTGAGTTAGGATTATTGTTAAAGATATTTTTTTTTATTTTTGTGTATTTAAGATAATAACACTTCCCATACAGCACAGAGAGATTGCAGGAACATTGCAGAATGATTTTATTGAAACATTGTAATATTGCATTTTGATTGCGAAACATTGTTGCAACATTGTTGGAAGATTGCAGCAACATTAAGATGTCCGCTTTTTGAAATATTGCATTGAAACATCCCATTTTTCCAAAATATTCACATATCATTACACCACATAATTCCAATGAACAAAACAATATTTGTGTAACATTTAAAAAAAACATTTTGCAAAAAAAATCTTGTGAATCTTTTTCGGAAATTTCCAAGCGGTCACCCATCCAAGTCGCGACTCTGGTGAACGTTGCTTGACTTCCGTGATCGCTGCGAATTGATCCCTCATGATGACCTGTGAACACTTTATGCTGATTTGTGTATATGACTGGTAGATCAATTCACTATACGTTATCGAAAAAATGAAATATGTATAATTAAAGCACAATATTTATATATACAAATACAAAATTATAATTTTTTGGTACTAATTTTGCAAGCGCAGAATAGCATTTAAAATAACTTTTTTGTTATTTGTTTGAATAAAAATGTAATTAGAAAATATATATCAATATAATACAATAATTAAATAAAATATGAAAAAATTTTTATTAAAAAAACAATTAAAAAATATTGTTTGTTCATTGGGCTGTAGATCGAGGTTTCTTCATATATGGACCTATTTCATCTATTGATATATAGTAAATATTTATGTTTCTTAACAATACTATGATGCACACAGCACCGCATGCTTTTTTCTAGACGTCTTAGAGTCAACATTTGAAGGATGTCTGCAGACGTCTATGCAAAGTTGATTTGCAGTTAACTTTGAAAGCTTTATTTGGATGAATCGACTTACAGTCGATATATGGACGGTTGTACTGTTAGAGAATGTAGTGATTCAGCGGAAAATTTAGTAACGTCGCCCGACTTTAGTTTGCTAAATACGGAAGAATAATTATAGATGAGTTAAATTAATATATTATTATACGCGAACATTTTGCTTTGGCTTTTTATTACCACTACTTTATTAAAAAATTATGATATTGCAATGTTTCCGAAATATTACTGGCATATGCCATGCAATGTTGCAGGCATATTGTTAATTTATGTTTCTACAATGTCTCCGTAATATTGCATTGCAATCTGCAACATTGCAACATTGCTGCAATGTTGTTGCAATTTTCTGTCCTGTATAGGTTTTGATTAATTTTATTTTTTTTTAAATTGCTTTATTTTTATCGTTTTATTAAAAATCGATTATTTGATTAAGATAATCTAATCGGAGTACATATGCTTTGGTTAATTTGATCAAACATAGAAGGTATTTCATGCTGCAACAATTCTATTTCAAAATAAACATCGGAAGAAAAATATATAGTTTATAAACGTATGTAATAACTTTGGTATACAAAAAAGATAAAACTAGAAAAATCAGTTTGAGAAGAAAGACATCATTAATTCTATTGCTGATAAAAATTTTTCCGAGATATACTTTTTATACAAATTACAGAAGATTTTTCAAAAATATTAAGTAATTAAGTTTTTTTTAAATTTTTCATGTGTGCATAAATTCTGAAATATTCTAATATTCTATAAAAAAAAAAACTAAGATATTTTTTTAAAACTATAAAATATTACAGAAATTCTGAAAAATTCTGGAAATGACTAAAAAATTATCTAAAAATTTTGAAAATTATGTTTAAAAATCTGAGACAAATTTATATACTTTGATAAAAACTTTTCTTGGAATTTTTCTGATTTACTGTATAACATATTTTTTAGAATAGTTTTCAGATTTTTTAATGTAAACTTTAGAATATTTAAAAATATATATCGTATACATATACAGGGTGTCCGTCCATAAATGTCCGAGCAAATATCTCGTAACTGGTTGAAGTTAGAAGAAAGTTTAATAAGGAAAATTTACATGGTTTTTAGTCGGCTACAAAATGCACGTAAAGAAATTTTTTTTACTCGTCACCTTTTTGAGTTATGAAGGTCAATGTAGGTTTTTTAAATGGGTACCTATAATTTTTTTTACATATTTACATAGTAGAGGTAATTTTCAATCAAAATTATATTAGGAAAAAAATTGCTACGACGCATCGTTTACGAGATAATCGGCATGCAAAGTATTAAAGTAATAATTTGGATCGAGTATTGTTGAACAAATTTGGAATATCAAATAGGTTGAGAAAGTAAACATTGTTTTTTCATGAAATATTTATTAACAAATTAATTAAGAAATGGTTCGAAATTGTTACCATCATGATCGATACAGCATTCAACGCGTTTTATAATGCTTCTTATTGTTAACTGCAGCATTTCTGTTGTAATACTTTCAACAGCTCTAGTGATTTTATGTCGTAAATCTTCTTCATTTTCAGGAATAGTTACATAAACAATATCCTTAATATACCCCCAAAGGAAAAAATCGCAAGGTGTCAAGTCCGGAGATCTCGGTGGCCATCGTACAGGACCATTAGTACCCATCCAACAATTAGGAAATCTATTATTTAAAAAGTTAATTACAGCACGTGTATTGTGTGCTGGAGCACCATCTTGTTGAAAAATAATATTTCGAAAAACTGATAATGGAAGATCGCGTAAATAATCTGAGAAAGTTGTTTGCAAGAATTCCAAGTATTTGTCCTCATTAAGATGACCATGGAAAAAGAAAGGTCCAATAATTTTTGTTCCGATGATTCCGCACCATACGTTCACCGAAAATCTGCGTTGGAAACCTTTATTCTCTTTTCGCATGTGGATTCACATCGGACCAAGTATGCACGTTATGTCGATTTTCCATACCACAATTGGAAAAACAAGATTCATCAGACCATAATATTTTATTAAGAAAACCAAAGTCAGTGCGATAATTTACTCGAAGCCAGTGGCAGAACATTAATCGGCGATCTGCATCTCCTTCATGTAAAGCTTGTACTAAATTATCACGAAACGGTTTGAATTTGAATTTTTTTAGTACAGCGTGTACGTAACTTTTCGATAATTCTAAATTACGTGCTACTGTTCTTATGGATGTACGTCTGTTTTCAATAAAACTTAATAGCACACTTGTCTCTTTTTCTTCATCTGTTTTGATTGTACGTCGTTGTCTTGTTAGCGATCCTGTTTGACGCAATTGATCTTCAATTCGTCGAAATGTACGATTATTTGGTATTCTTCGTTCTGGATATTTTTGTTGATAAAGTAATCGTGCTTCATTTTCATTACGCATACTTAAATACCAGATCTCGAGCATATCACACTTTTCCGTAATTGTAAACATTGTTCTCACGCGCTCGTATGTAGACGATTGACTAACAGACTCATACTACCCTGTAATTCATATTACGTGCTATACAAATACTTTATTTACAAATCAAACAGTCGTGTATTTTGAAAAGTTGAAGGTCAGCGATCCTGTTCGATATAACAGACTTCATACGAGCGCGTGAGAACAATGTTTACAATTACGGAAAAGTGTGATATGCTCGAGATGTGGTATTACAACAGAAGTTGGGGGTATATTAAGGATATTGTTTATGCAACTATTCCTGAAAATGAAGAAGATTTACGACATAAAATCACTAGAGCTGTTGAAAGTATTACAACAGAAATGCTGCAGTTAACAATAAGAAACATTATAAAACGCGTTGAATGCTGTATCGATCATGATGGTAACAATTTCGAACCATTTCTTAATTAATTTGTTAATAAATATTTCATGAAAAAACAATGTTTACTTTCTCAACCTATTTGATATTCCAAATTTGTTCAACAATACTCGATCCAAATTATTACTTTAATACTTTGCATGCCGATTATCTCGTAAACGATGCGTCGTAGCAATTTTTTTCCTAATATAATTTTGATTGAAAATTACCTCTACTATGTAAATATGCAAAAAAAATTATAGGTACCCATTTAAAAAACCTACATTGACCTTCATAACTCAAAAAGGTGACGAGTAAAAAAATTTCTTTACGTGCATTTTGTAGCCGACTAAAAACCATGTAAATTTTCCTTATTAAACTTTCTTCTAACTTCAACCAGTTACGAGATATTTGCTCGGACATTTATGGACGGACACCCTGTATATATGAAAAATTTGGAGAAAAAAATATGGATTTTTTAATATTTCTAAAGTGTTCCAATTTATATAAAAATTCTGAAAAAAATTTTAGATAACTAATAAAATTATTGTGGAATTAATTTGTTCAAATTGATGACGTCGATTCTATAAATCATTACATGCGAAAATCATTCTACTTTTCTTTCATATAATAAATAATAAACATGAACGATGAAAAAGTAGAAATGTAAATAGAAATACAATTAGTTAATTTTCTTTTTGCATCATCTCATCGTTGAATCGATGTCGAATCGATATTGATTCGATCTTTAAACAAATTTTTTGAAAATATAAGATTATTTATTACATATATGTACCAAAATATTAAAAATCTATCCAAAAATATTAAAAAATGTATGAAACTTCCATTATACTCTTTACATACGCAACTTTTGGTTACTCGAAAATGTTATAATTTCGACGTGAGTTTCGAATCGATCTTAACGTTATCAAAACGACATCGTTTCGAGGAACTATTTCTGACTAGGTATATAATCCACAAAAACAATTTTATATGCAATATGTCTGCACAAATTTCAACTTATTGTTTACTAATGATAAATTAGTTGAGGAAAATATATAAAATCACACAAATAGAAACAAGTACAAAGATCTAGCTGCGACCGTAGAAGACAAAATATATAAAGTTTTATAGAACAAGTTTCCTCTAGAGAGTTTTCTATAGAGTAAGTTATTTTTTTCCTCATTTTTTTCATAATTTTAAGAAAATAAACTACGTTCGTAATCGCATTTATAATGTTACATCATGTTTGCAATTCAACACATTTTTATTTATGTCATTATGTTACCATACAAGAGTTCTACATAGTTAAAATAAAAAGTGAAATATGTAAGTTCTTCTTAAAGGCAATGCAAAAATTCTAGTATAATATGAGAAACGAATATTATGTAATTGATATTAGTATTCTCAATTTAAAATAACATAATTTATGCAGTTTTAAAAGGTTACGTTATAGTAAGAAACTAAATAAGAAGTTCAAATATATTTGACAGTAAAAATAAATCTAGATCAGTAAGTAAAAAACTGTTTAACATATACTTTTCAAATATTCTAGTTAATTTTCAGGAAGATTCGGCTGTCTCGGCGGCTTTTTTAGATATTCGGTCAGCATACGATAATGTTCTGGTGGATATCCTCATCAAAACTATAGTGAAACTAGGAATTCCTCCTGATACATGTCGTTTCATTTATAATTTAGTCTCGGCCAGACAGGTAGTGTGTAGATACGACGATTGTGAGGTGTTCTGGATGTACAAAGGTCTTTCGCAGGGCAGTGTGTTGAGTCCAGTGTTGTATTCGTTGCTGGTTTGGATCTGGTCAATTCCCAAGATTGCAGACTGATTCAATACGCGGATGATGTATGTGTCTATTCATCAGTTATTTCCTTGGAACAAGGCCTAAGTATCATAGAGGTAGCCATAGACGAAATTACTAGTATTCTAGACGGCCTTGGGTTATCGTTATCTGCGGAAAAAACGAAGTTTTCAGCCGTGAGGATATGGGGAATGGTGCGACGGGGGATTAGGATCTATCGGAGAAGGGCCGTATCTATTAACGTCCAAGGAGTAGAGTTGTTCAATTCTGCTGAAGTCAGGTTTTTGGGTATGAATTTTCAGTCTAATTTAAGTTGGAAATCTCACATAAATAGGGTTGAGCAGCGATGTGAATGCCCAATTAAGTTAATCAAATGTTTGGGACATGTTTGGTGGGGGGCGGACCCGCGGTTCCTTATGATGGTGTATCGAGCTCTTGTGGGACCTAGACTGGAATATGGAGGATTCTTGCTGCAGAATTTGAATAAAAATTTATCATCATAATTGGATAGAATGCAGTTCCGTGCTTTGCGGGCGGTAATGGGTTACAGACAATCCACGCCATTGAACGTAGTTTTGTGTGAAACCAGGGAACCCCCTCTCTTTATCAGATTTAAATACTTATGTAAAAATTTCTTGACTAGGGTGGCGTCGCGTAGTGACCATCCACTTTCACGATTATTGGAACGGTTAAGAGGCTCTTTGGAGGAGCTGATAGGGAGAGGTCATACTAATGACTTCCCGATTGTGTCGTCATTTGTCATCTCGGAGGGTAAATCTCATTTGCTTACGGTGGGTGACGTGCCATTGTGTTATTCGGTCAGCTATGAGGGTATTCTCTTTTGTCCAGAAGTCAATATCCTCGATGGTAGAAGCATTAAAGGTGAGGTTAACCGTAGCAATGCTAAGTTTCAGGAATTATTTGTGGAAGAACTTTGGACGGCCGTCTGTATCTACACAGATGGGTCCAAATTAGAAGATGTCCCTTTTGCGGGTTTTGTGCTCACCTCTCATGATGGTCACATTTCCGAAAGTTTCAGAAGAGCGGAATTTGTATCATCGTATTGCGTGGAGTCAATGGCGATTTTGGCGACTTTGGAGCTGATAGATAGGCGGAATTGGTTTAGGGCGGTTATCTTCTCTGATTCTCGGTCTGTTCTGAGTGCGATTGGTGCCCCTTATAATCATAGACACAGTTTGTATCTAGTTCTTAAAATAAAACAGTGTCGATAAGTTGACGATTATAGAAGGTAGAGAGATTAGGCTGGTTTGGATACCTGGACATGCAGGTATTGAAGGTAATGAACGTGTAGATCGCCTGGCGAGGGAAACTATTCGTGGCGGAAGAGATACGCAATATCCTATCCCGGTTTTAGAAGTCACTAATTTATGGAGAACTCAAATGTATGAAGAAACGTTTCAATGGGCTAGGGAGGAATCGGCAGTACGAGGAGCCTTGTACTGCCATAGCTTTTTGGTTGAGAAGCGCCAAACATGGTTTAAAAGATTTGACCTAAAAAGAAGGACAGTAACTGCGATTAACAGACTTTGTTCTAGGCATACCTCTCTCGCGGAGAGCCTTTACCGGTTTCGCATTGTCGAGTCCTCGATGTGTGCGAGGTGCGATGTCGAGGAGATGCCGAACCACGTGTTTTGGGAGTGTATTAGTTTTGAGAAACAATGCAAAAAACTACAGCGCGGCTTAGTTAAGGCGCGAGGGTTTCTTCCTCACTGTGTCAAATATCTGTTAGCTACACTTGACTATGATATAGTCTACGAGCTCGAAAACTTCATATGTTTTATTAGCAAGCGCATTTAGATGTTTAAGAGATATTATTACTATTAATGTGCGAAAACTAGTATTACATTTATGACACATATCTTATG
This sequence comes from Solenopsis invicta, assembly GCF_016802725.1. NCBI lineage: Eukaryota > Metazoa > Arthropoda > Insecta > Hymenoptera > Formicidae > Solenopsis > Solenopsis invicta. The sequence goes on along the minus strand of NC_052674.1, from coordinate 16,015,498 downwards.
TGGTTTCATATTTTGATGAACGCCTTGAGTTTCAGTATTAATGTTAGTATTATTTTTATTATTATTAGTATTATCATTAATTGAAAGCCTAATGTAACATTGTAAATGCATAAACGTAATTCAATCTATTTTCAATTATAAAAAAATTAGGAAGAGATATCAATCCAATAATTATTTTATAAAACATTACATCTTTATTAAGTATTGTTCACCTGTATATAATAAAACATTTATATTCTCTCTAAATTGGAATCGATGTATTCACTGACGTATTATTCACTGACAGACAGTGAATAGTCTAGCTGTTTTCAGTGATGTACTTATAACTATTTTATTCCACTAAATATATCACTACATATTTATAAGTATTGTATTCATTGTCAGTAATGTATCACTAAAAAATAGTGAATATTTACTGATGACACAGTTATATGTATAGCACTGTAAATTAGTTATAAGTATATCACTTTAAATCAGTAAAATTTTACTGATTCAATTTTAAAGAGTAGGTAATGCGGGGTGCGCATGATTGGACACCGCACGATTGGACACCACCACTCACAGCGGCCGATGCCTAAAGTTTTTCCGTTGGTTTGGTTAGATAAGTCAAGGTGATTGGTTGGTGTCCAATCGTGCTGTGTCCAAAAGAGTGTCACCCAGGTAATGCAAAGGGCTGCGTTTTGAAATTCACTTACTGAAAATCTATAGTGTACATAACGTCTACAGTATACGGAACTATAGATTTGTAATTCTAGCACTGAATTTCAGCAGAATACCAAGAAGTTCATGCCAGTCGAAGCAGATAATCTGTTTGCAGAGTACAATTTGACAGGAAACCTAACCTAACCTATTATTGCTTAGCTTAGATTCAATCCAATCGGTTGATAAACAAATCGATTGCTTCATCCGACTTGAACACTGCTATCTGTCAAAATACAGAGCAACTAATTGTCTGCTTTCTTCTGCTGCGATCAGCTGTGATATATCGAGATCGGACGTATGTATGTACGTGTGTTCACAAATTTTCTGTCAAAGAAATCTTTCATATTAAACTTCTAAGCCAAATTTCGAAATTCTACGTTGTTCCGGCTTCTAATCTGCATCTTACTGCACACTCATTTTGTAGGAAAAAACCGTCAAATATTTTTACGAAGCAAATATTGCCACCCGTTGACAGCTTTGGATGCCATGCTAGACTTTAATTAGATAAAAAGGTATAAATTTAATGTTTTTGGTATAAAGTGATGTGCTGTGAGGTACATTAAGATTTATACTTTAATTGTGGAGAAAAATTTTGAAATCTGATGCAATTAAAAAAAAAGTTTGACAGAAAATTAATCGTTTTCTGTCGGTAAAAAAGGACTATGTTTAGTATCCCCTTAAGTTTATATTAAACCAACGAAATTTTATTTCTCAGCTTGTTCACACAATCCTGTTTTAACACTAACAATAAGTAATGTTATAATGTAATGTATTCGTTATATTGAAACGCGTTGCGACAAATATGCAAAATGTTTCAAATTTAATAGACAAACTTTGTAAAGATGTTTAAGAGAAGTAAGAAAAACTCATTGCAGAGATGGGCATTATTAAATAATTTTTTATTTAAATAATAAAGAATTGTGTTAGGAGTCAATGGCAGATTGGTGCGTTATGTTTTTATGTATTTGAGAATGCGCGTTTTATTTTGTATGTTTTTGTGACCACATTGGACCCCGGTCTTTTGCCGCTTTTTGTACCACGCACGTTCCGGTGGGTTGACTGAAGTCAAGTGAATCTTATTTTAAAAATCCTCTAAACATAACAGGTTATGGGCCCAGTGCCTTGAAGAACCGAGGGGTCTATGAAAGAATTGCGGAAAAGGAAAACGTCGAGATACATCGAGGAAGCGAGCCTTAAGGTTAGATTGGCTGAAAGGATCGATGTGCAAGAATGGATAACTCATATCAAGCAGTGATTAAGTTCACTGGAGAAAACTGAATTACATGAAAATTTCAGGCCATGGTAATTTTGAAGGCAAAAAATGTGTATGAGGTTGTGACCGGAACAAAGAAACGGCCTGCAGTAGCGGCTGATGAATGGGACAAACTCGACGCAAAAACGCAAAAAATAATCGTCACGAGGAAGGAAGAAAGTCCGTTGGTACATCTGTTGTCGTGTAAAACGTCTCACAAGATGTGGAAAAAGTTGCTCTCGGTGTACGAAAAAAAGTCCAAGGTTAGTATTCATTTGCTACAGCAGAAATTTTTTGCTCTAGAAATCAAAGGAGAAAGTATTTCGGTATTTATTTCCCGACTTGAAGAAATACGAAGTCAGTTAAGACAAATAGGAGAAGAAATGTCGGAAAGTATGTTTATCACAAAAATATTAATGTCTCTCCCAGAAAAGCTTAAACATTTTATACCGGCATGGGAATCCACTGCAATCGAGTCTCAAACAGGTCAAGAACTTACTTCAAGATTATTAATTGAAGAAGAAAGGATAAATTCGACTGAAAATGTAACAGCACTAGCAAGTAATACTGTAAATACGAAACACAAGCAGAGTCATTCTCAGGCAGGAAGTCAAGTCATAAAATGCTTCGCATGTAATAAAGTAGGACATATCGCCAAAAATTGTTTTAGAACAAAAAGCTTAGAATCAAAGAAGGAATAGAGAACGTGTTTCTGGTGTAAGAAACCGAGACATATTATGGCAGATTGTCGACATAGGAATTCGAAATTTAAAGAAGAGAAAAAGAAACCAAAAGAAGAAACGGAAGGAAATGCATTTGTTGGTGAAACTTTTGCACTGAATTGGCACAAAGAAAATGAACAAGAAGTAGCGTTTGTAGGAGGACAACCGCTAAGCGAATCTGACTGGTGCATGGATAGCGGCGCAAGTGAGCACATGTGCAACAACATGGATCTTTTTGAAGAGTACAGCAAGGCCACAAGTAAACGCAGAGTGAAGATAGGTGACGGAACATTTCTTAAAATACATGGTGTAGGTACGGTAAAATTAGAAGCGTGGAATGAACACAAATGGATCGACACAAGAATATCTGAGGTATTATTTGTACCGGATCTAAAAATTAATTTATTTTCACTTGGTTGTGCGTTAGACAAGAACTACGAAATGCATTCGGACAATTCAACCTGTAAGTTGGTAAATAAAAATGGCAAGGTGTGTGTCGTCGCGAAGAGATACGGTAAACTATACAAAATGATTTTTAAAACTAGTAATAATAACTGTAAATCGGAAGACGTGACTTTAAATGCACGCGATGATAAAAATAACGCGCTTTGTCAAATTACGGTTGAAACGATAACAGACTGGCATAGAAAAGTAGCACATCAAAACTATGAGTATGTTTGAAAATTCTTAATACGAAACAACATAAGATTTAAGGAGAATGATTTTCAGGATACGTATAAAGAATGCATCGTAGGCAAGCAACACAGAAGTCCGTAACCATCAAGCAAATCAAGAGCTTCAAGGACATGTGAAATTATCCATGGAGATGTATGTGGACCGATGGAGATCTCATCCCTAGGAGGTGCAGAATATTTTTTACTGTTGAAGGACGACTATTCAAATTATAGGCATGTGTTCTTTATTCAACATAAGTCAGAAGTTAAACAGAAAATTTCTAGTTTTTTAAAAATAGCTGAAAATATAACTGGAAATAAGGTAAAGATCCTACGTACGGATAACGGTCTAGAATTTGTAGACAAAAAGTTACAGCATCTTTTAGAAGAAAATGGCATCTGTCATCAAAAATCCGTGGTATATAGGCCACAGCAAAATGGGCATGCCGAACGTGAGATGAGGACCATTGTGGAGGCAGCGAGAACCATGCTACATAGCAAAGAAATGTCAAAGGTTTTTGGGCCGAGGCTGTAAATACGGCAGTATTTGTTTTAAATAGAACAGGTCCGAGTCCACAAACTCTCCATTTAAATTATGGCACTCAAAGAAAGTCGACACAAATATATTTAAGGTGTTTGGATCAAGAGTAGCAGCACATATACCTAAGGAGAAAAGGTTAAAATTGGGTGCAAAGAGCAAAGGTTTTTTCGTCGGATACAGCAAAAATATTAAAGGCTACAGAGTATATTTTCCACAAGATAAGAAGATTGAAATACTGAAAGATGTAATTTTCCTACAAGAAAAAGGTGAAATAAAGAAGGAAGTAAATAAAATAGTTCTTTTGGAAAATAAAGAAGAAGATGAAGAAAACGAGCCGGAAAACATTTTTGAAGAACAAGAGGATGAAGAATCAAATAACAGAGAACAGACGGATGAAGGAAGTTCAAATGAAGATTTTGCATCATGCGAAGAAAGAGAAGACTTGGATTTAGGATATAGCTTACGGGATAGAAGAAACCTGAAAAATCCCTTAAGATATACAGATTATGAAAGCAGTTTTATGTTACTAGTAGAAGAAGATGAACCACAAACGTATAACGAAGCTATAGCTAGTAAGGAATCAAAGATGTGGAAAAAGGTAATGCGGTGTGAAATAGAAGCGCTAGAAGAAAACGATACTTGGACGGTAATAAAGAAGCCAAGCAACTACAAGATCGTCGATAGTAAATGGGTATTCAAGAAGAAGAAAAATGAGAGAGGTGAGGTTGTATAGTACAAAGCAAGGTTAGTAGCGAGAGGCTTCAAACAAAAGAATGTATATTTTGATGATATTTATAGTCCAGTAGCAAAGTTACCAACTGTCCAAATATTTTTAGCAATTTGTAATCAGTTAAGTGTACCTGTTTTACAAATGGATGTGTGCAATGCTTTCTTATATGGTAAGATAGATGGCGATGTATATATGTCGCTGCCACAGGGGTTTAACTTAAAAGATAACGAGATATGCAAACTTAAAAAAACCTTGTATGGTTTAAAAGGATCTCCAAAAGGTTGGAATAACAGATTCCACGAAATAATGATAGAACAAGGATTTATGAGATCAGAATATAATTATTGTTTATATGTAAAAACAACGAAGTTAGGCAAGGTTTTTTTACTTTTGTACGTAGATGATTTGTTGTTAGCTGGAACGGATAGCAAAAGCGTATTAAAAATAAAAGATGTCTTAAATAGCCATTTTTAAATGAAAGATTTTGGAAATGTAAAACAGTTTCTAGGAATAATTATCGAACAAAATATTAAAAAAAGTGAAATTATTTTGAATTAGTCTAAATATTTAGAGAATATTATTGCTAAATATAATATGGAAGAATGTAATACGGTATCAACACCAATGGAAGTAAATTTTAAACACGAAGTCCTTAAAAGAGAAAAGTCTGAATCTGAAGATTTAGAGCACCGATGCAGAAAATTAATAGGCACATTAATGTATGTAATGTTATGTACAAGATCAGATCTTTGTAACGCGATAAGTATCCTTAGTAGATACCAGTCGTGCGCGAGTGAAGATCTACGGCGAGCTTTAAAGCGTGTGTTAAGATACATTAAAGGCACCATAAATTTAAGTTTAGTTTTTAGACGTAATAAGATAGAAAATGACTGTATTGTAGGATTTGTAGATTCCAATTGGGCAGGCGATAGCAGTGATCGTCGGTCAACAGCAGGTTATATTTTTAAAATCTTTAATTGTTCTGTATCATGGATTAGTAGAAAACAGCCCACAGTAGCGCTATCGTCTACGGAAGCAGAGTATATGGCGATGGGCTTAGCAGCGAGTGAAGCATGTTGGCTTAGGTTTTTATATAAAGACTTTAATATTCAAAAAGAATTTGTTTGCGTTAAATTGTACGAGGATAATCAATCCGCAATTCGAGTGAGTAAACATCCAGAGTTTCATAAACGTTTGAAGCATGTAAATATTAAACATCACTTTGTAAAGGAAAAAGTTAGAGAAAATGCTATAACGTTATGTACATTAATACAAACGATCAACTGGCAGACATCTTAACAAAACCTTTAGGAAAGAGCCAGTTTATTAAACTAAGAGAAGGTCTAGGAGTGTTTAGTATGATTACAAGCGAGAGTATTCTAAGTGTTAAAAATGATAAATTAATTACACGCAGGCAAGAAATTTTTTGTTGTTGTTATTATAAGCAAAAGACATAGAATTTTTTTATTTTCAGTAACAAAAAAGATTCCAAGTTTAGCAAAAAATTGTTTGTAAAAATCTCCCTTTGAGGAGGGTATGTTAGGAGTCAATGGCAGATTGGTGCGTTATGTTTTTATGTATTTGAGAATGCGCGTTTTATTTTGTATGTTTTTGTGAACACACTGGATCCTGGACTTTTGCCGCTTTTTGTACCACGCATGTTCCGGTGGCTTGCGACTAATAAAGTTTATTATATTTACTGAAGTCAAGTGAATCGTACTTTAAGAATCCCCTAAACACAACAAATTGATGAATAAAAATTTATTCGTTTTTTTGGCTTCTTGTATATAATAAATAAAAAATTTATTCGTTATTCGGCCTCTTGTAAATGATGAATAAAAATTTATTCATTATTCAGCCTCTTGCAAATAACGAATAAAAATTTATTCGTTATTCAGCCTCTTGTAAATAATGAATAAAAATTTATTTCTTATTTAGCTACTTGTGAATGATTGATAAAAATTTAATCATTATTCAGCTTCAAAATGACGAATAAAAATTTAAACGTTATTTAATCATTCGTGAATAATGAATAAACACTTATCCTTTACTCAATACATCTTGAATAAGAAACAAAAATTTATTTTCTTATTCAATTCTCTTTGAATAACAAAATAAACGACTGAAATTATTATTTTTATTCTATAAATTGTGAATAACAAATAAAGATTAAAAAATTAAAAACAAATACAAAGTTCAAGGCTTCTATAAATAACAATTCAAATAAAGTAAAACGAGCTAAAAACCGTGCTGGGTCAGATACGTAGATGATATTATATTAGCGGCGCCCGAATATTCATTATTTTGTATTCTTGACACTTTCAATTCTGTGTATGACCGCTTACAATTCGCAATGGAAACAAAAAAAGGATAAAATTAGTTTTTTTGATGTGTTATTGATAAAATGCAATAATGTGATTATTTTCGATCAGTATCGTAAACCCACCTTTTCGGGAAAATACCTCAATTCCTTTTCGCATCACCCGTTGTGTCATAAAAAGAGTGTTTTTGATATGTTGAATAGAGTAATTTTATTATCATACCAGCAGTTCCATCAAAAGAATTTTACTCTTTTGGTTAACATTTTACTTGACAATAATTATCCATTAAATTTCATATTTTACATGATTCATTTTAGGTTAAAATACCTTTTTCATAAAAATGTCACTGATGGAGCAAATAAGGATGCGACAAGGTATTTTACGATTCTTTACATCAATTCGGTATCTGAAAAATTTTTGTCGTTCCTTAATAAGTATGACTGCAACGTAGCCTTTACAATCCCATATAAACTTAATAAGTTTATAACCACGGGAAAAGATCATATTGATCGACTATTGTGTAACGATTTATAAATCAATTGTAGAGATTGCGAGTCTTCTTACGTGGGACAGACAAAACGTCAGTTAAAAACAAGAATCTCTGAACACAAAGCAGATATTAGAAAAGTTTGTCCTCCCTCGATTATTGCAAAACATCATATCAAGAATAATCACAATTTTGATTGGGAGAACGTAGAAGTTTTAGACAAACCATTTAGACGTAGAAGTTTTAAAAACCTTCTTTTGTAAAAAGATTGATATCTGTTGTTACATATCAAAAAACAAAAAAAGGATTTAATAAACAGAGTGATACCAAACTTCTTCCTGACGCGCACCTTCCGATTCTCGAACGTATTTCCCCTTTTTAACGTCTTATCCCTTTCTTCTTCTCACTCTTATCTGTTCTGACAATTCTTTCTCGTTCGTTTCTCATTTGTGTTGTGACATTCGTATTAGTCTCTTCTAAGATATAGTTTTCGAAACTCATAGGTATGATACGAGGACTGTTTGATAAATATCCGTATTAGGGAAGAAAACATTTAAAACAAATTTTTTTTACTTATTTTTCTACATAATTTCCTTTCAGCTCGATACATTTAATCCAGCAATTCCAACATTTTTATACCGTTTAAAAAATATGATTAATCGAAGTTCTTAAAATAGGCCTCTGTTTTGGCAATAACTTCCTCATTTGATGCAAAGGGCTTTTTGCCAAGCCATTTTTTCATGTTTGGAAATAAGTAGAAATTGCAGGGAGCCAAATTTGGAGAATAGAGTAGATGAGATAACAATTTGTAACGTAATTCGACCAATTTTGCTATGGCAATTGCGGACGAATGAGCTGGTGCGTTATCATGGTAAAAGAGTACTTTTTTTGCTAAATAAGGCCGTTTTTTCTTCAATTCAGCATCAAATTGGTCCAATAAATCAGCATAGTACTGTCCCGTGATTTTCCTTTTTTTCTCCAAATAATCGGTGAAAATAATGCCTCGTGAATCTCAAAAAACGGTGGTCATGATTTTTCTGGCTGATGGAACCGTTTTTGCCTTTTTTGGAGCAGATTTGCCGGATTTAATCTATTGTTTAGACTGTTCTTTCGTTTCTGGTGTGTAATGGTGGATCCATGTTTTGTCAACAGTAACGAAACGCCGCAGAAACTCTTTTGGATTGCGCTTAAATATATCCAAACAGTGCTTTGAAGTTGTCGTGCGATTCCGTTTTTGTTCCACTGTGAGCAAACGCGGCACCCATCTCACCGATAGCTTTCTCCCAATGCCCAATGTTTTGTGTAGGACATTTTATATGCGTTCAGTTGAGATTTTTACAATGTTAGCAATCTCTCTGATCTTCATCCAGCGGTTTGCCAACATATCATGGATTTTGTTGACCATATATCCTCCGTAGTCACCTCAATCGGACGACCTAGCCGCTCTTCATAAAAAATGGATGTTCGGTCACGCTTAAATTCGTTGTATCAATATCTTATGGTAATCAGCAAAAATGCGTTGTTTTTATATACAGCATGCAACTTTTCTTAAATTTCTTCACACGTTTTTCCATCCAAAAACAAGAATCGAATCACAAACCAATATTGCTTTATTTCCATGATTGCAAACAAGCACATTAACTCGTCAAATTTCAATTATTATAAAAACTAAACTAACCGGTAAAGCTGTTTGAAATTTTTACTGGTGTCGTTTAAAAGATGGCGTTATATGATAGTATACAAACTTTTAATCAGTGGCGCCCTCAGTTGTCAAACACGAGTACTTATCAAACATCCCTCGTCATATATTAATATTTTAACAATTTCTTTTTTGCTATTTACATTTCTTTTACATTTTTACGATTTTGACTTGTACAGATTTCATTTTATTATATTTATTATTTGTGGTCCTCAGTTTTTTCCTTTTTATAATTTTATTACTTTGACTTGTACAGCTTTTTATTTATTATTTTTATTACTTTTTGTTCTCGCTTATATTTTGACTTTCAATACTTTTAGTCTAATTTGTAGGTTGTTTCTTTATTAAATATTGTTTTTATGTTGCATTTTAGTTTATTTTTACCAGATTTATGTTCCGAAAACAATGTCTATTCATGGTCCTCGAGATTATCATTGTTAGTTTATGGCAATTTCAACATATCACGATTTTTGTAGCGGATATCACAGTTTCACGTTTGGTAAGATTTTAATTTGTCAACTAACTCAATGCGTTAATTTTGATGAGATTTGTAATCTTAATGTAATTTGAGTGCTTGTTGTCATAGATTCTAAGTTTTGTACTGAGGAAGACCATTGATTAAAGATCGAAACGTTTATCTATTTATTTTGGCATTTGTTTTGTTTTTGGCGCACAACTCCAACACGGCTCTTTAGCTCGTTTTGCTTTATTTGAATTGAATAAAGATTAATTTATAATTTTATTCGTAACAAATAACCACCATAGCATTAACTGACTATATATATTTTAATAATTTAAAATTATTTTACTGATAATTAAAGAATGTAAAGAAGCATTTGAAAAAAACATTACCGGTTAACATGGTTTTTCAAATTTTTAATTTAATATATTTATTACATTTATTACAAAATTTATAGAATAAAAAGACACGGTCGAGCCTCGCTCCAAGTGCACGCTTTAGCGAGTCGCAAACCGAGCCTCTTTTACGCGAGTCAGCAAGTTCAAGCATAACGAGATTATTAGATCTCAATAACGGCTGAACCGATCAAGTTCTGAGTAGTCTCAATTGATAGCTTGGGGTCGAATTGTATATAAAAGTGTTTTTATTTTTTCTCCGTGCCCTACGTGCGAAGATATCACGACGCAAAGTCCAAATGTCTACGTTTTATATGTAAGAAACTCTATTGTCATCGCCAAGCAAATCTTGTCCAGTACATCTTTTCGACATAAGGAACGAGTGGCGATCGCTACTACACTATCAGCCTGCATGTGACCATGTGATGCGATCATGATTGTCGCAATGTGACAGGTTTCTTAACCTATTACCGGCAATAATATCTCAGTTCGCGAGGCAGACGACACTTTTTTCTGCCGAATTCGTTTGTTTAGTGCAAAAACACATTGATTAAATGAGCCTATAATAAATACAAGCAGTTAAAAATATACACTTTGCATTAATATAGAGTCAATATTATAAGTGACTCTTACGAGTGCTGTCCATTAAATTTTTTAAGTGTTATAACACATGATTAACAAAGTACACATGAATAATACAATAACGAAACAAAGTTAATTAGACCGAATGCTCATTATTAAATTTAGTTTTGTCTTTCTACCTTTCTCCAATGTAATTTTTTAACTCTAGTATTAATGTAAATGTATATTTTGAATGAATTGACGTTTAAAACAAATGTCAAATAATTGAATAAAGATATAAAAATGATTCTAATGCCTGTTATATGAACGTGTAATTTGACAAGTTGTTTATTAGAAGACTCAATGCTGCGTGTTTTCTCTGATTTTCTCAGAAATTTGTGACTAGAATAATTAATAAGTATGGTAAGTGCATTTAGAATCTTGTTTATTAAAGTTAATAAAGTAAGTGTAACTTTTACAATGTATATAGAGTTCACTGAACTAGTTAAAATAATATATGATATTAAATATGATCATTCGTGTTACAAAATGAATGATCTCTTATAACAGAGAATACCTTTCATAAGACGTTCAGAAACATTATTAAATATCAATAACACAGATTAACACACATATTATTAATTTACAATTAACATTCACAATGTAATACAGCGAGCATACGAGTATTTAATATCATGTATTATTTTAACTAGTTCAGTGAACTCTATTCATATTGTAAAAATTACACTTAACTTTATTAACTTTAATAAGCAGGATTTAAAATGTACTTGCCATACTTATTAATTAATTCAGTCACAAATTTCTAAAAGCAGCGTGACCATGCAGGTTGAAATCTCCAAAACTTAACTTGTAAAACTACCCAGATAACATTTCGTGCGATCTCATATAGCCCTCACGCATGATTATCACATTATGAGTGCAATATCACCATCATATTGTCATCACACGTGATAAAGCACGCATGTGCGAGGCATTATGCTATCATGCGTAATGGAGGTACGCACGAGCAAGGCATTATGCTATCATGCGTGATGGAGGTATGCACGTGCGAGGCATTATGCTATTACGCGTGATGGAGGCACACACGTGCGAGGCATTATACTATCACGCGTGATGGAGGCACACGTGCGAAGCATTATGCTATCAAACGTGATAAAGGCACACATGTATGGAGGTATTAGAAACAAAAAATCAAAGGCAAAAGTTTTGAGAAAAATCATACTTATTTGTGAGCATTTAAGATAATTATCACAAAGTATAAAAACAGATACAGAAATATCTCTTAAAAATTAAAAAAAGTTTAAAAAATTTATTTTACTTTATTATTTTTTTATTGTATGATTTAAATAATTCTTTATATGTCTATATAAGATGACACCGCGAGCGTTATAATTTAGTTTAAGTTCTCTCCGCGTGTGAATAAACGTATCTCGGAGAACACAAATTCCGAAGGTTTCAACTTCCTCCTTTCATAATAAATTTTTATTTATATATATATATATATATATATATATATATATATATATATATATATGGGGCATTCTCCGTCAAAAAGGCCACCCCTGCTGCCCATTTCAATTTTTGAGATAAAATGTTCGAAAAGGGCTTAAAATTTTCGTTGAAATGTCTATTTTTCGATGCTGTTTGGCCTTTTGGAAAATTCAAAATGGCGGACCTAATATCACGGCTAGAATGAAAAAAACCTTTGAAAAAATACATAATAACGTGAATAAATGTGCAAGATATGACGTAGCAGAGGTCTAATCCTTATGTGTAAGTGTGTGAGTGTGTGTGAGTGTGTGTGTGAGGGGGAGGTGGGGGGAGGGGGGATACGCGCGCTCATACGCGTGCGTGTATAAATGAATCACGTAAAAATCCTTGCTCAACATGGTCTGGCTACCAAGACATTTGCATACAAAATTTCGAATCATTTCATTATCCTTGTCCTGAAAAAGTACGTCACAAAAAACCTATGGTACAGAAAATATTGTTCTTTAAAAAAACACTTTTCTCCACAGAATAATAGTAAGATTACTTAAAATTACTTTGAAACTTATATTATCCCTCATAACATTTTTTACAATTGCAAATGTTGGCAACAGATTAGTTAGTAGAAAAACCGCAAACAGAAAACATACTTTGTTATAGTCAATTATGGTAGCACACTTTTGTTAATATGCAATAATCTTGGTAAAATATATGACAGAGTGGTTAACAGTAAGCAAATGTCGAACATATTGATGACAGACTGTTAACAAACGCCAAGCAGTTTTTTTTATTGCAAATAGTGTTAGCAAACATCACGTAAAAATGCAGCAGCATCTGTTGATCAAAATACATAAGATTGACAGTCGATAGCGAACAAGTCAATCGAATATATTGACGACATATTCACTGCATGAACCCAAAAGATCTATCTTTAAAGTCGTACACCTGTGAGTAGTACGCGGTATCGCCGCTAGATGGATGTGGCAGTGCTTATATCTCGTACATAAAAAACTACACATATAGAATAAAAGGCACAGCAATATTTTTTCATTTTTCAAATTTTCTCGTCTTGTTTTGGATTAGAGAACCTCATCACAATACATTTATTAGTCACAGAATTTATCGAGTTAATTAATTATAGTTTGCAATTCAGTCAATCAATAAGTTTTTTTATGTTAAATAGAATATTCAACTCACGTTTTTGTCTCTTCTTTATCGACTTTTACTTTTTCTACAATTATTCCAATTATCTCTTACCTGTACCACATCCAAAATAAAAAATGTCGGCTAAATCTCGTACAGATAGATGTATGAATCCATTCAAGAAACTTGGTGAAAAAGGACATTGTGGTAAAGATTTACGAGTGATATCAAAATTCATTCGGGACAAATTTCCTGAGATACCGACTAATTCTAAAATTCGTTGTGCATGTAGGAAAAAAAGTAGAACTGAATATGTTGATATGTCTTAGATGAATCTAATGATTGTGTCACAAATATGGAATGTGATGGAAGCTCATTAACAATGGATATTGATAACTCGGAGATTTCTTATAATGAAGATAACATTCGATCACCTAGAGAAATTGAACTGGAAGAAATGCTTGATGGTCTTAAACAAAAATTTTCCACCTTGAAACACAATGATCCTTTAAGGGTGCGAATTCTCACTGTAGCTCCGTCGTCTTGGAGTGTGAGAAAAATAGTAAAAAAATTTGGTGCATCACGATATTTAGCAAAAAAGTTTAAGGAATTGAAATTCAACCATGGCGTATTAGCTGATACTACTAAAAGAGTTGGCAAAGTTTTACAGCAAACTACTGTTGAAAAAGTAATTGAGTTTTATAATAGTGATATAAACAGCATGATAATACCTGGAATGAAGAATGCCATCTCCTTAATAAATAATAATAAACGGATAATAGTGCAAAAACGTTTTTTACTATTAAATTTAAAAGAACTGCATGCCTTATTTAAAGAATCCAACCCAAAACCCCGAATGTGAGAGGCAAGGGGACTCACGTAAATTAAGCACCCCAAATGTGAGAGGCAAGGGGACTCACGTAAATCAAGCACCCCGAATGTGAGAGGCAAGGGGACTCACGTAAATCAAGCACTCCGAATGTGAGAGGCAAGGGAACTCACGTAAATCAAGCATCCCGAATGTGAGAGGCTAAGGGATTCGCGTAAATCAAGCATTTCAAACATAAGAGTTAAAGTGACTAATATAGATCAACTATCTCAAAAAGAGGAATATAAGTATAGTATAAGTTTCAAAGTAATTTTAAATAATCTTACTATTATTCTGTGGAGAAAATGTTTTTTAAAGAACAATATTTTCTGTACCGTAGGTTTTTTGTGACGTACTTTTTCAGGACAGGGATAATATAATGATTCGAAATTTTGTATGCAAATGTCTTAATAGCCAGACCATGTTGAGCAAGGATTTTTACGTGATTCATTTATACACGCACGCGTATGAGCGCGCGTATCCCCCCTCCCCCCACACACACACTCACACACACTCACACACTTACACATAAGGATTAGACCTCTGCTACGTCATATCTTGCACATTTATTCACGTTATTATGTATTTTTTCAAAGGCTTTTTTCATTCTAGCCGTGATATTAGGTCCGAAATTTTGAATTTTCCAAAAGGCCAAACGGCATCGAAAAATAGACATTTCAACGAAAATTTTAAGCCCTTTTCGAACAATTTATCTCAAAAATTGAAATGGGCAGCAGGGGTGGCCTTATTGACGGAGAATGCCCCATATATATACAGGGTGTTTCAGACCACCCGTACACCCCTTTTCTCTTCGCAGGATTAGGACCAATCAAAAATATGTTCAGACGAAAGTTGTAGGGTTTCAAATGATCTATTCAATGATCTTATCAGTTTGACCTTGGATGGCGTCGCCAAGGTCAGATCGAAATCACATTAAGTTTTTTAAGTGGAACACCCTATTTTTGATTCCAGAATCTAATAGCTGGTGTCAAGACCTTTCCAAAACACTATAAGAATGTTTATTTTCGTTGACTACTTTCCGAGTTGTGCGGCTTGAAAGTTACACTACCGCCAGCATCAGCATTACTCAAGATGTACCATGTGGTGGTTACTTAGTCGGATTTAATCTTGTGTGTGGGTGTGTGCATACGTGCATGCGTATGTGTATGGAGGAGGAAAAGGGGAGTCAAAGTTTTATGTACTCTGCTTTTGTTTATTAACTGGATTGATTATGTTTGATGATCAATCATGTTGATTGTATGCATTTTCCCGTGCTTAGCATTATCCAGAATGAACGACGTGGACGTGACGAGAATTTCATCCCATTGGGGTGCTTGATTCACGTGAGTCCCCTTGCCTCTCACGTTTGGGGTGCTTGATTCACGTGAGTCCCCTTGCCTCTCACGTTTGGGGTGCTTGATTCACGTGAGTCCCCTTGCCTCTCACGTTTGGGGTGCTTGATTCACGTGAGTCCCCTTGCCTCTCACGTTTGGGGTGCTTGATTCACGTGAGTCCCCTTGCCTCTCACGTTCGGGAATGAATGAGTGTATGTTTTGTTAAGCGACTAAATGTTCAAAGTGAGCACCATTCTCTGCGATGCAAGCATCAACTCTATTTTGAAAATCATTGGTTGCTCGAAGAATTTCCTCGGCACGTAAGGATCGAATTGCTTCACTTATTCTACGAATCATATTATCCCTCGTAGTCGGACGTTCATGATAGACCAAGTTTTTTATCCTTCCCCAGAAATAATAATCAAGGACGGTGAGATCTGGTGATCGGGGTGGATAATTGATTGGACCGTATTTGCCTATCCACTTGTCGGGGAACATAGTATTTAATGCCGCACGAGCAACTCTCGATGTATGAGACGGACATGCATCTTGTTGGAACCACATGTTCAGGCGCAATTGCAGAGGAATATTTTCTAGTAAGACAGGAAGATCTATCATTATCAAGGCGGAATATCTATCACCGTTTAGATTTTCGTCAAAGAAAACAGGACCTATGATTTGACTTCCAATAATTCCACACCAAACATTGACTTTCCAAATGGTTTGATGATCTACTTCTCTCAACCAGTGAGGATTATTTTGTGCCCAATAACGAGAGTTCCAAGTATTAACAGATCCATCACTTTTAAGTGTACATTCGTCAGAAAATAAAATTTTCAAGTGGAAATCAAGTGGTTGCTGTCTTATAAAGTTGCAAAATACAAGTCTCTGTCTAATATCGTTATAATTCAACGCTTGATGAACAGACATTCTGTAAGGGTGAAATTTGTTATTTTTTAGAATGCGCCAAACACTGATTTTACTAACACCAGAATCTTGTTCTCGTCGTCTTAAAGAATCATAAGGGTTCAATTCTGTCGATGCAAGAATTTCCACTGTTCTTTCATCCATAATCGGACGACGAATTTGTGTACCTTTGTTATGTTGAGGCTGAACGACACCTTTAATTTTGATTTGATTGACGTTTAGCCAAACGTGAAAATACATTTCGCGAGTGAGGAGTCCGATCAGGATAACGTTCCCGCCACAATCTTTCCGCTGCAATGAATGTACCTCGACACTCACCTAAAATTAGCAGCATATCACATGCTTCTTCATTGGAATAGGACATGGCTAAATAAACCTAGACTAATAAAGAGGGTCGGATTTTTGTTGCGCGATTGATACTGATATGACGGTTATTGAAGACGTAGGTGACAAGTTTGAGAGAGTTATTGTCACTCGTGTTGAGTTGAGTCACAATAGCGTTGTGGTGAATACATCTCTACTACATCCTATGCAAATAACAATATGTATAAAATCACGAGTTAGACATCGTTACGCAGAAAGCCGCGCTCGTTATTGCTCGTGTGCTACCGTTAAAGTAATAATGTAATTACATAATATTATGACATACATATGTATGTGACTATCTACGGTCGCGACAGCTAACTTTCACGATTTTTCATGATCTGTTTTTGTTGGCCCGGCTCGCGTGTTTACTTTCTTTGTGTCGGCTGCACGGCTTTCTGCGTAACGCGTGATTTTATATTGTTATTTACATGGTGTTGGCGGTAGTGTAACTTTCAAGCCGCACAACTCGGAAAGTAGTCAACGAAAATAAACTTTCTTGTAGTGTTTTGGAAACGTCTTGACACCAGCTATTAGATTCTGGAATCAAAAATAGGGTGTTTCATTTAAAAAACTTAATGTGATTTCGATCTGACCTTGGCGACGCCATCCAAGGTCAAACTGATAAGATCATTGAACAGATCTTTTGAAACCCTACAACTTTCGTCTGAACATATTTTTGATTGGTCCTAATCCTGCGAAGAAAAAAGGGGTGTACGGGTGGTCTGAAACACCCTGTATATATATATATATATATATATATATATATATATATATATATATATATATATATACGAGGTGTGATCCAAAAGTAAGGTGACTTTTCATTTTTATAAAAGAATATTCATTTATTCATCCCAAATTATGTTATCCCCTTCAAAATAATCCCCCTCTGATACAATGCATTTGTGCCAGCGCTTTTTCCAGTCGTCAAAACATATCTGAAATGCACTTGTGGGTATTGCCTTGAGCTCCTCCAGCGATGCAGCCTTAATCTCCTCAATTGTCGCAAATCTTCGTCCTTTCATAGGCCTTTTCAATTTTTGGAAGAGAAAAAAGTCGCAGGGGGCCAAGTCTGGTGAATACGGTGGCTGAGGCATGATGATAGTATTGTTTTTAGCCAAAAAAGTACTCACTAGTAACGACGTGTGCGCAGGTGCGTTATCATGGTGCAGAATCCATGAAGTTTCTTTCCACATTTCCGGACGTTGTTTTCTTATTGATTCATGCAAACGCCGCATAACCTCAAGGTAATACTCCTTGTTTACCGTACGACCTTGTGGTAGGAATTCTTGATGCACAACGCCATGGTAAGCAAAGAAAACTGTGAGCAAAACCTTCACATTCGAACGAACTTGGCGTGCCTTTTTCGGTCTTGGCTCTCCTGGGCTCTTCCACTGGGATGATTGGGCTTTGGTTTCGACGTCATAACCATATATCCCTGTTTCGTCACCAGTTATAATCCTTTTGAGCAGATCAGAATCATCATTGACGTCGTTCAACATGTCTTAGGCGATGTTCATGCGACGCTGCTTCTGATCAAAATTAAGCAGTTTTGGAACGAATTTCGCTGACACACGTGTCATACCCAAAACATCCGTTAAAATTGATTGGCATGAGCCAAACGATATGTTAAGATCATCAGCTATTTCTCTAATCGTATTTCGACGATTTTTCAACACAATTTCTTTTACTTCCTGAACATTTTCGTCGGTTTTTGACGTGCTGGGGCGTCCAGAGCGAGGTTCACCGTTAACATTTTCTCGGCCCTTTTGGAATAACTTATACCGTTTATAAACATTTTTTTTGCTCAAAGTTTACTCACCGTACGCCACTGTAAACATTTCAAGAGTTTTCGAACACTTAATACCATTTTTTACACAAAAATTAATACAAACTCTCTTCTCCATTATTTTCAACAGCAAAAAATCGCCGAGCACGCAAACACGAGTCTAACCTTTATGCCTCTCACATAAAAACAACACATGCTATATAGTCAAAACTGTGAACATATGATCGTGATGAGTGTACCAACACAAAAAAAAATTTTGAAATTAGAGTGTACAGAGCGCGCGAAATTCAAAAAGTCACCTTACTTTTTGATCACACCTCGTATATATAATATATATATATATATTTGAATTTCCCGAACTCTGTATATATATATATATATATATATATATATATATATATATATATATATATATTGTCACGTACTTTTCTTGACGCCGGAGAGCAACGGCGAAATACGCGATCAAACAACGGAATGACTCGCGAAACACGCGCGGGAGCGACGAGCGAACCGAGAAACATCAAACGCTCGCACCAAATCGCGAGATTGGGCGCCAGACGCGATGATACCGGTCGCGTCTCCGGATTCACTTTTCCACTCTAAACACGGATTCACAACACGCGAGAATGCGTCATGCCGAAACGCGAAATCGTCACTCGCACGCGGCCAGCTAGCTCCTCTAACCGGTAGAGGGGCGGGGAAGCGGAGACAGGGACGAAGCGGCTCTCTTACGGGAGGCAACGGGTAGGCGAGAAATTAAGTAAAATCGGGCCGATGCAACAGGTAGAGATCACATATATTGCAGTGCATAATAGAGACGGCGTACAATAGAACAAGAAAAGAAAACAAATAGTGGTTAACGTAAGACGGAAAGACAAAGCTGACAACAGGAATTAATAAGCCGGACGCGGGAATTATCTCAGCTCATACCATAATTACGCCACACGTGCCGATCACGACGACTGGCTCCGCGCGACGCACGGCAGCCAATCACGCGCGCTCTGGACGGCGCAGCAAGTACATGAACGCCGAGCCTTCGCTAAGGCGAATCCAGCAATTCCGAGACAAAGTACGCTCCACAAAAAAAGTCGCACCGGCGACACGCAGTCGCCTAAACCGCACTATAAAATTAATAGAACACGCGCGATACACCAAATCACCGATATCTCGCGGCCGTATGATCACGGCCGAAACACGACTCACGCACGTGCGCGAGGGCTTTGCGGCTTCCCGGGAAGCCGGTCGTTCGCGAGCTTCTACGGCGGGACGGCTCAAACCCACGCGGCAGCCGACAGCTGGGTGCCTCGACGAGGCCTCGGGCTTGAGGTGGAGAGCCAGCCAAACACTAAGGAGCAAGGTGCGTTCAATTGCCACGCGGCGGACGCACTCGCACACTAACCTAATGGCTTCACCTCAGAACGCGAGCCGGTCGACACCGACAGCTCGTGGCTTTACACAGCGGCTAGACGGGTCACCTCGACTTCAGCACGGTTCTTCCTCCGCTCCTCGATCTGCGGGGCTTGTCCGGGCTTGGCACACACTCTACGATAGCCGCTCTCGATATCTCCAGCAGATATCTCGCACGTTCGCTCACGCTTTGCACCGCAGGAATCGCCGGGTCGCAAAAGCCGAGACGATCGCGCTCGATGCGCGATCGATGGGCGCTACCCCTCCCACAGGGTGCGCGATATCCTTACGCCTAACGGCGCGGCCTATCAGCGGCCGCCCTTATCTAGCCGTGACGTCACGGTAGCGCAGTGTCGGGTCTCCGCAGGTGTCGTGCGGTCCCCGTCGGCATCCGACATCCTCGTCGCTCTCGTCGTCCTCGCGGCCGACAGCCGCAGAATTTTCCTGCGACGATTCCTTGCCGCTACCCTCCTCGATGGACAGCCGGCATTCGACGGCCCTCGTCCTGGCCGTTCGTCCGCCCCAGCCTGCCCATCAGCCCTGCCACTGGCAAACCTCTTTTGCGTCGCGCTTATCTGTCGCCACGTTTTGTCTCCTCCTCTCCGTCGGCGTTTTCCTGTGCGCCGGCCCTGGACGACCGCCCTCTCCTTTTCCGGTCGCGATCCGTCTCCCTCGCCGCTGTTGGTCCTTAGGCGGCGTTTGCCGAGGTGCCCGCGGTTACTTGAAATAAGCCGCGAATGATTAAATAAAATAAGAGGCAATGCAGTACCGCCGGAGACTTCGCTCTCTCGCTGAGTGCCCGGCCCGGTTGTACGCGCCTCCTCGCGCTACGCTTAGGCGGAGAACGAAGTGGCGAGGCAGATAAAACTGCAACGTCACAATATATATATATATATATATATATATATATATATATATATATATGTGTGCGTGCGTGCGTGCGTGCGTGCGTGCGTGCGTGCGTGCGTGCGTGCGTGCGTGCGTGCGTGCTTGCGTGTGTGTGTAGGGGAGACCGAAGCTAAAAAATTTTTAAACTACAAAAACTTGGCTTTACTAAATGTCTAAATATAATCTAAATACATCTGCGTAAAATATAATAGTTATAGTAACTTAGATAATTATAATGATTTACAATGTTACTTAAATGTTAAAGAAACTTAATCGGTAACTTACTTTGCATAATCACTTTTATAACGTATATTTTACAAGTATTACCTTTATTTCTTTCTTATGTTAATTCTTTTTATTGCTTTTCTTATGTAGCAACGTCAAGTTTTTGTAGTTTAAAAATTTTTTATTTCAATAAAATTTTATATTTCTCTTTCTTTTTACTTCTTAGCCATCACCCTTTGGGTTTTAGTAAAAAAATAAAAATAAAAATATATTCTCTTTGTAATTAAAGCAATTTATAGATTTCATACATTTTTTGAAAAAATAAATTTATCTTGGATGAAATTTAAAATATTTATTTTTAAGTAAATATGACTTGAGTTGATGAAGTAGGAAAATTTTTCAATAATAATACGGATAGTATTACTTAGGCTTTGTCTAGAAATTAAAGAGAGTACCACATGGGTAAGAATAAGAAAATTTTTCAATGAGGATACAAAAACAGTACCACTCGAATTTTGTAGAAAAGAATAAAGATTTAATGGATACATACACATATTTGACGACTTTTTTTTATTTATTTTGAAAAAGTAATTTTGTACTAATTGTATTCACGCAGAGGAGTCCTGGGATTAGGAATTTTTTAATTTTTTTTTTAATAATAAAATTAAAAAGACTTCGGTTTCCGGTAGCGAGAGTGATTGACATGTGTGTGTGGAGAGTGCGATTGATAAGCGGGAGTAAGGGGATAAGATGAGACGTGGTAGAGTGCGAGGAGGTGAAGGGAAAGGGAAGAGGCTGGTGGAGAAGGGCAAATAAGGGTAAAGAACCGGGGTAAGGGAATAGTGAAACAGGAGTGATAGTAGGGTTGGGACAGGATTTGAAGGTTAGACGAGAAAGCAGGTATAGAGAGTAGAGAGGAAGCAGAAAAGAGGGAGGGTAGCGACATCGGGCGGTAGAAGCGAGAAGTTTAGCAGGAGAGAGTAAGTGCAGTTACGGGAAATTTTGAATTGGAGTAATTTTTGAGCAACCGATATATTATCTTAATATATAATTTAGTATTTTTACATTTGCTACATCTATAAAATGATTTACAAATAAGCTAAAAATATTATTAAACTTAATCAAATTGTTTTCTTAGATTAAAAAGTGTGATCATCTTAAATATAAAAAGAGTCATATTTTATAGTAAATATTTTCTGCAAAAATAGATTACTTAATTTAATAAAAAATTATTTACATTTTATTTAAAATTATTTAAATAAATATATAAATATTTCAAAAATTTTTAACCCGACTGCAAGTAAATAAACTCTTGAATAGGGAAAGTTGGCAGGTTAGAAGAAAGACGAGATGGTGGAAGAAAAGAAGGGAGGAAAGGAGAGGAAAAGGGAAGTAGAGGAGAGAAAAGAGAAGGAAAAGAGGAAGGTGGGAAAACCGAGCAAAGCAGAAGGGATGAGGGATAGAATATATAGTCTGTCGCTGATAGATGCGTTTAAAAGAGGAGAGAAAAGGAAGGAGATAGATGCATTACAGACAAATTTCTTTAAGAAAATTATAAAGGTATTGAGATCGCCAGAAAAACAGCTGGAAAAGCAGCCGAAAAAGCAAAAAGAAGGGGGGGTTGTGTGAGATATTAAAGGAAGTGAAAGAGGGTTTTAAGGAAATTAAAGCGGAATTGAGAGAGGTGAAGGAGGGGAAAGCAGAGATGAGGGAATGGATGGAAGATATGAGGAACAAATTAGACAATTTAGAGAAAAGAGTGGAAGAGATTGAGAAAGGTAGAGGGAGGGTGGAGAAGAAAGAGGGGGATGAGGAAGAGAAGAAGGAAGAAAGGGTAGGGCAGATGGAGAGAGGGAGGAAGAGAAGGATGAAGGAATTAGAAGAAATGATGAAGAGAATAGAGTTAGAGGGGGAAAAGAGGAAAAGGGAAGAGAGGAAGAGAAATATAATCATAAAAGGAGTGAAGGCAAAGGAGAAAGGGATACAGGGGTTAAGAAAAGAGATAGGAGAGATAGTGGGCGACGGAGGCGACAGCAAGAGTGGAAGGGATAAGGAGTATAGGGAAGAAAGATAAGGAGGGAAGGGAAATGGTATGGGTAAGATTGGCAAGTGTAGGAAAAAAAATTGAAGTGATGAAAGGAAAAGCGAAGCTGAGGGAAAGAAGGAAGTGGATAGTGGATGATCTAACAGAAAAGGAGAGAAGGATAGTGTGGTGAATAAGGAAGGAAGCGGAAAGGATAAGGAGGAAAGGCAGGAAAGTAAGAGTAGGATATATGAAAATATGGATTGAGGAGAAATTATGGGTATGGGATGAGATTAAGGATGAGTTGAGGGAATGGCACGGAAAAGAAGTAAGAGAATGGAAGGGAGGGGGATAGAGAAAAGAAGAGGGGTGGAAAAAGAGGAAAAGGATTTTTAGTAGGGTGGTGGACGGAGGGAAAGAGAGAGGGGGAAAAAGAAGGAAATATAGAAAAGGAGAAGCATAGGAAAAAGAGGAGGAATAAGAAAAAAGAAGATGGCAAAAAGTATAAGATAGGCTTTTGGAATGTGGCAGGCATGGAAAACAAAGAGAAGGGATGGGAAAGAGTTCGAAAATTGCTGCCAAAGGATATGTGTGGAAAGTGCAAAAGGCGGCAAGGCAGAGTAAGAAAGGGAGGGCAATGGGAGGAATGATTGTAGGGATAAGGAATAAGGAGAGAAAAAGAGGGTAAGGAAAGAAAAGAGGAAGGATTATAAGCAGTAAAAGTAAATTTAGGGGGAGAGTGGTGGAAACTAATAGGAGTGTATTTGAATAGAGATTTGGAGGAAAAAATGGGGAAGTTGAGAAAGTGGATGGAGGATAGAGAGGAAGGGATGAGGGTGTTAATAGGGGGGAATTTCAATGCTAGGACGGGGAGAGAAGGAGGAAGAATAGGTGATGAAGAGGAAAGGGTAAATCAGGAAAAGAGGAACTCGAAGGATGAAAAGGTGAATAGAGAGGGAAAGAAGCTATGTGGTTATATAAGAGAATTGGGATGGTCAATATTGAATGGAAGCGTAAAGGGGAATGAGGAGGAGGAATGTACGTATACAGGAGGGAAGGGAGGGACCGTAATAGATTACGTGATCGGAAACGAGGTGACAAGAAGGAAGGTGGAAAAGATGAAGGTGGAGGATTGGGTGGACTCCGATCATCAGCTGATAACGGTGTGGGTGGAGGGAGGAAGGCGGAGGGAAAAAAGAACGGGGAAAAGGAAAGGGAGAGAAAGAAGAGGGGTTTGGACGGAGAAAGGAAAAAAGAAATTTGAGGAATAATTTGAGAAGAGGGATAGGGACGGTGAGGGGGTAGGGGAGGTTTGGAGGAAAATGAAGAGAAAAGTAGAAGTGGCATTAGAGAGAGTAGAGAAGAAGGAACGGAGAGGATGGTGGGATAAAGAATGTAGGGATAGGAAAAGAGAGATTATGGAGGAATTAAAAAGGTGGAGGAGAAGAGAGGCAGAGGGGAAAAATATAAAGAAATGAGGAGGAAGTACAGGAGACATTGTGAGGAGAAGGAGAAAAGGGAGAAGGAAAGATGGAAAAGGTAAATAGAAGGAATAAGATCCGAAAAGGATGTGTGGAAAGTAGTAAATAAAGGAAGGAGGAAGAGAAAGAGAGTCAGGGAGGGATTGAAATGGGGGAGTAAGATAAACACTTTAGAGAAGTACTGGGGGGAGTGGAGTGAAGGATAAGAGGGGAAGTGGGGAGAGGGGTAGAGGAGGAAGAAGAGATTAGTAGAGAGGAAATTGGTAGGGCGATAATGAAATTAATGGACAGAAAAGCGGCAAGAGGGGATAGGATCATGAATGAAGTATGGAAATATGGGGGAAAAGAAATAAGAGAATGGCTTTGAGAAATATACAATAGAGTGTGGAAGGGAGAGGGATGGCCGGAAGAATGGAGAAAAGGGATAGTGGTACCGATAGTGAAAAAAGGGGCGGGGGAAAAGATAGAAGACTATAGGCGGGTCACGCTTACGCCAACGGCGTATAAAGTGTACGCGGCGGTTTTGGCGGAGAGATTGAAGGAAGAAGTGGAAAATAAAGGGATTATACCACCGAGTCAAACGGGGTTTAGGAGAGGGGTAGGAACGATAGACCACATATACGTGTTAAATTATCTAATAAATAAGAAAATAGCGAAAACGAAAGGCAAAATAGCAGTTATGTAGATATGAAAGCAGCGTTTGACTCGGTGGATAGGGATACTGGTACAGACAATGAGGAAGAAGGGAGTGAGAGATAGTCTGGTGGTGAGGTGTGAAGAAGTTTTGGAGGAGACACTAAGTAGAGTAAGGGTGGGGGAAAGGGGGGGGGGACAACTTTTGGACAGGTAGAGGAGTGAGACAGAGATGTCCGTTGAGCCCATGTATAGTATGTTCACACTATTGCTAGCGGATTTGGATGAGGAGTTAGAAAAAGGGGGATGGGGGGAGTAAAGGTGAAGGAAAGAAAAATCTATTCCCTGGCGTATGCAGATGATGTGGCGGTGGTAGCAGAGGTTGAAGCAGGGATGAAAGGGTTAATAAAAACGTTAGAAGGATATGTAACGTTACGCCCCTTCACCGTGCCGCCACTCAAGACCGACCAACCGTCGGACGCACCGCAGCCGAGCACGTGCGTCTTACGTAAGACCCACGCGCGTACGTAAGACCACCGCATGCTACCGCGCGCGAACGGCGCGCCACGTTCGGCAAGCGTTCCCACTCCGGCCGGCTCGACCGCGCGAGCTGATTGGTGCGTCCAGCCGCGCGGTACGGTATATAAGCCGGCAGTGGGCAGCCGAAGACAGATCCTTCCAAACACCTGATCTCCTCGGATCATCTCCAGCGCTGGGCATACTCGGCGCCTCCTAGCTCGGGGATTCTCGAGCACCTCCTCGGGAACAGGCATTCTCGTTCCAACCTTCCCGCGACGGGTATGACCCCGAGGCCGGGTATGCTCGGCCACTCCGATCCGCTCCGCCGCGCGACGGGCATTCTCGTCGCGCGGCCAATCGAGACCGTTCAGCCGGACGACGGGCATTTTCGTGCGTTCGGCCAGGTCCAATCCGCATCCGTTACACCGTGCGGCGGGAATTCTTATCGCACGGTTATCAATTCCGTTCAACCGGACGACGGGCATTCTCGTCGTCCGGCCACTCCGACCCGACCGTTCCAAGCGTCCCCGGGAATTCTCGGGGACCGTCCGCGCCGATACCGCTCCTGTATCCGTTTACCGTACCTCCCGGGGTGCTAACTCCGCGAGATGAGGCCGAACCGGCCGACACCGTCGACAACTCTCGCGCAGCGCGAAACTGTCCGTCGCGCCGCGAGCCGTCGAATCCGAGACCGTAACCGGTCAGCCGCACGGGCCAATCACGACCCGAACACGGCATTAGAGTTCGCCGCCGCGCGACCACTCTAAATACGGATACCGTACGCTTAGAACGTAAAGCCGAATCCGTCCGTATATCGCCCGACTCATCCGAGTCCGTCCGTTTCCGTAACCGCGAGTCCGTCCTTGTATAGCACGTTCCGCCGCGAGTTATATACTACTGTGTCCAAAAAGTAAGGTGACATTGCATTTTAAATCTCCCGCGCGCACGGATTTGGAGGAATATAATTTTTTTTAGGTTGGTAGGACTGTCTTTGACATCCAAGTGAAGTAACACGTCAAAATATCCATTAGTGTTTGAGATACGCATTGTTTTGTGAGCTGCTAAAAGTGAATTTCTCGTTTTTTGCCATGTCTACATTTGTTGAGCAAAGAATTTGCATTAAATTTTGTTTGCGGAATCAAATTTCTGCTGCAGAATCGTTGCGGATGCTGCAGAATGCCTTTGGCGATAAGGTTATGTCGAAAAAAAATGTATACAAGTGGTACAAAGACTTCCATGAAGGTCGAGAACGTGTTGAAGACGAGGAGCGTACTGGGCGACCATCAACCGCAACCGACGAAGCTCACGTCCAAAAAATTAAAGATTTGGTGTTGGAAGACCGTCGTTTAACCATTAGAGACATTTCTGATGAGATTGGCATATCAAAAGGCTCGGTCAATTCCATTTTGAACGATGTGTTGGCTCTCAAACGCGTCAAATCTCGACTGGTACCAAAATCATTGAATTTTTTGGAAAAAAGGCGCCGCGTTGAAGTGTGTGAAGCAATGCTTTCCGACTACATTGACAAGACAAAACGCATTATCACTGGAGATGAGACTTGGATCTACGCTTACGATCCCGAAACAACCGACCAATCGAGTGAATATCGTGTCAAAGGTGAGCCGAGACCGAAAAACCACGTCAAAGTCGCTCAAAAATCAAGGTTATGGTGACTGTTTTTTTCGATTATCGTGGTGTTGTGCATTACGAGTTCCTTCCGCCGGGCCAAACAGTCAATAAGGAATATTATTTGAACGTTATGCGTCGTTTGCGTAACGCTATCCGACAGAAGAGGAATTGTGGCGAAACAACACTTGGTTTTTGCACCACGATAATGCACCGTCACACACTGCGCTGATTATTCGTGATTTTTTAATCAAAAACTCGACTAATATCGTTCCACAACCACCGTATTCACCTGATTTGGCTCCATGCGACTTCTGGCTATTCAGCAAACTCAAGCGGCCGCTCCGGGGACACCGTTTCGAGTCAATAGAAGAGATTCAAGCCGCTGCGAAGAAGGAGCTAAAGGCCATTCCTGAAATCGATTATTACAACTGTTTCGAAGATTGGAAAATCCGTTGGAATAAGTGTATTATATCAGGGGGGGATTACTTTGAAGGGGACGAAATTGATTTGCAAGAATAAATAAAGAATTTTCGAAATAAATGCAATGTCACCTTACTTTTTGGACACAGTAGTATATGTTGTCCGCAAAACCAAAGATTGTTTCACCGAGCAACTCCAGTTGCTACCTCCGAGCGCCTAGCGTATAGCACGTGTCCGTCCGTTTCCCCTAGTGATTTGAAACCGTTACTTCTTTGTACCTAGATATTAAGCACGCCGCGAAAACATTGTGACCGTTCTCTTAGTTTCACGCGGGCCGACGACCGCACAATTAAGCACTCCAGTGCCGTAACCCTATTCGTGGAGTTCAGGATTATCCGATAACGATATCGGGACTGTATGATTATGTTGTATTAAACCAACGTCTCAAAATATATTTAAACTATTTCGTTTCCACTACCAAACCACGGCGTTATCATTTGACACGAACCGGGACATCCGGCGAGCACATCCGAGCAACCGATCCTGACTCCTGTCCCATAACCTACAACACCGAGAAACTACCAGCGTTACATGGCGCCCGAACAGGGACCGTTTTTCCGATAACCGTTCAATTCCATGCGTGTTTTCTTTGTCAATAAACTCCGAACAATTTTTCTTTTCGATCTTCTTTTATATAAAACGTAACCGCGTTCATTGGTTCCCGCCGACCTTGACTGTTCTTTTGTTGTCCGACAAACTGTGACCGTTTTCCACTGATCCGCGATCGTCTCTGCCGTTAGATAGACCGGGACCGTTTTACCGACCGACCGAGACCATCTCCGACGACAGGTATTTTTCGCGATAAACCGTAACCGAGTTTCTTTTCAATTTTTGTGTATCATGATTAAACTAGCCGTGACCGTTTCGTGTTGTTTGTTTCTTCCCCCCACCCCCCCGATAAACAGGGATCATTTCCGATGACCGCTTCCGACGACCGTTTCCGACGACCGTTCCCGCCGACCGTCCACGTCCATGCATGTCCTTATTTGTTTGATGTTGGCGATAAACCATTACCGATTTTTTTTTTTTCTTGCGAACCGTGACCGTCTCCGTTTCATGTCGTGTTCTGCGCTAAACGGTGACCGCTTTTACCGACCGACCGGGACTGTTTCCACCGGTAAACCGTCGCGCCGAAAACCGTCAACTCGAACACACCGAGGATACTTGACCGAGTCCAAGCGCACCTGAGGTACCGTTCCGATTTAACCAATTCCGACTCTGACGTCATCGGAGCAGAAGGCTTCAGCAGACGACACTCATGCCGCGAAGGATGAAGCGGCAGATTTTAACCGGGGCATTGACACCGCTAAAAAACGGACCTCGTGAACAACACGCGTCCTGGACATGGCACCCCCAGGAGAAGGGGATACCTCTCCCAGTCCAGGACGAGTATATAAGGAGACCGCAGGACCGAAAATTGCAGTAGGTTCTCTCCAAGGATGAAGGTTCTAGACGCGTTTCTCACCGAACCGGTCACCGATGGCGAGTTTGAATCGCTGTGGTCCCAAGCGATGGCCACAGCAACGGACCAGGCACATCTGTTCGCCGCAACAGCCCCTACCGTCGACCAGCAAAGGGAGTTTACAAGGATTACCCACAAACGACCCGATCACCGAACCAGATGCCACCCGTCACACCGATGACCGTGGACCGTCTCAGAAGCCTAATGACGGCACCATCGCGAAAGCGACGGCGGAAGCCTACAATCCGCGCTCCAGATCAGGCGCTCGTCCGGGGAAAGGCTAGCCGTCAAGCTACAGACGGGCACACCACACCAGCACGCAAGCCCACGCGCCCAAGGCCGCCAGTAACTGGGAAGCGTCCTCCCCCGGCAGTAGGCTGCGTTCTACTACGTTCCTCAGCGGTAACGGCCCGCGAGTGGCAAGGGGCTGCGCCACCGACGCCGCCACCACCACCGAAGCGACAGCTGAATATCACCCGGGCCAAGGCCAAGTTACGAGCAGTGTTCGGGGATGGCCTGTCGGACTTAGACGACGACGAAGCCTCCACCACCGCACCGCCGATTGCCGCCGCAGGCAGGCCCGAAACGACCTCCAGGGAAACAACACCGAGCGCGCGGGACACGCGCAACATGAAGACCGCCACCGCAAGCACCGTCATCCGGCCACCCTCATCGTGCACTCCACCGACGACTATGACGGGATCGCACGAGCCGGCGGCAACACC
Source organism: Solenopsis invicta (assembly GCF_016802725.1). NCBI lineage: Eukaryota > Metazoa > Arthropoda > Insecta > Hymenoptera > Formicidae > Solenopsis > Solenopsis invicta. The sequence continues at coordinate 15,985,546 of NC_052674.1, read as the reverse complement.
GTCACCGAAAGCCAGGGCCACCAAGACCGATGACCACCCGCCGATGCCCGTCCGCGTACGTGATGACTTCGTCATCCACGTACCCCACTACGCCGCCACTGTCTACTCTCACAAGTATAAAGTGCGCCTCGCTAACCGCCGTTTCACCCTACGGTTCGATCGCGGGGGACAGTGCCACTACGTGCGGGAATTCCCGGCGTAGTGGCCAAAGTTCGCCACTCTAAACGTGGGAGGTGGTGTAACGTTACGCCCCTCCACCGTGTCGCTACTCAAGACCGACAAACCGTCGGACGCACCGCAGTCGAGCACGTGCGTCTTACGTAAGACCCACGCGCGTACGTAAGACCACCGCATGCTACCGCGCGCAAACGGCGCGCCACGCGCCGCGTTCGGCAAGCGTTCCCACTCCGGCCGGCTCGACCGCGCGAGCTGATTAGTGCGTCCAGCCGCGCGGTACGGTATATAAGCCGGCAGTGGGCAGCCGAAGACAGATCCTTCCGAACACCTGATCTCCTCGGATCATCTCCAGCGCTGGGCATACTCGGCGCCTCCTAGCTCGGGGATTTTCGAGCACCTCCTTGGGAACGGGCATTCTCGTTCCAACCTTCTCGCGACGGGTATAACCGTCGTCCCCGAGGCCGGGTATGCTCGGCCACTCCGATCCGCTCCGCCGCGCGACGGGCATTCTCGTCGCGCGGCCAATCGAGACTGTTCAGCCGGACGACGGGCATTCTCGTGCGTCCGGCCAGGTCCAATCCGCATCTGTTACACCGTGCGGCGGGAATTCTTACCGCACGGTTATCAATTCCGTTCAACCGGACGACGGGCATTCTCGTCGTCCGGCCACTCCGATCCGACCGTTCCAAGCGTCCCCGGGAATTCTCGGGGACCGTCCGCGCCGACACCGCTCCTGTGTCCGCTTACCGTACCTCCCGGGGTGCTAACCCCGCGAGATGAGGCCGAACCGGCCGACACCGTCGACAACTCTCGCGCAGCGCGAAACTGTCCGTCACGCCGCGAGCCGTCGAATCCGAGACCGTAACCGGTCAGCCGCACGGGCCAATCGAACACGGCATTAGAGTTCGCCGCCGCGCGACCACTCTAAATACGGATACCGTACGCTTAGAGCGTAAAGCCGAATCCGTCCGTATATCGCACGATTCATCCGAGTCCGTCCGTTTCCATAACTACGAGTCCGTCCTTGTATAGTACGTTCCGCCGCGAGTTATATATATGTTGTCCGCAAAACCAAAGATTGTTTCACCGAGCAACTCCAGTTGCTACCTCCGAGTGCCTAGCGCATAGCACGTGTCCGTCCGTTTCCCCTAGTGACTTGAAACCGTTCCTTCTTTGTACCTAGATATTAAGCACGCCGCGAAAACATTGTGACCGTTCTCTTAGTTTCACGCGGGCCGACGACCGCACAATTAAGCACTCCAGTGCCGTAACCCTATTCGTGGAGTTCAGGATTATCTGATAACGATATCGGGACTGTATGATTATGTTGTATTAAACCAACGTCTCAAAATATATTTAAACTATTTCGTTTCCATTACCAAACCACGGCGTTATCATTTGACACAAACCCGGACATCCGGCGAGCACATCCGAGCAACCGATCCTGACTCCTATCCCGTAACTTACAACACCGAGAAACTACCAGCGTTACAGATATATAGAACAGAAAAGATTAAAAGTAAATGTGGAGATGACAAAAGTGATGAGGTGTAGAAGAGGGGGTGGGAGACAAAAAAAGATAATATGGAAATGGAAAGGAAATGAAATAGAGGAAGTGAAAAGGTATAAATATCTGGGGCCATGATCATGGCAAATGGGGGACAGAAAGAGCATATAGAGAAGAGAGTCAAAAAAAGAGCGGTGGTGATGAGAGAGGTATGGGGAATAGGAAAGAGGAAATTCGGAAAGGACTGGGCTAGAAGGCTCTGATTATTTGATAGGTTAGTGTGGACGGTGGTTAGCTATGGTGCAGAAATTTGGGGGTGGAAGAAAAGGGAAGGGGTAGAAAGGATACAGGACAGGTATTTGAAATGGGTAATAGGGGTGGGAAGGTACACACCGGGGTACATGGTAAGGGAGGAGGTGCAGAGGGAAAAATTAAGGGGAAGGGCAGGAATGAGGGCATGAAGCTATGAAAAGAAACTGGCGAAGGAGGAGGGGGGGGGAGTTGGCAAGGTTGTGTTGGGAGGAGATAAGAGCGAAGGAGGGAAAGGTGATGGAAAAATGCGAGGAAGAAAAAAGAGGTTTCTATGAAGAGAAGAGCTGGAATATCAAAGAGATATAAAGGTTTTGATGAGAGGGAGGGTTAAGGGGGGAAAGAGTTGGTAGCAAGAGAGAGAAGGCGGCAGGAAGAGGAAAGGTAGGAAAGAATTAGGAGCTCGAGGTTCAACAGATGGTATAATAAAGTGAAGGGGAAGGGAATGCCGGATTACTTGAAGAGGGATTGGAAGGAGGAAAGATGGAAAAGGATGGCAAGGTTAGGTTAGGAGACGGTATGAGAGGATGTAGATACTGGGAAGAGAAGGAGAAAAGAAAGTGTAGGATATGTGGATGGGGAGAGGAAACATGGGAACATATATGGGAGGAATGCACGGATTGGGGGACGGAAAAGGGATGGCAAGAGATGGTGGAAGAGGTTTTAGGTGAGAGGGGTGGAGATGAGGGAGGGATGAGGGTGGCTGAGTACGAATAAGAGTATGGAAGGAAGAGAGGAAGATGCGGCGGAAACGGAGGTCCAGAAAATGAATGTCGAGGTATGAATGGATGAATGATCTTCCTCTCTCTCTCATGCGTTGTAAAGGATGTAAGAAATAAAATGTTGAAACTATGTAAGCGGAGCAGTGGTCCGCAGTGTACTCCGCAAGGAATAAAGTACCATTTATATATATAATAAAATTAAAAATTTTTTAAATAAATTTTATAAATTTAAAAATAAGTGATAAAATAAAAATTTATAAAAATACAAGTGTTTCGAGTTCAAATAATCATGCAATGTTTCAAGTTAAAATAATCATGTATAGTCGAGTCAAATTAATTATAAGTTACTGTACTTTGTTTTTTTTTCTTATTTTATTCATTTCAATTTATTTTACTAAATTATGAAAATTGTGCAAATCGTCATATTATTGTATTCCTAAGAACATCCGTTCTACGCGCCGTATCTCGTCGAGAATCTTCTGTCTCGTTGGTTATGCGAAAGTAAGAATATGAGAAACTTCGACGATAAAGATAATAATATTTTGTGTGCGAAACAAATAAGTTTTTGTCGTGGTCGTCCGTACACGCAAGGAAAGGTCGGCCTAAGCAAACAACGAGTTTACCGGTCCGGTCCGGTGGCCGTTTTAAATCGTCGATGACGATACAGTAATTAGTCCATCCGAGCCAATGATACATTTTCTCGCCGAATTTGCTTCTCCCGGCTTTTTTTCGCTTAAACCAGAGCAGGGAGGTTCGCTCTTTCTGCGAGAGATCCGCAGATTCAGATTCGAGAAGCGACGCGAGAGAGTCACACAGTATCCGAAACCGAGCGAGAATGAAATCGGGAAGTGTCGGGAGTCATAAAGCGCGTGAACTTGCGTTTGCAGTCGACACGCGCGTATTGAATAAGATTGTGCGGGCGTTCTTATAAATCAACGAGACAGAAACATTGAAAATAATTAGTGATTAAAGACGATTAACATTAAACCGTTAATTGCAGTAAGTGATCATTCTGTTCGTCTTTTTTCCTCTCCCGCCTCCCATTTCATTCATTATACAGACGTTACGTTACCGTCGTCGCTCGCGCTCTCGCGTCGGACTCGCTTTCGTAATCGCGCGCTCAGGGCTGTATCCTAACCAAGCGCTGCCAAAACTAATTGCTCACACAGTTCTCGCTCGCGCTCTATTCGGAGTAAATTTTGACATTTCAACGCGCGCATCACGCATCACTAAACAACAAACAAAACATGATACGTGAAGTATCGAGCGTATTATATGCATCTGGAGAAGTTTTTAATTATTTTTGGAAAATGAAAATGTTGCACCTTAACTTTGTCATAAACCATTAAATGCGTAATAAAATAAACTTTATTTTGCTTATAAAAAGAAATAAACATTTTGATAAAACAGGTAAGTGGTGAGAGAAAATATAAAAGTAAAGTAAAGAAATATTTCTAATCATTGTTATAAAGTACTCTTCAAGCCATTTAATTTTCAATTAGAACATTTTTTTATCTTTTATAGTTTTGACGAAACACGCTTCGATAGGAAAAAATCTGATTTTTTCGAAGGAATGTTTCATTCACAAAAAGTGATATTGGCCATGTATAAAAAAATACGTGTCCCTTGTGTTGATTTGTACTACAACGTATTGTAGGTTTACTTTATGGATGTTGGTAAGATATGGTTCACAAGGCGTGGTTTCGAGAAGTGGACAATAATGAGGCGTTTATTCTTACAGCTTTCGTACACGAATCTTTTCTCTCTACATGCACGCTCACGCACGTTACGCTGTCTCTGTGTGTCTCTCTCTTTTTTACGTTGCGCGCCGAACTTTGCCGAATCGTGCCGAATGTCTTTACGGGCGCTCGCGCCGAAATCACCATGCGCCTAATCGTTTCTGCTATAACGAAAATAAAAACTAACTACGTATCTAACGCAACACAAAACTAAAACGCTATCTAAACTCCGATCCTACAGTATTAAATGCTCATCAAAATTGAAGGGGGACACTTTCATAATACACAGACGGCCGTGCGTTATGGGGTAATTTTTAATTATTTTTGAAAATGGAAATGTTGCATCATAACTTAGTCATATACCGTTGAATTCTTAATAAAATGAGCTTTATTTTGCTTATAAAAAGAAATAAAAATTTTGAAAAAAGTAGGTAAGTGGTGGGGAAAGTATACAAAAATAAAAAAAAAGTTTTTTGTTATTATAAAGTACTCTTTAAGCCATTCAATTTTTATTTAGAACATTTTTCTCTATCTCTTATAGTTTTGTCTATATATGTTTCTAAAGAAAATAAACCGATTTTTTTCAAAGGAGTGTTTCACCCCCTAAAAGTGCAAACGGGCACGAATAAAAAAATACATGTTTCTTATTTTTATCTGTACTACAACATATTAAAAGCTCGTGTAAATCTGAGGCGGACACTTGCATGTGTTTCCTTGTAAGTATATCTCGAAAACTATACAAAATCCCCAATTATTTTATAAGAAAAAGTTGATCAGTACCACATCTCTATAACATATACTAAGGTCAATGAAATCGATGAGATATAACCTTTTCTCCACATTTACCTTTATTTCAATTATTAATTATTTTTATTTCAATAATCTTTAATGTATGTACACAATATTATTAATATTTTTATAAAATTACATTCGAATTATAATAATTTCAAACTCGGATCTGAAATGAGTGCAAACACTTTGAATATCTATTCGAACAGCTTGAACTATTTGATATTCGATTTTAAAATTCAAATTGTCCGAACTGATTATTTAATGCTTCAAAACACAAAGATGAACCGTGCAAGAAATTCAGACCCGGGGTATGAAAAATGAGTAAGCCTCCTATTAAAATCAATTTAAATATAACTATATGTATAAAACCGTATTTTATCTATGTAGATTTATATTACTTGACATTAATTCATCTGAAACATACTAAATCCAGTTTGACTAATTTTAATCGATTTTAATTTGGTGCAGAATTCTGAACAATTCAAATTACTTTTTTATAATCGGACATTTTTGGCAAGGTAGTTATATATTGATTAATTTCAGTATTAGGAGCATACATGTTAATTATAAGAGGCATATAAATTAAAACATATTTATAATATGAAAAATTGAATAGCACTAATATAGTGACGCTCCTATCTTATAATGATTATAATCAAAGCTGTAGAAATTATTTTTAGAGCTTTTTATTTCTTCTTCTTACCTTTTATTTGAAGTAATAAAAATATAAATACTATTTGTTTTATTATTTACGTACAGGTAACTTATGGTCAAAGTGGCGTAACTACAACATCCATTCTTCAACATCCGATCAATCCACAGAAACCGATCGGCGTGTCACGATCTACCTCAATCACACGAAGACGAAGAGGAACAAGCAGACAACGTTTAATTGGTGTATTAGTCATCACTTTGCTGGTTACTTGCCTGTTTATACTTCTGCTATTGGTATTGAACACTTCTTGCAAATGTGCACGGGAGTCTCGTAAGTTATATTCTATATTTATCTTTTAAAGTGTCATAGATAGAGACTTTCTTATGAAGGGTATGGAGCTTTTCATACATAAAAGTTTCTGTGGGTGTGGAATTCTACAAACAAAAGTCGGAATGTTAAAAATAGATGAATTGCTTTTTGACTAATTTTAAGAAATTTTAAGTGATTTGACAAAAACCAATATTTGATTAGAGTGCTCATGTTGTATGCTACAACATATCTAACAAAAACGATAAAATACTTGTGCGTTATTGAAATCAACTCTCCTACCTCCTGCTTGGATAAGATACTCAACACACCCAGAAAAATCAAAAGTTTCTGTCTCTGTAAAGAGTTCTATTTAACTTAGACATGTCACACTAGTTTGTAGCTGATTTGATTCTTCTTGTAAAATGTTGTTTAAGATAAAATAACGTTTAAGAAACCATTATAGAAACGTTTTCTTTACGAATAAAAAATTTTTTAATTTTTACTTTTTTAGAATTTCTAATTAATTTTCAAAAACAGTTTTCTTAATGTTAAATCAAATAAAAATGTTATTTAAAGTAAAAAAAATCGGAAATCTTTCTCAAGAATTTTTTTTAATTTTTAAGCGGCTACCCATCCAAGTCGTAACCTCGCCCAACGTTGCCTGTAAGACTGTTGCGAACAGATGCCTGATGATGATCTGTGAACACTTTGTGTTAACACATGTATATCGAAGCAATATAGGTTATTGAAAAGATAAAACATATAATTAAAGCATATTATTTATATAAACATATATAAAATTATACTCTTTTACGATTACAACTTAAATGAGTGACCGCTTAAAAATTTCCGGAAAAAATTCTTGAGAAAGATTCTCGATTCTTTTTACTTTAAAAAATACTTCTATTTTATTTTATGTTAAGAAAAACTATTTTTTTACAGTATTACTTTTTTACAGTATTTACAGAAGAAACATAAAAAATACGTTTCTTAAACTATTGTTTCAAAAACGTTTCTGTTTAAACGTTTTTTAATGGTTCTTTATGGTTATGAAACTATGGATACGTTTTAAAAACGTATTTGAAACCATGTGCTACGTGGGTAATTATCGTTGAAATAATAAGATATATTAATTGACGAATAAGGAAATCGACATAACCGATATTTCCAGCATTATAAATTATAAATGATATTATACTAAGAGTTATGATTCTTGTAACGCAATTAACACTTTCACTTTTTTATTAACACTTTTATTCCCCAAACTTTATTATAAATGATTTGTCTTTTTAATATAATCGAATCGCGGTGAACGGATCACGTGTTATCGCGCACTTGGCCGCTGGATGTTTTGCGGGGTGTCAGATGGCCGACTTATCGCGGAGCGCGTACGTGCCGCTTGTACTTTACATTAAGAATCTCCCGCTGTCCATAATTAGGCAGCCTAACTTATAGTTTCGGTATTTCCGATATGGTGGGTCATTAGGCCCTCGCGATGATCATATACCAGGTGTATGCATAAGTTTTTTCCGGTTTTTTTGGTAAAAAAAAGCACGTAATTTTCAAGGAAAATTAATTTGTTTTTATTCAAAATATTGGCCATCGGCTTCTACACATTTCGCCCATCTTTCAGGTAATTTATGAATACCATGCCAGAAAAACTGCTTGTCTTTTGCGGCAAACCATTTGTCGAGCCATTTTCCAACTTCCTCGAATTTGCTGAAATGCTGCTCTGCGAGCGCGCGCTCCATTGATGCAAAAAGGTGATAGTCAGATGGCGCCAGGTCTGGGGAGTACGACGGGTGCGGAAGGATGTCCCATCCAAGAGATTTTAAGGTGTCTTTCACTGATTTTGCTGTGTGAGACGGCGCATTGTCGCGTAACAAAATCACTTTGCCATGTCTTCTGGCCCATTCCGATCGTCTTTCGATTAATGCGTGGTTTAAATTAATCATTTGTTGGCAATAGCGTTGTGTATTAACGGTTTCGCCGGGTTTCAAGAGTTCATAATACACAATACCGCTCTGGTCCCACTAGACACAGAGCATGGTCTTCTTGCCGAAGCGATTTGGCCTTGATGTTGATGGACCGGCTTCGCCAGGTGAAAGCCACGATTTTTTCCGCTTTGGGTTTTCAAAATAAATCCATTTTTTGTCACCCGTCACAATTCGATACAAAAATGATTTCCTTTTGTGGCGTTGAAACAGCATTTCACAAGTGACTTTGCGATTTTCCGCAATTTGACGTTCATTTAAATTGTGTGGGACCCATTTACCGAGTTTATTGATCTTTCCCATTGCTCGTAAACGTCTGCTAATTGTTTCTTGTGATACATGGTGTAACGAACCGCCTTCCGACCCCCTCTCGGACCGCCGAACCGTCCGGCCGAACATCCGCCGGACGGCAATTAACTGCGCATAGCGCTTAATATATACTCTGAGAACGGAGCAAATATACGATCGCTGCCGCGCTCGCATCTCCGCGCGCACGCGCTCTCGTTCCCGCGCCGTCCGCAGCCACGCTCTGTGCGCGTGGCCCGAAACGGAAGAGATCGAGTGGCGGGGATGCTGCCGCCGGACCACTCCGCCGTGACACGTCGCGCATCCCCGCGCCACGATCCTCGGGTATATAAGGCGACGTTCGTCGGAGGCGAGCACCTTGTCCGCTCCTGGCCGGCCTACCGACCAGAAGCTCCCCAGGTTGCGACCGAGATCGAGCGCCTCGGTCTCTGCTGAGACACTTGGTTCGCAGCCGACTCCGCTCCCAATTCCGCTTCCGCTTTCCGACTCGCTGCCTGGGCTCAAGTGAAACTTGGGTCCTGTCAAGATATTTGACAACAGCGCGATCCTCTCCGCCATCCAGCTCGACGCTGCCTCGCGTAAGGGGGTACGGTGCTCCGTGCCTCTACCAAGCGCACTTGGCGTGAGGTAATGTCCTCCGGCGATCTTGACAGCGGTATTAACCGCCTCGCGACTGTCCGCGCGAAACACCGACACCGACCGCACGGATCCGTGTGTGTACGCGCCCCGTCTTACCGCACCACGCACCGCGTCGCGCACGGCCATCATAACAATGCCGCCCGGCTTCCTTGAAAATATCGCGACAGTGTTCCACGAAACGCGTCTCGGGTGCGTTATGTAAATAAGTTTGTATAGATTCCAGTGCTTCTGTCCGCGAAATATCGTCCGTCCGCGCGTTAGACTAAGTTCCGCGATTTGTCACCGACCGATCGTGTCATTGCACGTTTGTGATAACTGCACCGCCAACCGTATTATAAGAGACTTGTATATTGTCACGAGGCGTAAGCTAACCTCACCGTATACACAATAAACGCTGTTTGTTTGTCACACCAACTAAAACGCCTTTTCAGGCGACCTTTCGCGCCCGTTCCCGCACCGTCGACCGTCCGTGCGCGAAGTACGGTCGTTACAATTTAATGCTTCTGCTAATTGCCGTTGAGTTTTAGTTGGGTCATCATCCAATAATTCCTGCAATTGCTCGTCTTCGCATTTTTGTGGTTTACCAGAGCGCTCACTGTCTTTCACATAGAAATCACCACTTTTAAATTGTCGAAACCATGTCTCACATGTTCTAATTGATGGAGTGTGTTTACCATATGTTTCTACCAGCAAACGATGATTTTCAACAGCCTTTTCCTTTTGATTAAATAAAAAAAGCAATGCGTGCCGCAAATGTTGTTTTTGAGGCACAAAACTCGACATGATCACTGAACAATAAAACAAAGAGTTTTTGGCGGACTCAACTTGTGTGTGTTTGTAGTTCTATGTCAGACGAACAAAATGACGTATGTGTCAAATTAATACGCTGCGTAATTTCGCTGGCGCCATCTCTTAGTAAAACTGGAAAAAACTTATGCATACACCTGGTATGGTCATACTCGCGTCAATCGTGCGATGCTTACGCTGCTCGCACGATTGACAAATTCCGCAATCTTGCATTTTTGATGCAACCAGCGCTCGTGGCGTGATTGTTGCTAAGCGGATATGCAGAACGATTAAAATAGCTAATAAAGTTACAACAAAATAAAAAATTGGTATATACAAAAAAAGAAAAAAATAACGAAATCAATAGAAAATATTATATAATGTGAATAGAATAAATATTATAATAAATTCACAGCAATCTAATGCAACAACAACAACAAAAAAATAAACTTAGCTAGAAGAGAAGATAAATTACTTAAAATTAATGACGTGTATATAAGAATTACATTAAGAAAAAAAGGGGGAACAAATAACTCAATATAAACAAAAAAATTTTAATGGCACGGATTAATTAAACAAAACATTAAAATATTTAATAAAAGCAATAACAATTGAACAAAATAGAAGATTTGTGAACCAGCGGACTGTATGAAATTGAAAACTTTAATCACCATGCAGGAGTATACTTCGAGAAAATAGGAAATCTACACCTACCAGAATCGGCTTGGAAATTAGTTATTCGAATAAGTATTACTTCACTAAGCCAAAGACTAAAACAACTAAGATCATACGTGCAGAAGACGAAAAGTATGTGTCAACTGATAGTATTTGCATAAAAAGAAGCTTGCTAAAATCTATACCAGAAAACAAAAAAAGATTATGAAGAAAAAGATAAAGAAATAATAAAAATAAACTCCATGTGCAAATCGTCAGAAAAACGAAGAAGAGGTGTTTCGGATTAAATATATTTTCTCGCTCCGTCTCCAATACAAACGAGAGAACGCCGAATCTCGTTTACCTTGCGGAAATATTACCACGGATCATTCGCATGACCCGTGATCTTTTCCCCCTGCCATCGAACCTGAGGCAAGAGTTTCGGGGTTCGTGCTCTGCCGAGACGGATCGACGCTAGATTCGCCGACGAGCTTCCGATCGTTCACATCGCTACCTTTAATCTTACACTCAGTTATATCGTTCTCGTTAAGTAATCACGACAGTGCGAAGATATCTCACAAACAATTTAATACGAATTGTAAGACGATCCGAAGAATTACTCGAACGTCCTCGTCTAGTATCGCGGAGAGAAACGAGCGCGCGTTAATATAACAATTAATGTAACGAAGCGATCTCGCGCCGCAAGTGAAACGCAAAGAAGTACATGCTCACACGTGATCTGTGCATGTAATCCGCATGCCCAGCATACCGGGTGTTCTCCGCGGGTACGTTTATTCAAATATAGTTTTTAAAGTGCACTCTCAGACTACGACGTTATTTCCACGTCCTTAAACCCGATCCTCCTGACAGCGATCCCGTGACTCCATTCCATAATCACCCAACATTTTGGTCCTTCGAGCCGGATCGGGTTCAAGACGAGTTCGTCATAAAAGTTCGAAGTGCACAAAATCGCCATCGTGGATCTTTGCCATGTCGACCCTAAAGGAACTCCTGGCCAAGCAAATGCAGGTGATGCATACCGTAACGAGGACGTTAGCCAATTATAAGAAACTTGGGCAAGTCAAGATGACCCCAGCCGTGACAAAGGAGCGTCTCGGCACTCTCAAAACGAACTTCGCTAAATGCCAAGAACTCAACTACAAAATCCACATGAAAGCCACCTCTGAACAACATACCAAACTGTCGTACTTCAATGACAAAAAATTTATCCAAGCGGAAGATAGCTACAACGAAGCAGCGGATTACATGGCTGAAGTACTCGCCGCGTTTGACCCTGCACCACTGCCAAGATTCCAGGCGTCAACCGTTGCAGACCTGAGCATCACGGCAGACTCCTTCAGGACATCATCGCATCTACCAAAGCTAAGTCTCCCGACCTTTGACGGAACATTCGACAAGTGGGAAAACTTTCGCGACTGTTTTACTTCGCTCATTTGAAATGACGCGACCTTATCGAACGTAGACCAAATGCACTATCTATGTTCCTGTGTCAAAGGGGGCGCAAGTAAAGCGTTGAGCCACCTCGCGATCACCGACGCGAATTTTATTGTTGCATGGGAGTTTCTTAACTCCCGATACAAAAATAAACGCCGCCTCATTACGGGTCATTTACACTCGTTAATCGAGTTGCCGACAGTGACCGCAAAATCTTCCTAGGAGCTTCGGAACCTTTGCAATCAGACCAACGCAGTCCTACAAGCGTTAAAAAATCTTGGTCGCCCAACCGAGCATTGGGATGACGTAATAGTTTTCCTCATAGCGCAAAAACTCGATAAGTCGACGAGAGAAGCGTGGGAGTTAAAACTTGACGAGTCTGTTGATTATTTGCAGTATAAAGATCTCAATCAATTTTTAGAATTCGCGCCTTAGATGCCATTGTCCCGCTTCAGCCAAAAGAAAAATCATCCGACTCGTCCAAGTTTCCGAAACGCAATTCAGTGGCGTCACATTCCGCGACGACTGTAAATTTTGCCTGCCCCGCGTGCAAGCAGAATCATTTACTTTACCAATGCTCAACATTCCTAAATCAAACTCCCGTACAACGCGCTGAATTTATACAAAAGCAAAGGCGATGTATTAATTGTTTCAGTACGAAACATGTTGTGAAGGAGTGTACGAGCTCTCGAGCATATAAACAGAGAAAACATCACACACTGCTACATACCGACGCGTCGGTTAAACCGTTCGAAACATCGACAAGCGTTCCCACGTCTAACTTCGGCGAAAACAAGGAGAGCGAGGTTACTTCGCATCTCATCACCGATACCAACACGGTATTATCACGTGCTCAAGTTTTACTCCCCACAGCGCGCGTGCAAATCCATTCAGCGCACGGTCGCGTTGTTACAGCTCGGGCTTTAATCGATCAAGGCTCTGCTGTCACGATTATTACCGAATCGACGGTACAATGCTTACGGCTTTCCAAGATAAAACGAGCGGTTAATATAAACGGGCTTGGCGACATCGTGTCCGAAGCGCGATACGCCGCTGAAATTACCGTTACCCCCGAGTTTAACCTTGAGTTTGCGTACACGACGACTGCACTGATCTTGAAACGATTAACGAAATACACTCCTAAACACATCCATACAGCGGGTAATTGGAAGCACATTTCAAATCTAAACCTTGCCGATAGCTCCCTCTTGAGTCTTGATCCGATTGATATAATAATCGGAGCGGATCTCTACGGCTTAATGCTCCGTGACGGCATACGCAGGGGGTCCGTTCGCGAACCGATTGCACAAAACACGGTTTTAGGCTGGATCATTTCCGGACCAGTTGATCCCTCTTGTTCCAAATGCAGCGTCTCCGTGCATGTTCATCATCTCAATGTTGAGAAAACACTCGATTCTGAACTGCGACGTTTCTGGGAAATAGAGGACATTCCTCAGAAATCTCACATGAGCCCTGAGGAACATCAATGCGAGGAGCATTTTCTCGCGACCCATACTCGCACGTCGCACGGACAATACGTCGTGCGACTACCTTTCAAAAGCGAACCTCCTTTCGCACTAAGCGAGTCGCGATCCGCCGCCCTTGCAAGCCTGCTTCGGCTTGAAAAACGCCTTAACGCGCGGCCAGACATGGCAACCGAATACCGACAATTCCTAGCCAAGTACGCGCACCTTGGCCATATGGTCAAGATACCAACGACAGATCTCAAAAATGGTCAGTTCCCACAGTACTACATACTCCATCATGCTGTGGTGCGCTCGAGCAGCGAGACCACACGCCTATGCGTGGTCTTCAACACGTCTTGTCGCACAACCGATGGTACGTCCCTGAACGATCATATGTTAATTGGCCCGAAACTACAGCTCAATATTGCCACCGTGTTGATGCGCTGGCGTCAGTATCGGTATGTTTATACAGCAGACATAACCAAAATGTATAGGTAGATACTCGTCGATCTCCGAGATACACATTATCAACGGATCCTGTGGCGTGACAACGCGGAAAACCCGGTCGACGATTATAAGCTCACAACCGTGACGTATGGCATTGCCTCAGCCCCGTACCTGGCTCTCCGCGTGCTAAGGCAATTCGCCACTGACGAAGGCTCTCAGTTTTCCTTAGCGGTTCCAGTCCTGCTGTCGCAAATCTATGTCGATGACGCGACATTCGGTGCCGATAATAAATATCTTGCGCGCCAAACCCGTGATCAATTGATCGCTCTATTATCGAGGGGCGGTTTTCGACTTCGAAAATGGGCAAGTAACTGTGCCGAATTGCTCTCCGATATCGGTCCTTCCGATCATGGCCTTGCTCGTCCAAAGGTGTTACAAGGCGATGAACGCCTCAATATGTTGGGTATCGTCTGGAATCCATCGCAGGACGTTTTTCAATTTCAATTTACTCCCGCAACAAATCCGTGCAAAACGAAGCGCGCGATTCTATCCGTAATTGCCAGATTTTTTGATCCCCTCGGATGGATCACACCCGTTATTACAACTGCCAAGATTTTTATGCAGCAGCTTTGGCTGTTGAAAAGCCAGTGGGATGACGAGATTCCCGACGATGCTTTGCAGCATTGGCTAAGCTACCAAAGCAAGCTTTCACGCTTTCTCGAGCTAAAGATTCCTCGCTGGACGATGCATGGCTCTCACATTCAGCCTTACACGGATTTTCCGATGCCACAACAAAAGCATACGCGGCAGTCGTATACTTAAAAGCCGTGCACGCCGACGGCTCAATTACGGTAACTCTGATTGCAGCCAAGACTACAGTTGCGCCGCTTAAAACGTTGAGTATCCCACGCCTCGAGCTATCCGCGGCCCTGCTTCTCGCGAAACTCCTCTCCTTTGTTCGCACCACGCTGCAAGTCTCAAACATAGAATGTCACGGTTGGACTGACTTGACAATAACCTTAGGGTGGTTAAAGCAGTCGCCAACGCGGTGGCGAACTTTCGTCGCCAACCGCGTCGCTAAAATCCAGTCCGTTCTCCCCGGCAACCATTGGAGACACGTTCCTACTCACAATAACCCTGCCGATAGCGCATCACGCGGTCTTGCTCCCGATGAGCTCGCTCAACATCCATTGTGGTGGACCGGGCCCGCGTGGTTATCGCGCCCTCCTGACACGTGGCCTATGGTCGATCTCTCAGTGAGTTCGAACGACTCGCAAGCCCTTCCCAAAGAGCGTGGTCTAAGCACCACGGCCTGTACCGCCAGTGCAGCGGAGCAATAGGATTTAGCAACGCGATTCTCCTCGTGGCCGAAGCTGCTCCGCGTCACGGCTTACGTCCGTCGCTTTTGTAACAAAACTCGACCGACTGCGCTTCCGTCTATGCTAGACACCGCGAAAGATTACACCGCGATTGATATTCGCGTCGACGAGATTCTTGAAGCTAAATGGCATTGGCTAAAGTTCATGCAAGCCTCGACGTTTGCAGACGAGCTGACTCACTTAAAGTCAAATCGACCTGTTCGAAAGACCAGTCCTCTCGCCTCGTTTAATCCTTTCCTAGACTCGCATGGTCTCATCAGGATCGGCGGACGTCTTCGTCATTCACCACTGCCCGACGCTGCAAAGCACCCCGTCGTCTTCAGCTCCCATCCTCTCCTATCCCGCTTAATCGAGCATCATCACCATCGAACGTTGCACGGGGGCCCGCTACTCACGCTCACATCCCTGCGAGCGGAATTCTGGATCCTCCGCGCGCGTACCTCCCTACGAGCGGTGCTTTACAGGTGCGTGCGCTGTGCGCGCGAAACAGCAAAAATCGCCTTTGAGCTCATGGGGGAGCTACCGAGCGCTCGAGTCATTCGTGTCGAGCGCGCATTCATTAATACAAGAGTCGATTACGCAGGCCCGATAAGTCTACGTACTGCTCCGGGACGCGGACATAAATCGCACAAAGCGTACTTCGCGATTTTTGTCTGCCTCAGTACGAGAGCGCTGCACCTCGAACTCGTGAGCGATTACACCGCAAACGCCTTTATCGCCGCGTATCATCGCTTCACATCGAAGCGCGGAATGCCGAATAAGGTGTATTCGGATAACGGCACGAATTTTCACGGAGCCGATCGAGAACTGTTCGAAGTTTATCGTCAAGCGATTCGCGACCCAAATTTTCTGAACAGTTTAGTCGGGGAGAAAACATCGTGGCTCTTTATACCACCGGCCGCACCGCATTTTGGCGGGCTTTGGGAAGCCGGCGTTCGAAGTGTCAAATATCATTTAAAGCGATGCATCGGCACGCATACGCTAACCTATGAGGAAATGACAACAATTCTATGCCGAATCGAGGCTTGTTTAAACTCAAGGCCAATCGCAGCCGTTTCCGAAAATCTTGACGATTATCGCGCTCTTACACCCGGACATTTCTTGATCGGTACCTCTCTCCTCGCTGTGCCCAAGCCGAGTGTGCTTGACCTGAGCGAAAACCGATTGTCGCGATGGCAATTAACTCAACGCCTAACCGAAAGCTTTTGGAAGATATGGCTCAATAATTACTTGCAGACTCTACAGCAACGCTCGAAATGGCGCGTCACACAACGAATGGCACGCGTCGGTCAACTCGTGCTATTGCGCAATCCGTTAGCTCCACCATTGGGAGCTAGGCCGAATTCTCGCGTGCCACCAAAGCGAAGGCGGCCTAACGAGAGTTGTCACGGTGAAGACGAGCCACGCGGAATATAAGCGCCCGCTCTTTAAGCTTTCTGCCCGTTGACATTAACACGGAAACCGACAAAGAATCCGTCACGGCGGGCGAAGAGCAATGCGACTCATAATTCTTAAATACCAGTAAGATAAAGATTTAGATTATTTTGTCTCATCATAAATTTCATGTGATCGGTTGCTATCTCAATGTCTCCTCGATCCGAGTGGTAATTTCACATCGGAGGCGAGCTTTCGAATGTACCCATTCGAGGCGGGCGGTTATGTTTCGGATTAAATATATTTTCCTGCTCCGTCTCCAATACAAACGAGAGAACGCCGAATCTCGTTTACCTCGCAGAAATATTACCACGGATCATTCGCATGACCCGTGATCTTTTCCCCCTGTCATCGAACCTGAGGCAAGAGTTTCGGGGTTCGCGCTCTGCCGAGACGGATCGACGCTAGATTCGCCGACGAGCTTCCGATCGTTCGCATCGCTACCTTTAATCTTACACTCAGTTATCTCGTTAAGTAATCACGATAGTGCAAAGATATCTCACAAACAATTTAATACGAATTGTAAGACGAGCTGAAGAATTACTCGGACGTTCTCGTCTAGTACCGCGGAGAGGAACGAGCGCGCGTTAATATAACAATTAATGTAACGAAGCGATCTCGCGCCGCGAGTGAAACGCAAAGAAGTACGCGCTCACACGTGATCTGTGCATATAATCCGCACGCCCAGCATATTGGGTGTTCTCCGCGGGTACGTTTATTCAAATATAGTTTTTAAAGTGCACTCTCAGACTACGACGTTATTTCCACGTCCTGAAACCCGATCCTTCTGACAGCGATCCCGTGACTCCATTCCATAATCACCCAACAAGAGGACTTATCGGATAACGGGATAGGTACTATCGCAAAATCACTATTACAATCACAAATAACGAAAAACTTATTAACAAATAATTAACTTCATTACATGACACGCAACAGACGGCACAGCATGTAATAAAAAATCAAATAAAAATATTACAGCAGACGACAGCACACATTGACAATACTGAACAAATAATACAGAATAACAAAAATCTTCTCGCAAATGTAACGAAAAATTTGAGAGGATTATTATCGAAAGAGAATTAACGAAAAAAGAAACAGTAACATACATGAGCACTTCATTATAATTAACACAATCACAGCAGACTTAACGCGTGACCCAAAAATATATCAGATTATATAGTTGCGATAAAACAAGGAATATTACATCCTAGATTAGCGCCAATTACAGAAATAATAAAAAATTTAAAAGATGCTAGTTTGCAACTGCCAGAAGAACTATATTTTCCATTCAGAAGAAAGAATCAGAGAAAATAAATAGTCTGAAATTGAAAAGATTACGGCAATCAACGCATATTATAATGACTATATCGTATATATAAATATATATACTGTACTAAAATTTCCTTTAATATCGTACACGCAATACGAAATATTAAATGTAGTTCCGTTATCCGTGCTAAACCACGAAAACCTGTTTACTATAATTGAAATAAAAAATTCCTTAATAGCCATAAATGTGGAATTGCGTTCATATATAATATTACCAAATTACACAGCTTGCGAGCATGTGAAGAAATCAGTAGATAATATTTATGCGAGCTAAATTTTTTAATACGTTGCGTGAACATTGATTCGATTTGTGTTGAAACAGATATTTATATAAAAAGTAAGTCGCAATATAAGAATTGTAATATTAAATATGTCGAATCTAATAATACTTTTTGGATACTGTTATATGATACACATTCGTGGTTGTATTCATCACCGATAAAACAATTAATAAATATTAAATGTAAAGATCACGGGCAAGTAAAGAACTCGATTGAAAATACAGGAAAAATCTCATTACAAAATAATTGTCAATTAATAACTCACGAAATAACGTTATAAACACAAAATATATTAAACGAGACAAAATTATTATCACTTCTACCTAAATATAATATATCATTGCTAGAAAAAAAAAAAAAAAAACACGTCGTAACAAGTAGAAATAGAAAAGGTCATTCAGGACTCTTCAAAATTGAGAAACTTAAAGATGGAATTAAAAAAATAAACAGTGAGTTCGACAATAGCTCATATTTTCAATCAGAAACCTTTATTTACCCCATGGCAACCAGCGGATCAGTCATATTGTTAACTATAATAATTGTCATAAAAATAATAATACATATTTTGCGAAAAAAGAAGCGTCAACCCAAGAAACGTGTAACAGTAGAAGACGCCAACGATAAATTTCGGTTACCAAGATCAATTCTTAAAAAACACAAACAGAGTACACGTTTCCAAATCAAATTTTTATATTACAGAAAGACTCCATTTCTCTGATGGGGGAGGATTGTTGTAGCCTCATTAACTACTTTAATTGTCTTGCATATTTGCTTAGCAACGATCACGCCACAACCTCTCGTTGTAGCGGAAATGTAAGATTGCGGAATTTGCAATTCCGCTCGTGCGAGCAGCGTAAGCAGCGCACGATTGACGCAAATATGACCATACACAATGGTCATCACGAGGGTCTAATGCCCCACTATAGTGGAAATATCGAAACTATAAGTTAGGTTGCATAATTATGAGCAGCGGAAGATTCTTGATGTAAAGTACAAGCGGCACATAAGCGCTTTGCGATAAGTTGGTCACCCGACACCCCGCAACACGTCCAGTGGCCAAGTGCGCGATAAGACACGTGATCCGTTCACCACGATTCGATTATTTTGAAAAGGAAAATCGTTTATAATAAAGTTTGGGAAATAAAAGTCTTAATAAGAAAGTGAGTGTTATTCGCCACTCGTCCTTTTCCAAGTGTCGTCTTCGTGGGTTCCAATCCTTAAGGGGTAACACCACCTTTGAGATTTGAAAAAATCGATTTTTTTTTTTGTTTAATGTAAACTAGTGTAAACTAAATCATTAGTTTCCACTTATAAAAATATGCTGTAGTTTTAGAACAAAATTCAAACTGTATTATAGTGTTTGAGCTGATTAAATGAATCGTCTCTATGCGCCTACCGAGCAGCTGCAAGCGATTTGGATCGGCCCCGTCTTCTCTATACTTCGTAGTTATTTGGGCCTTATTTATATACCAAA
This sequence comes from Solenopsis invicta, assembly GCF_016802725.1. Classification (NCBI taxonomy): domain Eukaryota; kingdom Metazoa; phylum Arthropoda; class Insecta; order Hymenoptera; family Formicidae; genus Solenopsis; species Solenopsis invicta. The sequence goes on along the minus strand of NC_052674.1, from coordinate 15,965,686 downwards.
AATAGACCTTTGTCTAACACAATATAGATGTTATTACTTGTACTATATCAGTAAATAGTTTTGAAAGCGTCGTTTTCTGTGTTTATGCGACGCCATTAGTTTTTCTGTGTTTATGCAACAAACTTGGCTGTTTGTTATTATAATGATGGCTATAACAGTTTAATAACAATTTTGCAAGTCTAAAACCTCATAGTGGGCACTATTTGTCATTATTATTGCCAAAAATAGGATGCGCGGCGCGTCGTACTTGCCGAGCGCAATCTCACCCAAGAAGCAAAAGAGACCAGAATATTATTATTAGCAAGAAAGAAATATAATGAGGCTGCTGAACTTGTGGAAAGACAGCTTTATGGGGCAGGCATCGCAGATTAGAGATAAATTAGAAATTTTTAACTTTATACACAAAAAATCAGTTATCAAAACTTTAAACGCGTTTTTCTCAAAACACAGTTTTTCAAATTTGCGTGCAAAGTTGCTCTTACAATTTTTATCCGATTGACTTGAAATTTTAACACAATCTTCTTGTAACTATTCTACAGGGAAGTACGTAGGCTTTTTGCGATATGTTGAAAACTCTTTTTGTAATCAGCATTTTTTAAACAAATTTTTGGGTGAAAAATCCACTTTTTTCTATAAATAGCTGCCATTTTGATAAAAATTAATACTTTTAAAAATCCCTACGTACTTCCTTAGTTTTGAATATGTAGACAATGAAGATTTTTTTTTGTTTGGTTCCAACATAAACCATGTCGCAGAAAACTTGCACGCAAAAATTCATCTTTAAGAAAATACGATTTTGTAAATGGGCTAGTACGCCGCCATTTGTGCATAAAAGAAAATTAAAAAATATTTTTTTACTTGTCAATATATGTATAATAAAGTCCTCTAAGCTTTTTTTATATAAAGTTATTCATTTGCCGACAATAAATTCCCAAACTTAGATATCATTTTAGGGCCTCAAAGGTGGTGTTACCTCTTAAGACGGACCGAATTCCGCACAGAGAAGATCGAGGCAATTTGGAAGACTTTTTTTGCGTCTCCTGAGTCTTGTATTCATTAAAAAAAAGTTGGATGGTTTAAAAGGTTGGATCTTCCTCTTCACAACGCTATTATAGATAGAACACGGAAGTGTTCTTGCTTTGAAGTACATATAAAAATGTCGACCAATGTCAAATAATTTGAATAGCCTCGAACCCTGGGTAATTCGAAGTTAGTCCAAAAATATTCTGAAATTTTCATTTTAATATGAAAAAAATGTGAAAAAGCTATTGTTAAGACTTTGTTTTATTCAGAAAAGGATTTATAGTATTATGAAGAAATGTTACATACAATAAAAGAATACAAACTCATAATAGATTTTATTGCTTTAGCGTTTTTGGAACAAATCAGAGTCTATTCGTGTGTCGTGTAATTACATTTGTTGAGTATTAAATTGTGTATTTAGTACATAAAACGCGAAGATGAAAGAAAAAAAATTGTCCGAACAACGATTCGCCGTTTGATATTTCAAATAGCCCAGACATCAACTGTACGCATTATTGACAAAATCAACATAATCGACAAAAAATAGACATCAGACAGCAAAAAAGAAACACAAAATATTTCAAATACATTTAACTGGATACGATACATTCAAAGTTTTCAAAAAGAATTTTATTTATCTTACTTAAATTTTGAAAAAATGCTGACTATCAGGAATTACTTCGACTGTCACAAAACACATTTCAATATGACGTTGTTACAAACAAAACTTTGTTAGCAGCATTGTTACATTAAGATGCGTTTACAGTATTTAAAATAAATTTTTAATATGTACCCATAAAAAGATACTTTTATTTTTTAAAGTGCCTTGTCTCCTAAATTGCCCCGGTCTCTCCTATTTTATCTTGGCATCCGGTGGTACAACATAAGAGTTAAATAAAAAAAAAATCTCATCCGCAGTGATCGAATCTGTGATCCGAGCGTATCAATCAACGTCCTAATACCATACGCTGTGTCGCTAATTCGACAATTGTATCTTCTATATCGGTACTACAGATGCTGGAAATATTTAATCGCCATTTTTTCAAGAATGCTTAATTTTTGCAACTTACGGCTTTACTGTAGTAAATGTTTGAGTACATACTACACACCCACAAAATTTTATTAAAATCGGTGATATACTGCTGGCTGATTTCCCTTGTAAGCTTAATGATGCAGCAGCAAATTAGAATGTTGCAAAGTCAAGATCGAATTTGCCAGTGTACTCGTACTATTAGTATTTTGTTATTTGTGTATTCTATATGAAACTTGATAACTTTAAATGAGTGTACTATTGTTTTCGTGTATATGTACATTTTACTGCTTTCTGTTTTCAGATCCAAACATTTGTGTGACAGAAGAATGCGTCCAAACAGGTAATTTTATAAATTTATAATTTAACAAGAGCGTGATCTGCTGATCGAAAGTTATGCTTAACTTTCAAAGTAAATGTTTATCATAATAAATGTTTAAAAATATATTTTGTATTAATTAGTCATTTATTTAAAAATAAGGAGTAGAGAACGGGGACTAAATAATAGTTCAATATGTTGAACAACGAACGCATTATATATTTTTTTTATTTAAAGTATTAGACTGTTCCTTGCTTGACATTTCCTGTGCTTTCATTGTGCATTAAAGGGATACTAGAGAGACGTTTTTTTTTTTTATTGAATATAAAAGAAACAGCCATTAGGTACATGCCTATCAGGTTACACAGTAACGAAACTCTTACAAGTGGTCGAATCTTGTATGTACAAACAGTACTAGAAGGGTATGTAGAGGGTCCCCACTCGGTATCGCCAACTTTATGCAAAAATATACTACACTTAATCTAAAGTAATTCCGCCTTAATCGAATAAACGAAGTAACATAAATAGTGTACACTACCGTAATGCGTTATACCTGTTATAGTCACAAATACGTACTGTCATATAATACAGGGAAAAACAAAAGGGTTACACATTTTGCGTACTAGGCTTAAAGACGTACACCTAACTACTAGATTGCATTATGAGATTGAACTAAACTTAAATCAAACTTAGATTTAAACAAATCTTTTCAATCAAAGTAACATAGAATAGAATATAGTGCCGTACTGCACCCCAATAAAGAATATACTAAACTGGGTTAAACTATACAACAGTATATAATATGGAACAAAAATAAAATAAAATAAACGCGCGTCTTGTGCACGCACGCACGCACGCACGCACGCACACACGCACGCACGCACGCACGCACGCACGCACGCACACGCACACACGCACACACACGCACACGCGCGCGCGCGCGCGCACACACTCATGCATATTCTCCCCCTTGATTGGTCCGCCGCAATATCGCGACGACCGCACTGCAAAAGATGCATTACGTTATAAATCCAATTTATACAGCAAGACGTTATATTAATTTAGGAGCGAAAAACAAAATAAATAAATAAAATAAAAATAAAGTAAAATAAAAATGAGAATAATATTAATGATAATACTAATAATAATGAAAATAATACTAACATTAATACTGAAACTTAAGGCGTTCATCAAAATATGAAACCACATAAGATATGTGTCATAAATGTAGTACTAGTTTTCGCACACTAGTAATAATATCTCTTAAACATCTAAATGCGCTTGCTAATAAAACATATGAAGTTTTCGAGCTCGTAGACTATATCATAGTCAAGTGTAGCTAACAGGTATTTCACACAGTGAGGAAGAAACCCTTGCGCCTGGACTAAGCCGCGCTGTAGTTTTTGGCGTTGTTTCTCAAAACTAATACACTCCCAAAACACGTGGTTCGGCATCTCCTTGACATCGCACCTCGCACACATTGGGGACTCGACAATGCGAAACCGGTAAAAGCTCTTCGCGAGAGAGGTATGCCTAGAACAAAGTCTGTTAATCGCAGTTACTGTCCTTCTTTTTAGGTCAAATCTCTTAAACCATGTTTGGAGCTTCTCAACCAAGAAGCTACGGTAGTACAAGGCTCCTCGTACTGCCGATTCCTCCCTAGCCCATTGAAACGTCTCTTCATACATTTGAGTTCTCCATAAATTAGTGACTTTTAAAACCGGGATAGGATATTGCGTATCTCTTCCGCCACGAATAGCTTCCCTCGCCAGGCGATCTGCACGTTCATTACCTTCAATACCTGCATGTCCAGGTATCCAAACCAGCCTAATTTCTCTACCTTCTATAATCGTCAACTTATGCAGACACTGTTTTAAGAATTAGATACGAACTGTGTCTGTGATTATAAGGGGTACCAATCGCACTCAGAACAAACCGAGAATCAGAGAAGATAACCGCTCTAAACCAATTCCGCCTATCTATCAGCTCTAAAGCCGCCAAAATCGCCATTGACTCCACGCAATACAATGATACAAATCCTGCTGTTCTAAAACTTTCTAAAACTGGAAATGAGACCATCATGAGAGGTGAGCACAAAACCCGCAAAAGAGACATCTTCTAATTTGGACCCATCTGTGTAGATACAGACGGCCGTCCAAAGTTCTTCCACAAATAATTCCTGAAACCTAGCATTGCTACGGTTAACCTTACCTTTAATGCTTTTACCATCAAGGATATTGACTTCTGGACAAAAGAGAATGCTCTCATAGCTGACCGAATAGTATAATGGCACGTCACCCACCGGAAGCAAATGAGATTTACCCTCCGAGATGACAAATGACGACACAATCGGGAAGTCATTAGTATAACCTCTCCCTATCGGCGCCTCCAAAGATTCTCTTAACCGTTCCAATGATCGTGAAAGTAGATGGTCACTACGCGACGCCACCCTAGTCAAGAAATTTTTACATAAGTATTTAAATCTGATAAAGAGAGGGGATTCCCTGGTTTCACACAGAACTACGTTCAATGGCGTGGATTGCTTGTAACCCGTTACCGCCCGCAAAGCACGGAACTGCATTTTATCCAATTGTGATGATAAACTTTTATTCAAATTCTGCAGCAAGAATCCTCCATATTCCAGTCTAGATCCCACAAGAGCTCGATACACCATCATAAGGAATCGTGGGTCCGCCCCCCACCAAACATGTCCCAAACATTTGATTAACTTAATCGGGCATTCACATCGCTGTTTAACCCTATTTATGTAAGATTTCCAACTTAAATTAGACTGAAAATTCATACCCAAAAACCTGGCTTCAGCAGAATTGAACAACTCTACTCGTTGGACGTTAATAAATACGACCCTTCTCCGATAGATCCTAATCCCCCGTCGCACCACGGATTCCCTGAGAGCCCTATCTTCACGGCTGAAAACGCATAGCTTCCGCAGATAACGATAACCCAAGGCCGTCTAGAATACTAGTAATTTCGTCTATGGTACTTAGGCCTTGTTCCAAGGAAGTAACTGAATAGATACATACATCATCCGCGTATTGAATCAATCTGCAATCTTGGGAATTGACCAGATCCAGATTTTGACCAGCAACATACAACGAATACAACACTGGACTCAACACACTGCGGGAGGCCTTTATACATCCAGAACACCTCCTCACAATCGTCGTATCTACACACTACCTGTCTGGTCAAGACCAGATTGTAAATGAAACGACGTGTATCAGGAGGAATTCCTAGTTTCACTATATTTTTGATGAGGATATCCACCAGAACATTATCGTATGCTAAACGAATATCTAAAAAAGCCGCTGAGACAGCCGAATCTTCCTGGAAACTAACTAGAATATTTGAATACAATATCGATAAGTTTTCTGTACGAGATCTATTCTTGCAAAAACCAAACTGCGAATTAGGTAATTTTCTTTCGACTTTCAGCCACTAATTGAGTCTATTGTTAATTATGCGTTCCATGTCCTTACTTTACAAATGCACGAAGCCATAGATATCGGACGGAACTTTTCACTATTTGCCTTAGGAATGAAAGTTATCAAATATCTGCGCCATTCTGCCGGAAAAATTCCTTCCCGAAGGACAGAGTTGAAGATATGCAGAAGAATGCATTTCGCTAGTGGAGTTAACTTTTTGAGGACAACATAGTCAGTGCTGTCTAAGCCGGGATTGGATTTGATCCTAACACCAGACAGCGCTTCGGAAAGTTCCTCCGGGGTAAACGGGAGATCCAGGAATGCATCTTGATGTTCACCAACAAATACGGGGGAGAGCGGTGCGACTCATTCAGCCTTGAGTTCCTCTATCTGCTCTCTGATCCTTGCTTTCTTCTCGGGAGAGTACTCTCTCTTGGTCTTAGAACAATTAAACCTCGATTGGAATTTCTTAACAGTCTTCCATGCAAACGAAGGATCGGTGTCCTTCCTAAGTCTCTCACAAAAAGAGCAAAAACTCTCTTGCTTGACCCTACGGATCTCGCGTCTTGCTTTAGCAACACTTTTCTTATACTCTATAAAATCAGAGTGAAGATCTGTACATTTAAACTTTGACAAATCTGCTTTGCGCAAGCGAACCTCCCTATTACATTTATCCGACCACCAATGACACGGAGGACCATGCAACGGTTTCTGCACAATTTGTTTTTTTGCCAAATGGGGGAGTGGCGTTTATAACTGCCTCTTCTATAATCAAGACAAACAAGGAGTACAAAACTTGAACGTCCATAGACTTCTAATCTAAGAGCAGTTTCAAATTCCTATCCAGGATTCCCGCAAATACATCCTACGCTGTAGACACCTTACGCAGGCGACGTGATCTTCGAGGCACAACCGATTAATCCGGGATAATGTGCGACTCAATCGTGATCGGGAAGTGATCACTTCCCCAAGCATCCTCTCCAACTGACCATTCCATGCGAAGTGCTAGCGAGTCATGAACTATGGTCAGATCAATTATTGCGTTACTTCGATACGCAGCACAATAAAAGGTGGGTGACCCGTCATTAAGTATAGTTAACTCTAAATTTTCTAACGCTTCAGCTATGTTACAGCCAACACGACACGTCCGCGACGATCCCAAAATCTCGTGATGTGCGTTGAAGTCGCCACCAAAAATTACCTTGCCAACAAATTGTGAAAAAAATCTTTTCCATTCCAGAACTGTTATCAAATCACCATTAGGAGGGCGGTAACACGACACAAGTTTAAATTCCTTATCGTTGATGTAAATTATAACTGCGCATACCTCTATCTTACCGTCGCAATTGTAGAAGTCTATTATTCTTCTATATTTAATATTATTGTGGACCGCAATCAGAACCCGATCACCCGTGCGACCGACTCTATCTGTCCTCACTACGTCGAAACCTCTCAGTTTAAAACTCTTATTTGCTGTTAACCAAGTCTCTGAAATTAAAAAAATGTTATATTCTTCGATATGTTTAGTCAGTTGAATTTTCGTTCGGACATTACAGATTTGGCATTCCACTGTTCTATTCTCAGAGAATTAATTTTTTTTAATTGCATCGTTAGTTTTATCTATCTTTAGATTCTTATTCAGCACATGCAGATTTATCGTTTTTTTTTCACACGTTTTTCTTTCACACAAAATATCTACTTCTTAGTCTGACAGGATCGAATCTATAATGTCACTCAGTTTATCTCTAACGCTATTCTTAGTATCCTTTAGAACTGCATTTCTATATACAACGTTCTCATCCCCTGCTCTCTGCGTCACCCTGCGCCTGGCATCAGGAAAAACGTCCCTGGTTGGAAGAGTGGGAAACTCCTTTAAAGTCTTATTCCGGCATTCCTCTTGCATTTCTATCACCCATTTCCACTAATGATCGAGCCTCAAGGAAGAGAAGGTTATCAAATGCCATGACTCTAGCAATCTCCTGATGTTTCTTGTAAATCTCACATCCGCGATCTAGAGTGTTGTGTGGGCCTCCGCAATTTATGCATTTCTTCTCCGCTGAACATGGCTTTTCTCGCGAAGATTGATGATCTCCGGCACACGTGAAGCACGCAACCGGACGCTTGCAAAATTTGCTAGTGTGGCCTATGCGTCCACATCTGAAGCACACCCTCTACAGACTGTATATACGGTTTAACTGGTATTACAGCCCTCAGGATCGAAATCTTCTCAGGGATCATTTCGCCTCTTATTTCCAAACAAACCGTTTCTGTATCTTCTAATTGTCTAGTATTTCTGTTACGTCGTTTTAATCTGAATAAACTAGCTATCAGGAGGTTAGAATTCTCCTCTTCCACGATATCCTTAACCTCTGCCATAGACATATCATCCGGGATTTCCCTGATGACCACCTTCCTGCTGATCTTATATCTCGGGATAAAAGCTGCTATTCTTGCTTCTTGCACCATTTTATTCGTGATCGCATTGTTTGCCAGAGTTTTCGAAGAAAACGTTGCTTTCCACGTATCTCTCAAATATTTCACTATTTTATTAAACTTTACATTACAGTTGTCCAGTTTTTTGGAGATCTTTATTAACGATATACGTGACTTATTGGCTCCGCCAGTCGACTTAATGCGAAAATGCACAATGAAAGGCGTTCTTGAGAAAGCGTCATATTTAAAATTCCTTGCAGTCTCCGTTGGAATCGGCCATCTTTTCTTGTTTTTAGCTTGCATACCATCGTCGTCCGACTCGCCTATATTCTTCTGAGCAGCCGCTTGCATCTTTGATTTGTCATTTACAGACGTTTTTGCCGTAGAAGACGTCGTGGGCTCCTGCGCTTTTTCATTTTTCGCACCTTTAATAATGCAAAAAGACTTGATGTTACCGCTTTTCTGACGAGGATTATCATTCTCATCTGTCGTCGGATGATTACGCTTATTTACATTTCGCATTTCTACATCCTTAATTTCTTCCATGTTACTAGCATCAAAAGGTTGTTTGAATGTAGAAATCAACAAATTTGGATCTATTTCTTCATGACGGGGGGACGACGCGTGCCCGCCGGTCGGCGTGTTGCTGAGGTTAAAATCGGCCACTTCAGTTGCCCCACACGCAAAGTTGGCGCGATAATAAGACGTATAGACCCTTCCGGCAAGCCAGAAAAAAGGAATGAACGTATTATACACCCAAGTGTTATTTTGATACAACGAACCGCACGGATATCGATGATTTGTATAAGAGAATAGCTAAAAACGAATCGTCCGCCAACTCCGCTACGCCGGAAGTGTACTGGAGAGACGACCGAACTCCTATTGCGACATCTACTAAGTGGAACTAAAACCCATACAGCACAGAGAGATTCCAGGAACATTGCAGAATGATTTCATTGAAACATTGTAATATTGCATTTTGATTGCGAAACATTGCTGCAATATTGTTGGAAGATTGCAGCAACATTAAGATGTCCGCTTTTTGAAATATTGCATTGAAACATCTCATTTATAATATTACACCACATAATTCCAATGAGCAAAACAATATTTGTGTAACATTTTAAAAAACATTTTTTGCAAAGAAAATCTTGTGAATATTTTTTCGGAATTTCCAAGCGGTCACCCATCCAAGTCGCGACTTCGGTGAACGTTGCTTAACCTTCGTGATCGCTGCGAACTGATTCCTCACGATGACCTGTGAACACTTTATGCTGATATGTGTATATAACTGGTAGATCAGGTCAATATACGTTATTGAAAAAAATGAAATATGTATAATTAAAGCTCAGTATTTATATATTTATATAAACAAATATAAAATTATAGTTTTTTTTACTAATTTTGCAAATACAGAATAGCATTTGGAATAACTTTTCTGTTATTTGTCTAAATAAAAATGTAATTAAAAAATATATATCAATATAATACAATAATTAAATTAAACATAAAAAAATTTTTATTAAAAATACAATTAAGAAATATTGTTTGTTCATTGGGCTGTAGATCGAGGTTTCTTCATGTATGGACCCATTTCGTCTATTGATATAAATATTAAAAAATTATGATATTGCAATATTTCCGGAATATTACTGGCATATGCCATGAGACGTTGCAAGCATATTGTTAATTTATGTTTCTGCAATGTCTGCGTAATATTACATTGCAATTTGCAACATTGCTGCAATGTTGCTGCAATTTTTTGTGCTGTATGGGAAATGTCGATAATATCGATCGATAATGTCAACATGTTTAATTCTATTTCTTACATTATCATGTGAGCATTTTAGAATTGTCACTAAGATTATCACTAGGACTATGGTTTATAAATATGTGTATAGAGGTGACTTATAAAATTGTCCTATGTAATTTATAAAAAATGTAAAAAAATATGGGAAAACCATTTCAGACAAAAGTGATATATTCTGAATCAAGGTTATGGCGTATATTTTAAGATTACATCTATACAGATTATTATACGTATTGTTTACATATAGTTTATATTGTATACACATAAAATGTGTGTCGATTATTTATATTTTACGCGATTATTTATATTTCAAACGCAACTATGGTTTGAAAGAGGATATACAGAGGATGTTTTTCATCATCGTCTGAATAGACGTTTCTGATATTTATTTTAGCAGTACTGTCAATATATACGCTTCTGCTCGATTTGTTCAAGTGTATTTTTTCATCCATAACCTCTGACTTCGTTAGTATTGGTTCCTGCTGATTCGAGGGATACCGGGGAGTCGTTTTCAACTTGAGGTTTTGACACATGCTTATGTTTTTTATCTCACGCGGGATGCTCAGAAGGATCATAATTCCGACACACGATGCGTAGCAGCAAAGTTTTCAGCGTTAACTCCGTGGTTGCTCTGCCGTTGCCTGGTGCCTCCCAGGTTCTTCTCCTCCTTCTCCTTTCTTGTTTCTGCTTGTTACTTTTTTTATGGCACTCATTTACGAAAATATTATACTTAGCAATAATCATCTCGATGATCACGCGACATTCTGGATGACACTTCAATGCGCAGTTTATTACATTGCGACATAGGAAAATTAACGCAAAACGACGCAAGCGTTATCCGCATTCATTGTCATTCGCGACGCCGCACAGTGGGGTCAGGATGCATGTTGTCGGAAAAAATTACATAACTTTTTTATTATAAATGATAGACTTTTAATTTTTTTTAACTTAAAGATAATGCTTCATTAACATAATATACATTAATGTGGGATGTGATCTTAGAAATAAGGTGGCTTTGAGCTACGCGCGCGACTTCGACGTATCGATCATGTTGAGATCGATATAGGCAGGATCGTCGTCGAGCGAGACGACGGAGTCAAGAGAGAGGACATCATGGCGTCGTGCGTGCTAGAAGCATCTTAACGTACTGTATCCAATTTACTCGTGATATCGTTCTCTGAAGCTTGTCTCGTTTATTCATCCGATAAATATTGGACTCTCACACAACAAACCTTGTGACATCATTATTCTTAATCCTACATTAAGTTTTGAATTATTATTATAAAAATATAACAATAATTTTATCGAAAGTGTTTGGTTTAAGTTTACGAATATACCATTTAATAATATCTTTACCTTATCTATGTTATAGCTACTATCTGAAATTAGTTTCAACAAATATTCATAGAAAATCCAAAAAGTTGCCATCGTTAAGTAATCTCGTTAAGAATATCTGATGAATTTTGGAATACAAGTAATATAAGTGATATAAGATGAGATATATTTTGTCGAAATATTTTGCATCTTTATGCATTAAAATATTTTAATGTTAAACTGCTTTATAATAAACATTAAAAAGTTTTGAAACACATACCAAAACAAAAATAATATGCTTTTAAAGAAATTTTGTTTATAAAAATTTGAACGCAATATAAAATATGTGTATTATATAAAATATAATTCTTGTCCAATCTAAAGGCGCGTACTGACTTGAGCATTTTTACGCGCACAAACAGTTTGTGCGCACGAATGCTCGTACGTGGAAACTTTTTTCGATGTCCACGATATTTGTTTGTGCGCGCAAAACTGTGCTCCAGTCGTTCGTCAGAATAAGTAGCAAAATGTCGTCAAGAGATATCACCATAGCAGCTGCAGCGTACATTATAATACGTACTTTGCGCAAACATAATCTGCTCATAATCTACTAGCTGACTTAAAATTTTAAGAAAACAACGGGCAATTTTACAACTTTGTTCGGATGTCATCTAAAGATTTTGAATTTATTGCGATTAAAATAAAATTGATGTTTCACATTCCATAATATGGGTAATTTTTCGTGTTCCTCTATTAATTGCAGAGTTGTTTCATTTGACCACTCCATTTTTTCGCGCACAACTTTTCTGTTCCACGAACACGTCCAAACTGAGCACCGTTTCGCACGAAAATCATTTGAAGTACCGACAAGCGACGAATAGCGTTCGTGCGTGCAAACAGTGTGCGTCAAAACAAAATTGACACGTCCAGACGCGAGCATTTGTGCGCGCAAACTGTTCGTGCGCGTAAAAATGCTCAAGTCAGTACGCGCCTTAACACACTGTTGAAACAACACACGTCTTATATCAGACACGTCTAGACGATAATGTAAAGGACAATCTAGGAAAAAGTTATTCAATTATTTTTTCCTAGCCAGCTCACCATTTAATGTTATTGTTGCTCAGAATCAGTATTCGTCTTTCTATTGTAGGACGTGTGTTGCTATGTGCAAGCTAAATTGTGGCATGCGTCAGATTGAATATTTTATATAACATATTACGCTCTAATTCTTCTAAATAGAATTTCTCTAAAAACGGATTATTTTTCTTTAAGTATGTATTTAAAATTTTTTAATATGTTAATCATGAAGCAATTTTTTAAATATTTTCATGTACTCTTTATTACATAAAGATCAAAGTATCTCGACACAAATATCCTGAATGTCCGGGCCCTAGTTATCACTTTTATTACTTGTAATCACTTGTATTCCAGAATCAGTATTTTCCTTTCCATCGCAAGACGTATTATTTAAACTGTGTGGCGTATATAATCAGATTGGAGAAGTTATATTTTATAATATATATTTGCTTTAATTTTTCTAAACAGAACTTCTCTAAAAATAGATTATTTTGGTACGTATTTCAAAAATTTTACTATGTTTATCTTAAAGCAATTTAATATTTAATGTTTTTGTATAAAGATCAAAATATCTCGATATATTTCATGTTATCACTTTATTATTTGTATTCCAGAATTGATCAGGTATTGTCAAAGTTTAATTATTACTTAACGATGACAACGTTTTCGATTTCTCGTGAACATTTGTCAACATTAATTTTAACTAATAACTATGATATGGATAAGACAAAAATATTATTAAAAGATACGTTCGCAAACTTAAAACCAAATGATCTAGAGAAAATAATTGAAGAGATCCAGAGACATTTTCTTTACCAATTAAAAAAAAAATGGCAAGACAGTCAGAGAAAAACTGAAAGATTCATATCAAAAAATAGAGATTGGCTAAATAGAATGTTCATAGTACAACTTGAAAAAATTGAATCTAATTTGCAAGACTCTACTCTTTGTACTGAACCTCCGACGAAGAAAAAAGTAGGAAGACCTCAAAAATCGTTTGAACAATGTTGCGATCGAGCCAAACGATATAAGGCAAAATACCTCAGTGAAACTTTTCCTGTTCAGCAATTAAGTATGGCTATTAAAAAAGTATCAGATACAAATATACCACAAAAATATATTGATAATCATGAAGCATTAGCAATGATAACAAATGCGGATTTAAGCAAACATCAATATGAAGTTGTTCGAGAAACATTGAAAAGAAGCGGTTTTGACATATTGCCTCCTTATAAGAAAGTATCAGAAGTTAAAAAGGAATATTACCCCGATGAAATTAAAATCACTGAAACAAAAGCTGAAATAGATCTCCAAAATTTATTAGACCATACCGTTAACAGGCTTTTCAAAACTTTTAATGACAAAACTATTTCTGATATTACTGAAGAGGAATTGATTCTGATATGGAAATGGGGACGGAGCTTCTAATCAAAGTGAGTACAAGCAGAATTTCTCAATAGATTCAGAAGAATTATCTGATGCATTTTTGTACTTGGTGTCTACAGTACCGATCCGATTAATTTCAAATGACAATTTTGAGAAACAGTTTTGGCAAAATTCACGTCCGTCAACTCCAAGGCTTTGTAGACCCATCCAATTTGAATTCGCGAAAGAAACACCTGAACTAATAACAAAAACCGTGCAATACATAGAAGATAAAATTTCTAACTTACATAAAACGATAGTAACTGTATTCGGACGTACATTTAATGTGAAACATAATTTATTGTGTACAATGATTGATGGAAAGACAGCTCAGTCACTCTCTAACACAAAATCATCATCAACTTGTTATATTTGTACAGCAACTCCTCGAGAAATGAATGATCTTAATCGAATTAAACAAAAATCTTATAATAATAATGCTTTAAAAGTCGGTTTATCTCCTCTACATGCGCGTATTAAATTTATGGAATGCATTCTTCATATAGCTTATAATTTATCTTTTAAAAAATGGTCAACTACAAAAGAAACAAAATTTGAAAAAGAACAAACTAAAAAGGGAATTCAGAAGGAATTTCGATCCCGTACTGGTCTTAGAATAGATATGGTGTGTCAAGGTTATGGAAATACCAATGATGGTAACACTTCACGTCGTTTCTTTTCTCAACCAAAATTAGCAGCAGAGATCACAGGAATCAATTTTGATTTAATTAAACGTTTCTCGGTGATATTAGAAGTCATTACATGCACTGCCGCTATTGATTCCCAAAAGTTTGGTAAATATGCTTATGATACTGCAAAACTGTTTGTAGACTTATATGGCTGGTACTATATGCCAGTAAGTGTTCATAAAGTATTACTTCATGGCGAAGAAATTATTAACGCAGCAGTACTCCCCATTGGCTTGTTATCCGAAGAAGCACAGGAAGCACGGAACAAAGATTACAGAAGATATCGAATGCACCATTCAAGAAAAATTAGTCGTACAGCTACAAATGAAGATGTGCTTCATCAATTATTGATTTCATCTGATCCATATTTATTTACTTTACGAAAAGAAATTTCAACAAATGCTTTACCGTTAAGTGAAGATGCTAAAACACTTTTAAAAGATGTATAAATTAATTATTAAATGGAACTTAAATTATTAAAAATTTTGTGTAATTTTTTATATTTTAATAAAATATTTTTGTTATACTTTTGCAACAGTCACACACATACGCACACCATGCACACGCGCACGCACGCACACACGCGCGCGCGCGCGCACACACGCGCTTACACACACACACACACGCGCGCGCGCGCGCACACACACACACACACACACACACACACAGAGGAAGATACAGTGTGATTCCAGTCATGTGCATTTAAGTACATGTATATCTTGGAATAAAAACTCGAAATTCTTGTAGTAGCGCAAATATGCGCAGCTGTTTGTCAATATTACTTCCAATTAGAAAGATTATCTTCCATTATAGCCAAAGAAGTCATCTTGGAGAGGTTTGGATAACAATGAAAAACTCTATCTAACTCACACTTATTTAACATTAAAGGTTGATGTGCTTTCAGAATAATGTTAAAACAAAAATATTCTTAATGATTATTTATTTATTATCTTATGAGGTCGATTTAAAATTAGTTTGAATTATTATAGTGAATACAGCTGCCATATACAGATCAAAATATAAAAAATATATTTTCAATTGAATATTACTTTTTACTATATATTTTGCGACTAAAGCTTATTAGATTTTTAATATTATGAAAATAAAATAAAAAATATAAGAATCATTTAATATTGACATGTATAGATTCTGAAACATTATTTTTATAACTATTTTGACTTAAAATTTCGAAAAATAATTTTTTCCGCTGCAGCCCCACTGTGCGCCGTCGAGAAAGTCAATGCGGTAGACGACAAATCTCGAGCACCAGAAGATCGCGCAATCGCCTTCACGTCGCACCGCGCGGCGCAAACCTTTGAAACGCTGTGCCGCAGTCGTTGCTAATATACAACACACTCCGGACGATTATTAGATCCGTGTTTCTCACGTACACTTACAAACATATGAATCGAGACCGAAAACAAACAGTCGAGGCCCGGATTGAAAAATGCGAAAAATCGATCAATGGGCGAAGGATCACTGATGCCATCGCTCACACGACGAGCTTCGATTGAACGAAATTCGCGATCTAAAAAATTGCTGTACATACAACGCTAATCACTTTAATATAAAAATCGCGCGGCGCCTTGCACTTGCAACACATTTCCGATATGCGTGGTGCGTAATTTAATTATGTCGCGATAACGGGTAATTAACGCAAAACAGCAAGCGAGCGGCAATTTGCGTTACTTGGCATCTAACTCGCCTATAGCATCACATTGTCTCTTTTGATTCAGCATCAAGCGAGAAGGAGAAAGTAATAGGGGACGTTACAATAGTGCATCCTCCTTGCTTGACACTCGGTCGAGAAAGAAAGCATGATACAACCCACACAATACATAAACGTCCTTTGGACATTCAATTTATGTCCTGAAAATGTCCTGTTTATGTCTTTGTATTTCGGACGTCCGCAGGATGTCCAAAAGTCGTATTCTGGACGTCCCATTATACATGACTGCGATTGATGCAGACTCAATAATTAAAATAATACATTAATGCATTAATTAATTGTATTCGGGGACATATTCGGAAATTATGTCGATCTAATTTCTGCATATATCTCCTTTATGTCCAGAGGACGTCCGTTGTATATCCAAAGGACATTCTCTTTATCTCAATCAGCACAATATTTTTAAAATGTTTTTAAAAACATTTAAAAAATACTTTTAAAAACATTTATGAAAACGTTAAAAATAATGGAATAAGTGCTTTATTTTTAATTTAAAAAATGTTTATTTTAATGTTAAAAAAATGTTCTTTTTTAAATATTATAAAAACGTTTTTTAAACAATTAAAGAAAATGTTCATTAAACGTTAAAGAAATGTTTTTTTTAACGCAGCATAAATTAGCAAAATAATATTCTTAAAAAAGCATTTTAAAACAATTTGCAATAAAAAAATTTTTTGAAAACGTAATTAATGGAATCATGCCCTTTTTTACATTAAAAAAATTTTTGCTTTAATATTCAAATTTTTTTTTAGGAGTTTTTTTTCAGAAATTTCTACGCGGTCACCCATCCAAGTCATAACCGCGATAAATAATGCTTGACCTCTAAGACTTCTGCAAACTGATCCTTCGTGATGATTTGTAAACACTTTGTGCTAATACATGTACATCCAAGGACTTTGATTCTGTCCATGGAGAAATTTTCCAAATTGAGAAGTCGCTATCTTTCTACATATTTTGTGACATGACATCCTGTTCGGCTGCCCGTCACAGGGATCGCAAGATCCGGCCGGGGAGCGCGCGCTGCGGCTCTACATCCTCTCGGCTCGGAGACGGACGTGTCGGCGCGTGCGCTAATAATTCCGCGTTTTTGTTTTGTGTGCTTGTGTTCGTCCGTTAATTGTAGCGACATTTTGCGGATCAGCGACTAGCCAATATTAATTCTGTACCGACAAAGTCTCACCCGGCAAGAAGATTGCTAGAAGGAAGACCTACCGCCGGAATCTTACGGATCGTGCGCAGGATCGCAGTAGCGCGCACGATAGGTGATCTCTCTTCATTTAATTACGTTATCTATTACCGTCGCGCCTGTACGCAACAGTTAGGCCGCTGAAATTGCAGGACGCAAAAGGAGAATGTCAGACGTAGGGGACGTCGATACTCTACACAGATCCCAGATAGCACAGTTACATTCTGAGAATATTCTATGAATATTCTTCGAAAACTTTGGAATATTCTCAGGTAATACTTTTAAGAGGCAACGAACGTTCTAAGAATATTCATAGCATGTTCAACTGAGACTGTTTTTCTGATTCTAAGAAGGTCTATAGAATGTTCCACGAAATGATCACCACGATAGAATATTCGTAGAATATAATAGGAATATTAGGTAAATATTATAAAATGCACATATACAGGATGTTTCATTTTAATTAATTCATACAAAATATCGTAGAAATTTGTTACAAAAAATTCCTAAAATACACAAATGCACAAAAGAATGCAAGAAATTATATAATTGTGTATAATTATATAATACATTGTATATTAGAAAACTATTCTGTTTTTTTAGGTTTAAATTGCATATCCTGTTTATCTTTCTAAAGAAATAGAATAAATAGTTTATATAGAATAAAAATAGTTTTCTAATTTCACAGTTAAATACCTCTTACACATTAACTACTCGTATATTAAATAGTAATCCTTATTTTAATTAATATAACATTTTTTTTATATATAGACATATAGATGCATATATGTATATAAAACTTCAATATATATTTGAATGACGCACAAATACAAATCCCATTTCTTAGTTAGATACAAAGGGATTTGTTTTGTTTAACAAAACAATATTTTTTAATTAAACCGATTATATAAAAAAATATAAAAAATAAAATTTAAAAATAAAAATTTGTCGATGTTAAGTATGTGGCACCATTCTCCTTAAACCCTGTTCTACAACGTAGTAACATATATAAGCTCATAGGACTGTAAACCGCGGCTGTAAGTCTCATTTTTACCAATTATAGTTTTCAGACTTAAAGCGCGTATTACAGCCTTACAACCTTATGTTACGTTATTGTAGAATAGGCTTCAAAGTTATACAAACACAAATGATATTTCTTATTCAGGTACACAACTTCATCGTGTAAAATAAAAACTTTTTTAACTTTGTATAACAAAAACGCTTTTTAATTAAATTAAATGCTTATGGCTGTTTTACAATAAAGTATGTAAAACTGTTTTCCACAGATGACAGGATATAACACTCGAATCTGTCAAACAATTGTGACACAATATGTTACACTGTTTGGCACTATAAAAAGTTAAATATAAATTATGTCAGTGTCATCAAAAATATTTTTAAAAATCTTTACAAAATATTCAATGTTTCATAGAAATGACAATTATGTTTATTTATAATATAAACATAATCTGAGTTGTATAATGAAAGAGAAGATTATTGTTCAATCTTTATCGTATCATAAATTAAGTCTACAGCTTTAATTATGTTCCAACAATAACTTACATAATAGAAACAGTGTAATGTGTGAACTGGAAAACAGCCTATTCGAGAAAAATATTAAAAATTAAATTTAAAAAATTCATTGGTGTCGCAATTTGTATCTGGAGGCTGCTTTGCATTACAACATTACAACTAAATAGTCAGCCTTGGCTTTTTTAAATGTCTTTCCTTTGCTTTGACTAGCCATATTTTAATTACTTTTTCAATCTCTGCAAGTAAGGTTGTATGGGCTTTTTGTACTGCAGCTATACATTTAACAGCACGTTATTACAGATTTATAATATAAAGATTTATAAGATTTATAATATAGTAATTTATAATACGAATTATATACATACTTAAAATTGTGGATGTAACACAAAGTATTGAAAAATTTTTTTTTCCTTTAAAGCTAACCCAACTGTACGTCTGAGCAATATTATCCGAAAATAATTTTTCGAGAATTTTTCTAGTCATATTTTTGTATGATAATCCCCCTATTTTTAGCAGTTCTGTAATCTATAAAAAATACTAACGTTTAATTGAAATCCACATATAAAATGACATGAAAATGTTTCTACTTACAAATTGATTTGCGTGTTCTTTGTTTTTTAAATATTCTTCCAATTCATGCATGTCTGCTTCCGCTTTTAAAAGAAATACAAATTTATTCAAAATTGTATTATCTGGTTCCATCGACAATTGATTATCATCTTTAGCATTAATATTTCCCATCAAAGCATTTATATCTTGCGACATTTGTTGAATTCGAAAATTTATCGAATTTAATTGTCGTAAAACTTGCTGTTAGAAATCAAAATCTGAAAAATTATTTAACAGAGGAATAAGAAGTGAAACGACAAAGATTTTCTAACGATTTTTTTATAGACAACTTTTTTATAGACAATTTTTTATAGACAAATTTTTATAGACATTTTTTTATAGACAACTTCACGATTTTTTTATAGACAACAGAAGAATGCGCTACTTTTCATTTTACCTCCATAATTTAAGTAATTTAATATATAAGGTTGGGAATGTTGCTTTACAAAGTTACGCATTATTATTATAGTTACTTTTTGTTATAATAACGATTCTTGCAAATAAGCATTACTTGTATTGTTTTCATTACTTGTTTTGTAATGCTGAAGTAAATATTCGATTTTGAAAAATTACATTACATTATTTATGAATCAAAAATTTAATAATATAATAATAAAACTGCAAAGCAACTGTATGAAACCAACTTTTTTTACAAAATTTATAATTAAATCTAATAATTTTTTTCATTCTTTGTATTAACGCTTTTATTTTTTAACATTTATATCTTTATACTTAAAAAGTTAGATTACAGTTAATAAGTTCAAATTTTATTGAAAATCTGTATTAAATATTACTTTTACAAATATGCGTCACTTCCTAAACTTGCATTAATATATTTTATCCATTTTTTCTTATTGTATAATATATCTTACCATTAATATTTTTATTTATATTATTCTCCTTGTTTTTATTCTCTTGAAATACCTTTTCTACTCGCTTTTCTATTACTGCATGTGTTTTCTGAGTGTCAACTAAAATATAAATACATAATAAAATTATGTGTGTTTGTGTGTGCGTAAACATATTAAAAGAAGTGATAACCCACATAGCAGTGATATCATAGCAATATCACTTTTACATTGCAATATTACAAATGAAATATTGCAGAAATATCACGAAATATTACTGTGATATCACAGTAATATCAAAATGTCCGCGAAAACGCATCACAGTAATATTACTGTGATATTTCATAGTAATATTACTGTGATATTTCACAATATTTCTGTGATGTTTATGTGATATTTAAATAATATTGCAAAAAATTAAATAAATAAACTATTTCAATTTATTTTATTTTTATTGTTATTCTTAATATTATTTTCATATCGTTACATGTAATATATATTAAACATTAAAAAAATAATTATATTTATAAAAACAGAATACAATAATGTAAATGTAATAAATGTTTAATTTACAAAAAAAAATCTCTTGTATCCTTTTTCATTTTTGTTAAAAAAGATTCAATTTGAATTATAATTTTAATTTATGTTCAAGATTAAATAACAATACAAAATATTATTTACATGTAAAAATATAAAATTTTATATGGAACAGCGTTCCACACGTACCCCTTAAAAAAAAATTGATAAACTTGTTTCAATAAACTGATTACTGATCAGTAACTGACAAAATATAATCAGTTACTGATCAGTAATCAGTTTATTGAAACAAGTTTATCAACTTTTTTTTCAAGGGACGTTACATTGGAAAAAAATTAGAACAAGTATTCGTTTCCAAATTACAACAAGCAACAATTTTCTTTAAAATCTCACTGACGTGTGAGCTAGTGAGTCGTGGTGAGTCGGCCCGGTCGGCCGCAGTGGCGTCTAGATATAACACCTGAGGCTGCACTTGACTCACGAGAAGGTCTCCAGCGGCGCGGCCACCTAGCGGTGGTGCCAGCACTCACTTGTTTGCGTGGAGTCTTATACACACGGCGGGACCGCATAGCGGCTGTGTACGCGCTCGCTTGTTTCGTCGTATGTTGTGACGGTCGGTGAGCGAGCCGCAACATTATATACATACATTGTGACGTGGCAGTTTTAGCTGCCTCGCCACTCCGTCTTCCGCCTAAGCGGCGCGCGAGGAGGCGCGTATGACCGGGTCGGGAGCTCAGCGAGAGAACGAAATCTCCGGCGGGACTGCGTTGTGCGTTATTTTATTTAATCATTCGCGGCTTCTTTTATGTAACCGCGGGCACCTCGACAAACGCCGCCGAAGGACCAGCAGCGGCGAGGGAGACGGACAGCGATCGGGAAAGGAGAGGGCGATCGTCCAGGGCCGGCGCATCGGAAAACGCCGACGGAGAGGAGGAGATAAGACGTGGCGACAGCTAAGCGCCACGCAAAGGAGGCTCGCGAGTGTCACAGCTGATGGACAGGCTGGGGCGGACGAACGGCCAGGACGAGGGCCGTCGAATGCCGGCTGTCCATCGAGGAGGGTAGCGGCGAGGAGTTGCCGCTGGAAAAATCCTGCTGCTGTTGTCGTCCGCGAGGACGACGTGAACGACAAGGATGTTGGATGCCAACGGGGACCGCACGACACCTGCGGAGACCAGACACTGCGCTGCCGTGACGTCACGGCTAGATAAGGGCGGCCGCTGATAGGCCGCGCCGCTAGGCGCAAGGATATTGCGCACCCTGTAGGAGGGGTAGCGCTCATCGATCGCGCATCGAGCGCGATCCTCTCGGCTTTTGCGTGCGACCCGGCGAACTGAGCGCGTGCGGGACGAATCCGAGCGAGGGTTATCGGCGAGCGAGCTACCGGATTTTGGCTATCGGAACTGTGCCCGGCCTGGCGATCCCTGCGGAGACGTCCACGGGACCAACGGAGGACAGGATCGTCGTCGAGGTGACCCTCTAGAGACGGTGTAAAGCCACGAGCTGCCGGTGCCGGCTAACTCGCGCTCTGAGGTGGAGCCATTGGGTTAGTGTGCAGGTGCGTCCGCCGCGTGGCGATAGAACGCACCTTTTTAGTGTTTGGTCGGCTCTCCACCTCAAGCGTGAGACCTTGTCGAGGCACCCTGCTGTCGGCTGCCGCGTGTACGTTGGCTGTCCCGCCGTAGAAGCTCGCGGACGACCGGCTTCCCGGGAAGCCGCAAAGCCCTCGCGCACGTGCGCGAGTCGTGTTACGGCTGTGATCACACGACCGCCCGCGTTATCGGTGCGTTGTCGTGTCGCGCGTCTTCGAGAGAATTGTGCATCGTGACCGCGACGACGGCATTGCCGTCACCGGGTATCTTTGGTTGCATTGCTTTTGAGTTAATTACTGTCCGTTAGCGAAAGTTCGACGAGTGTGTTCTCGCCGCGCTGTTCCGAGCGCGCGTGATTGGCTGTTTCGTTCCGCGCGGGACCAACCGCCGTTGTTCGCGCCGCTAGCGTAAGCATTGTAGTATTTAAGAAAATTTTCGCGTTCCGCTTATTCGTTTTCGTCAACTCTCTTCATCTTTTCCGTTCTTTGCTTGCTTCGACTGATAATTTCTTCGTGTTTGGCTCTACTCTGTCTCTGTCATATGCTACAATACATGTTATTTCTGTCTGTTATATCGGCCTGATCTTGCTTGATTTCTCGCCTACCCGTCTCCTCCAGTAAGAGAGCCGCTTCGTCCCTGTCTCCGCTACCCCGCCCCACTACCGATTAGAGGAGCTAGCTGGCTGCGTGCGAGCGACGATTTCGTGTTTCGTTCTGAGAAGCTATCGCGTGGTGTGCATCCGCGTCTAGCGTTAAATAGTGTACCCGGCGACGCGACCGGTATAATCGCGTCTGGCACCCAAATTCGCGATTGGTGGTATCTATTGGTTCTATCGTCGCTCACGCGTGTCTCGCGCATAATTCCGGTGTTTGATCGCGTATTCCGCCGCTGCTCTCCGGCGTGGGATAAAAATACGTGACAACATATAATTAATGAACATTGTAAAATACCTAATTAATGATAGAATATATATAATCATATTTTTTAATAGAGTTGAAAAAAAAATGAAATCTAAAGAAAAATTTGTTGGAAATTTAATATTTTAATTAACTTGAAAAACCTTTTACTGTGGTGTATAATAGTCTAATCAATATTAATGAATAAACTATTTCACAAAATAATGTACCGAGCAGTAAATATTAAATGACGTAAAAATGTATATTTTTTTAAAAATTTCTTAATATACTTTGAAATATTTATTGCCAAGTGAATAATAAATGTGTATTAACAAAACTTTTTGTAAACATTTTTTTTTAAATTCCTCATGATAAAAATTTTTAAAAATTAAAATCAATTTTGTGCTCCTGTAAAAATTATAAATGACAATAAGATAAATACAAAGGTTTTTCTGTAATTTTTTAATAAAATCATTATTGATCGAGTTGTAAAGCAACAATTAAATTGATAGATTACATAGAAGAGCGTACATTATAGTTTATACATATATACAGTTTAAGGAATAAACTAAGTAAATATCTAAACTAATAATAAAGTTAATTAATATTTTTTCTTAACATTTACTTTTATTCCACGAAAGGGCAAAGACATAATTATTTTATTTGTAAATTGATTTCTTCTATAGGATACCGAAATTACCAAGAATATTAAGGATACTAAAAATATCGAAATTAATCAAAGAGATAGTGACGTTGCATTAATAAGACATAATAAAAACGTGGTTTGACATTACCTTGTTCTTTGAAATTAAATATTGCAACAATATATTGCAATGATATCATTGGAATATTTTAATGTTATTATCACTGTGTAATATCACAATAATATTTCTGTGATATTTCTGTGATATCAGTGAAATATTTCAATGTCATTATCACTGTGTAATATCACAGTAATATTCCTGTGATATTTCACAGTAATATGTAATATTTCTGTGATATTGCAATGATTCTGTGATATCACAGAAATATTACGTGCTATGTGGGAATTTAAATAAAATATTTTACCAGAATCATTCATATAGGAGCAATGAGTAACTGGTTCTTCATTTTAACGTGAGAGATTTTACTTTTCGGTTAATCTATTGTAATATAAAAAGTAGTTAATTAAATATTTTGTTGTAATATTTTATTTGAATTTATTTTAGGTTTAATTTTTTCTAGTTTTTATATATAAATATAAAATAAAATTTAAGTAAACACTAAAAATAATACAATACTTGGAATGATTTTTTCTTTTTACTGCAGTTTACTTACATGTTTTTATAGATATTGGTATCTCTTTATTGTTTTTTACTATTTTCTTCCTGTAAACAACTTTATTTTGCATTTGTGCATTTTTTTGTATTTCATTGTTTATTAAAGATAATTGCGTGTTTGACTGTTTATCTGTTTTATCAATATCTAAAATTTTTGTAAATTTATTAAATAAGATTAATATACAAACGAAATCCCAATATGATCGGAAGGTACGTCAACATATTTAAATAACGAGATTGGCTATACCGATGGAAAGTAATTCTTACTACTCAATGATTTTCTAAGTAAAGTTATAAATATTTACAAAATTTTCCAAACTGCGCGCTGTATATTTACCGAACGCAAAAAACAACTTTTAAGAAGAACCTAGAAGAACTCAGTATGTATAGGTATAATATCACTAAATTTAAATGCTAATCAATTTAATAATTTGGATGCTTACACGCATCTCTACTTCTCTCATTTCAAAAACTGTAAAAGAATTTATTGCGAAAAATAGGGCCAAAGTAATATTTTTCACAATAAATTTTTATACAGTTTTTGAGATAAAAGGAGTTTGTACAGATGCGTGTGTTACGTCCAGGGTTAAAGAAGGGTAGACAAGATATAGAGGGAGAAGGGAGGGACGTAACAATTCGAGAGTGTGCACTTGCGGCACGGGAGACCGCGTCGACAACCCGGGATATAGGTCAGTAAGGCCCGCAGCGGGAGGCCCCAATGGCAAAATATCCGGGATGCTCCGCGTCCCTTAGTCCTATTTTGAGGCAACAAACTTAATTGCTTTACCTCGGGATTGGACCTAGTGCTTATCTTGTAAGAGCGAGGGATGGTGGTAGTGGTTATGAAATTAGCACCAATTAATTATTGTACCTGGTTTATTTTAATCAGTAGTAAATGAGAATACAAATTTGTTTATTTTGAGACATGATTTATATTCATAAAAAAAACAACGGTTTAAACTAAAGGCTCTATAATTTTTAAGTTAACAATTACAATGTCGAATACAACTGGACTTGTGATATAATTATAATGTTAAACTAAGAGAAGGCTAAAATCAAATATTATATCCCTATAGGAACGATTTAAACTGGAGGTTCTATAAATTTAAAGTAAACAATTACAATGTAGAGTATACTATACAACTGACTTATTCTTATATCGGATAATTACTACTTATAATTTTCTTAACTATATAAATACATATGTATATATACAGGGTGCGAGAAAAGTTCCGGGACGGCGAAATATCTCGAAAACTAAGCATTTTAGGAAAAAGTGTTTCAGACAAAAGTTGTAGGGTTTAAAAAGATCTATTTACTGATCTTATCAGTTTGACCTTGGATGGCGTCGCCAAGGTCAGATCGAAATTACATTAACTTTTTTAAATGGAACATCTAACTTTTTATTGCATATTCTTGTAGCTTATCTCGAGACCTTTCCAAAACATTACAAGAAAGTTTATTTTCGTTGAGTACTTTCCGAGTTGTGAGGCTTGAAAGCTACAGTGTACTGTAGTGTGGGTCCAGCCAGTTAAGGCAAGAGTGGCGTGTGGGTCCGGCCAGTTAAGGCAAGTGTGGCGTGTGTCCGGCCGGTTAAGGCAAGTGTGGCGTGTGTCCGGCCAGTTAAGGCAAGTGTGGCGTGTGTCCGGCCAGTTAAGGCAAGAGTGGCTGGACCCACACTACAGTACATTGTAGCTTTCAAGCCTCACAACTCGGAAAGTACTCAACGAAAATAAACTTTCTTGTAATGTTTTGGAAAGGTCTCGAGATAAGCTACAAGAATATGCAATAAAAAGTTAGGTGTTCCATTTAAAAAAGTTAATGTAATTTCGATCTGACCTTGGCGACGCCATCCAAGGTCAAACTGATAAGATCAGTAAATAGATCTTTTTAAACCCTACAACTTTTGTCTGAAACACTTTTTCCTAAAATGCTTAGTTTTCGAGATATTTCGCCGTCCCGGAACTTTTCTCACACCCTGTATATATGTGTATGTACGTGTGGATGTAGGTGTGCGATTTACATTGGAAGTTCTTTTAACACAGCGGTGTTGGGGCGGAAATGATTTAAGAATATTAGCTTGGGGACTAAATAATACCTTGGGTATGTATGGGAAAGATACACAGGAACGAGCGCATCGGGGGGAGAACGGGAAAGGAAGGCACGGACCGCTTCGAGATCAAATTCTTTGGGCCCGAGCGAGAACGCGCCAGGAGGGAGTGGGGCAGAGGACATTGGAAGTACCGACAAAACAGATTCCAATGACTGAAGGGGACCAGGGGCAAAATAGCAACGTGGGGGGAGGGGTGGCAGCTCCTCTACGAATTCCACACTAAGCGCGGGGCTAGGAGAACGATTCTCATCCTCGAGATCGTGAGATCCGAGGATCGAAGGAGTTGAGAAAGTTTCCTCCTCCTCTTCGAGATCGCGGGCCCCTACACTAGGAGAATCCGCAGGAAGTTGGTCTTCCACCGGGTCGTAGACAACAGGGATCGGAGTTCCAGGAGGAGAGAGTGAAACAGGAGAATCCGGGAAGATCCTATAAGTTAATTGAGAATCGGGGGAGTCGGCGCGAAGAAAATTATCTATGGGGGAGTCAGCGCGAAGATTTTCTACGGGGGAGTCGGGGCGCGGAGAATTATCTAAGGGGGAGTCGGCG
Source organism: Solenopsis invicta (assembly GCF_016802725.1). Lineage (NCBI taxonomy): Eukaryota > Metazoa > Arthropoda > Insecta > Hymenoptera > Formicidae > Solenopsis > Solenopsis invicta. The sequence continues at coordinate 15,938,212 of NC_052674.1, read as the reverse complement.
CGATAAAAACTATCTACTGGGGAGTAGGCGTGGGGAAAATTATCTACGGGGGAGTGGGGGAAAAATGCGAATGGGGGAAGTCGCTCTTCTTCTGGTGCGACCGGCGAGTACGAGACAGGGGGGCAAAGTCGATTGACTTGAGCGGCGATCTGGTGGATTTCCTCCTCAACGGCTTTGAGGTGGCGGATTCGGCGATTGTGGCGATTCCGGTGCCGCTTCACGGCTGCTCGGGACTTATATTCGTGGATTCGGGGAATATTATCATTATTCACAAAAAAAAACGAAACTCCGTTTCTCTCTATGTTTATCGAAAGGTTGGAGTTTAAACACTCCGTCGGGTTAACCCGAACAGGGTTCGAGTGAAACCAGAGGAGATTGTAGGTAAAAAGGGTTCGGCTAAATCTAAAGAGAGGAAGAGGAGGAAAGAAATTTTTACGATTGAAGAGAAGAAATAAAGAGATTCTTCCGGATTGACTCTTGTGAGTAAATCCCAAGAAGAATGGAAAATTAGTAAATAAAAGATTCCTCCGGATTGACTCTTGTGAGTAAACCCTGAGAAAGAGGAAAATTAATAATAAAAGGATTCTTCCGGATTGACTCTTGTGAGTAAATCCCAAGAAGAATGGAGAATTAGTAAATAAAAGATTCCTCCGGATTGACTCTTGTGAGTAAATCCTAAGAAAGAGGAAAATTAATAATAAAGAGATTCCTCCGGATTGACTCTTGTGAGTAAATCCTAAGAAAGAGGAAAATTAATAATAAAGAGATTCCTCCGGATTGACTCTTGTGAGTAAATCCTAAGAAAGAGGAAATTTAATAATAAAAAGATTCCTCCGGATTGACTCTTGTGAGTAAATCCTAAGAAAGAGGAAAATTAATAATAAAGAGATTCCTCCGGATTGACTCTTGTGAGTAAATCCTAAGAAAGAGGAAAATTAATAATAAAGAGATTCCTCCGGATTGACTCTTGTGAGTAAATCCTAAGAAAGAGGAAATTTAATAATAAAGAGATTCTTCCGGATTGACTCTTGTGAGTAAATCCCAAGAAGAATGGAAAATTAGTAATAAAAAGATTCCTCCGGATTGACTCTTGTGAGTAAATCCTAAGAAAGAGGAAAATTAATAATAAAAAGATTCCTCCGGATTGACTCTTGTGAGTAAATCCTAAGAAAGAGGAAAATTAATAATAAAAAGATTCCTCCGGATTGACTCTTGTGAGTAAATCCTAAGAAAGAGGAAAATTAGAGAGAGAGGGAGAGAGAGAGAGTATGGGAGGGGAGAGTAATAAATTTAGTGAATATATTATGTTTATACAAAAAATCCTTCGCAAAGAGAGAAAAGGTGTTCGAGAAAAAGAACAAGAGCGGAAGTAAACTAGGTGATTAATTCTGGATTTACTACTTGCTGAATGTGTGAGTGTTGATAATAGTGAATGGAATACTCTCGGAGTCGCAGGCCTCCAAACTGGGCCGTACTCAGCGGGAGATGGTCCGGTCGGAGGGATTCCGCGTGCGATGGGCAATGGTCTGCAGACCCCAACCAGGCACGTTTCAAATGGCACTTTTTCTTTCGACCGAGACGTACGCTCCGCACGAGTTTAAAGGCCGCGATCCGAGAGTCAGAGAACTCGAGCATACAAGATGCCACGGAACTGCGACTCGGAATGATCAAGACTAGACTGCGCGCTCCGCTGGAAAACGCGCCTATTTATACAAATTTTCGTCTATGATTTCCTTTGTCCCATCGAGGGCCGTGTGCACCACTTTATTCATTAATGCGCCCACGTGCAATATTTGTTTTTATGACTTTTTTATATTTCTCGGTAATTGTTATCCGAGAAAGCGGCAGGTTTAACAATTGAACTCCTGAAGGCATTAAATGTCAAAAATTTTCGATTTATTGCTATGTGGGTGCCGGACGTTCAGAGTTCAAAGGGGTGCACACGTGCGTCTTCCAGCTCCTTGATTTCATTACCTTTGATGTCTTGGGCGTCAAGCGACAGTGTCATCTCAAATCTCAATGATTGGTGAATTTATCTCTACTTAATTCACGACATCTAATTATTGCCGTGAGAGTCACCATATTCTTGGAATCAGGGTGAGATCACCGTCGCTCGGCCCCCGTTAATTGGAATATCCGCTGGTTGCGAAGGAGAAGAATCGTTACTCCGCAGGACATAACACGTGTAAGCATCAAAATTATTAAATTGATTAGTAATTTATTTTAGTTAGTGTAATTTATATTACATTCTGGGTTTTTCTTCAAAGCTATTTTAAATCTGGTAAATATACGGCGCGCAATTTGGAGAATCTTATAAATGTTAATAAATTCATCTAGAAAATTATTGAGCACTAAAAACTACTCTCGACCAGTAGTCATTCTCGTCATTTAAATGTGAAATATTCATATCCTCATTGTGTATGTAAGTATTAAAAACATCAACCACAATTTGCTTTTAAAAATTACAGATTACCTCTTTTTTTTGGTGGTTCTGGTAGTTTTAAATTCGGATTTTATCTTCGGACGAACTATTAAATGGTGAATCATCCTCATCGCCAAAATGTCTTTTCCTCTTACGATTTCTTTTTGCAAATTCATAATCAGATGTCAAATCAGATGTTTCTTCTGCTATTGCAGCTTTTTCTTTTGCTTTGTGTAAAGTGTCTAAATAATAAACATATGTATAATCATATGAAAATTTATTATACATAGAGAAAACATTTTATTTAACAAATGTAAAAATATTTACCATAAGTATGTCCATTGCCAAGTTCCCTGATTTTATGGAGCGTCCAAGTATTTAGCATGGGTTTTTCGCAATTATTAATGCAATTTGCCAATTTTGAAGCAATAAATGGTGGCCAATAAAAAGTTTCACCATGTATCCACGATGTTGGAACAGCCTCTACCGACTCTTTTTCGATGAAATGTACTACTGTCCAACTCATTATACAGTGTGCACAATCACTAATGTACGTATTGTACAATTAAACAGTTCTTTAGTGGGAAAAATAACAAATTTTCTTAAAATATCACTAACAAGCCATGTTGACAACTCACCCAATGTGTCTACTAAATATATATCTAAAAAAGATGACTTACATGGCTCTATAAAATAATTACTAACATTTAAAAATTTCTTACCAATTACGTATAAAACATTATCTTGTTTTACAAAATTATGAATGATAATGATACTGCGATCACGTAAATAACAACAGTTATTGCCAACTTCTGTAGTTAAAGAAATACTGCCTATTGTACATTTTTTATATTGGACACAAAAATTGTTTGTTAGTAACGAACCTGCATAATGTTCATTTATCAATGATATTTTTTCTAATTCGATAGGTTTGTTAAATGGCAAGTTTCCAGCTTCGTGCAAACGATTAATAATCTGGGCCAAAGGAGCATCAGGTTTTCTCACTAATCTTTTCAAATGCTGTAGATAATTTTCAAATGGAAAAGCGCTGTAGGAATCTAAATTGCCAAAAATTCTGCAATCATCAACAACATGGATTAAACCATGGACATTATGCGAAATGTACTCCACTCCGTAAATAGTTATAAACTTTTTAACAAAATAAATTAATAATGATTGAACATAATCTAAATAATTAGGATAAAGTTCAATAGCACTTAAAAATCTAATGGCAACATGCAAACACAAGAAATGTAAATATTTTTCGTCCGCTATTGAATTTTTTAAGACGATAGGCCCACAATATAACAAAAAGAATCTAAATTCTGTTGCTTTCCAACGTTTAGCTTCTTCAATTGAGCGAGTTTTTCTCACACATTCAGATGGGACGTATGGTTTTATAAAAGTAAGATATTCTGAAATATTATCTACAAAACTTTTTGATATTTTATTCGAAGCTTTTCCAAAAAGCCATAAGTTAACGATAAGCTTCTTCATAACACCCAAGTAAATTAGATGCATAGATTCAAGTGGAAAATTTTTAATCATGTCAAGACAAGGAATATTTTCTAATTTTGATGTTCCTGTATGATGTTGAGCTTGTAGCTTATTACGAAAATTTTGATCAGTTCTATTTTTTGAATTAATATTGGAAAAACAAACTCTACCTTTAATATGTCTTCCTTTTTGCATGCATTTTGTACATGAAAAAAAACCAGTATGACCTTTAGTATATGTAATAAAACATTTGGCTGGAGCGTCACAAATAAACCCTTTAATAACAAATGGTAAAGTGTGTTCCTGAATAATAAATCCATTTTGTGTTAACAATATTGCTTCTTCCATAAAATCTTGTAAAAAGTCATTTGCATTAGAAGGTTTTTCATAGCCATGATATATTCCAATAACACAAACACTTGAATAACCAAAAATAGAGCATAATATTGGATAAATTTGACTACTTGAACTTTTACTTAAGGGCAGACCATCTATATTAATTAATAATTCTATATTTTTAAGTGGCTTATTTATAAAATGAATAAGTTTGTTTACTGCTTGTTTTATTCCTAAATGTGAATACACTCCCGACTCTATAGGTTTATACAGATTAGTTCGAGGAGTAGAAAGCAGTGTTCTAGGATCAGTAGGTAAAGTCGACTGACCTCCTGATGAATTTAAAATTTTTAATAAACCTTTTAGTGCACTATGACTTATGTTGTTTGTAACTGCCCATAAACGTAATTGTTCTATAAATCTATTTTCGATGTCGTTATCAGTGCTATTTGAGGAATTTAAATTTTCCGTTAAATTATTATAAAACATATTTGGTGAGTTGTCATAATTGCTTCCGCTGTCATAATTATCAATATTATTGTCTACAGTATTTGAAGAATTTAAGTTTTCCATTGAATTATTAGAGGACATGTTTGATGAGTTGTCATAGTCATTTCTGCTATCATAATTATTAAAAACGATTAAACTTCTATTATCAGAAATATTTTCTTCGGAAATATGTTTTGGAAAATTAATATCATCAATGTTTCGATTGTTATTATAAGGACTGTTAACATTATTATTTGATTGCGAAAGTTCTAGCGCAATAGCAGTATTGTGGCTTACTTTTCTATAAAAGGTTGCTTTTGAATATTTGCGCTTTATTATGCTTCTATATGTTTTGTACATAATAGTAAATTTTAAGATATGTAGTCATAAAATAAAATTATTTATGCTACAATATAATTACTTAATGATGAAAAACTGTAGTTTTAAGTAATCTAACCTAAATAACAATTTTTAAACTAAGCAGATAATATAATATATATCATGGCCAGCTCACGGAAAATCTTCTGTAGTTTAGTGTTCTCTTAAATTGATTTGTTGAAGAGAGAAATTACGGAATAGCGGATAACTTACTATCACAATTAATTAAAATAAACCTGCATGCAATATGTGATCACGTATCGCCAAGGGATTCCCAAAAATAAGCGATTGAAGCGCACTCTGCAGAAAGTCTTCTCTAGTAATATTCTTGAATATTCCTAGAACATTCAAAATGTTCAACAAATTTTCAAATGTTTTAGGAACATTCTATGAATATTCTGTACGAATATTCTTATAAAAGAATATTAGTCTCAACATAGAATATCCGTAGAATATTCTGTGTTATCTGGGATCATTGCAGGGGAGATCCAGAACGAGGGGTTTATCCTCCCCCCTTCCCCCCAGTGACCAACTTGTTGCATTTTAAAACTAGCACAGTCCCTGATAGCTAAATGACCATAATCAGATGACATTTTGCTGTCACTTATTCCGCATTCAATTTTATCAAATTAGAACCAAGGTGTTTCTACAAACTGTCTATTGTTCTGACATCATTAAAGTCTTCATTTAAATTCAGCAAATTGCCAGCAAATTGTTATCATGCGTGCACTACATTCAATTGATGTGTTTGATATCAATATGTCAGCAAGTCATTATCATACATAATATCTACACGTGAAGCTTTGTTGTCGGCAATTTGATTACTACCTAGTAGTAATTTTCTGCAAGACTTCAGTAAATTTTGCAGCAGATTTTTGAAAGATTCTGCCAATAGGACGTTATGATCTGCTTCTTCATTATACTTAATTCTTCTAAAAGATTCTGCAGTCAAATTCTTGCAAGAAATTTGTATCTATCTGTTGCGATATTTGCAAAATTCTTTCACTAGAATATTAATATAGTCTCAAGATGCTTTCCTGCCGAAAATATGCGATTAAAAAGAAGTAATCCAAATTGATCGGGATTTTTGCACCAAAAATATAAAATTTTATGTGGAACAGCGTTCCATACATACGTCATGTTTTAAAAGAAAGAGAGCGAGTATTCGCCTCAATATTACATCATGTAGCTCTTAAAGATTCACTAAAGTAAGAACCTTGATATGAATTGGGGAATTAGTTGCGGTGGCGCCTAGATATAATGCCTGTGGCCATGGACGGCGACTTTTGTGGGGTATGTGTGGAGTAATCCATACATGAGAATTTTTCATGTGTGGAATTCCACACATGAAAAATTCTTTATAAACAACTTTTGAAAATAACAAGTGTTAAACTAAAAAATTGTTAAATATTTTTGGAACTTTTATTTCAATCAAAATTTCAATTACACACACTGAGCAAACCTATATTTATAAAATGTTTACAATTTTATTGCTCATTATTGTGTATAATTTCTTATGATACAGAGATTTTAATATAAAAATTAAATAAATTCTGAAAACTTTTTGTCCTCTCCCTCCCAATCAAGTTGTCCAATTCCACACATGGCAAGTCGACAAGTCGCCGCTCCTGCCTGTGGCCGCACTTGACCCACGAGAAATACCCCGCGGCGTGGCCGCCTAGCGGTGGCTCCAGCACTCACTTGTTTGTGTGGGGTCTTACACACGGCAGGACCAAATATTGTCATGTCACCAAATTGTCGATAATAAGCTGCAATTTAGAATCTTTATCAATATTCATCAAATATTCTGCTTCTTGTATTAAACTTTTGATATCATATGTGCCATCATTTTGTTGACATATTGCTGTCATTATGAGATATACAAATGCAAGCTCATGACGAGCCAATAGTTTACTGTCAGCATGATATGTTATTATTAATAAACGTTTGCTCTTAATATTTCATTAACTGACGTTGTGTTTTTGCTCTCCTGTTGCTGACTCAGTTTTACGTTAAAATCTGTAGCCAGCAAATTGCCTGCAAATTCACAACAATACATGCAATGTATTAATTTGCACGATGTGTTGAATCTAGCTTGGTTATCTAAGGTGTTATTGAAAAATGAATAGCTTAGATGTTAAATAAATAATAAACAAACATAATTTTATAGAGATGAAAAAGAAGTAAAAAAATTAAATAAACATTAAATAAATATTAAACAAATATTTAAAAAATATTTACTAAAATCATTTTTCCAATTAAATAATTCATGAAAAATAAATACTAAAACAATGTTAAATAAACGTTTAAAAAAATTAAAATAAATATTAAATAAATATTAAATTAAGAGGGCAAGACTCTTTGGAGGGTCAAAAAAACCGATTTTTAAAAAATTACATTTTATGAAAGTGCATACTTTTAAGAATCCGTAAATTTTTATCAAAAAATTTGAAAAATTACGGAAGTTATAAAATTTTTTTTGAAGCGGAAAAAGTTTTACATGTAGTATTTCTTTTTTATTTTATTTCATTATTTTTCAATATAATAAATACTCTTTACTTTAAAGTGTCTGATTAGCAATGCTTCTACCCAAAAATTACAGAAGACTAATTTGTAGAATAATTTCTCCACTTTCCTAAAACATAAATAACTTAAGGGGATAGGATTCTTTGGGTTTGAAAAAAGCCTTTTTTTATAAATTGTTTTACAAAAACTATATGAGCAATTAATTTGAAATTTTGCACATATATTTATCTATATTTTATTGTTAATCAGGAATTTTTCCAAGTAAAAATAATGAAAATTGTTATAGTATAAATAATTATAGTATTGTTTGCGCGACGTGCCCGAGCGCGCATCGTCTTATGGTGACCATAAAATCTTGACACAGTTATCTTAGACAACAAATAGAAAAAAGATTTTTAATCTACAGATGTTTGGTTATCATTGGAACCAGAATTATTAAAATTGAACTATTTTAAAAATAATTATTGTGTATGTAAAAATAAATTTAAAAAAATTATTTAAAATTTTGAAAGTTTAATATAAAAGAATGAACCCAGTGATATAATTTAATTTCGCTAGTTCCAACGATAAAGAGAAGTGTTTTGAATATATAAGTACAAGACGAATTCAATTGGTTCATTAGTTTGTCTGAAATCATGGTCACTAGTTTGAAAAATGTAGTTTCGAGAAAAATGCGTTTAAAGTTTTGAATACAATTTACTCGTATATTTTTACTACTTACGTAAGTATTATTTTAATCAGTAATTCTACTAATTAATAAGTACTAAAAATATATTAGTAAATTGTACTCTAAATTTTAAATGCATTTTTCTTGAATCTATGTTTTTCAAACTGATTACCACGATTTCAGACAAACTAATGAACCAATCGAAATCGCCTTTTACTTATATATTCAAAACACTTTTTTCTATCGTTGGAACTAGTGAAATTAAATTATATTACTAGGTTTATTTTTTTTTTATATTGAACTTTCAAAATTTTAAGTAATTCTTTAAATTTATTTTTACATACATAATAATTATTTTAAAAATAGTTCGATTTTAATAATTCTAGTCCCGACGATAACCAAACATCTGGAGATTAAGAATCTTTTGGGATTTTTTGTTTCAGATAACTTAGTGTTGAGATTTTATGGTCACCATGAGACGATGTGCACTCGGACACGTCGCAAAAACAATATTATAATTATTACAATTTTTATTAATTTGGAAAAATTACTAATTAACAATAAAATATAGGTAAATATGTGTGCAAAATTTCAAATCAATAACTTATATAATTTCCGTAAAAAGAATTTATAAAAATAAGTTTTTTTTGACCCTCTAAAAGGTTATCCTCTTAATGTTCAATAAGCGTTAAATTAATGTTTTTGAAATTGTTGTTTCAAATAAAAAATTAACATATAATAAATATTAAATTAATGTTAAATAAATGTTAAATCAATATATTTGAAATTATTGTTTCAAATAAAAAATTAATGTAAAATAAATGTTAAATTAATGTTGAATAAATGCTAAATTAATATTTTTGAAATTGTTTTAAATAAAAAAATTATGTAAAATATGTATTAAATTAATGTTGAAAAAATGTTAAATTAATGGTTTATTAAAAGCATTATTGTAAATAAATTATTAATGTAACATAAATATTAAATAAACATTAAATAAACGTTAAATAAACATTAAATAAGCATTTTCCCAAATCATTATTTTAAATGAGTATTTAATGAAATATAAATGTTAAATAAACATTAAATAAATATTAAATTATTATAACATTTTCTCTAAATCATTATTTAAATATTTAATTAATGTTAAGTAAAACAATATTTATTAAATATTTAATAAATATTTAATAAATATTGTTGTTATAATAAATTACACAATGAATAATAAATATTTAAAAAAACGTTTAAAAAATATTGTGTGCTAATTGAAGTTTCTATAAAGTACATTAAATTTGAAAATATATTTAAATATTTACACTTTAAATAAACTATGTATATATAAAAGTTGTATAAATATGATTATATTTTTATTTAATAACACATTTTTATAATTATATTTACTTTATTTGTTATTAAAAATATAATTATTTTTTACAACATTGGAAGAATCTCATTCTTTGTATAAGTACTTTAAGTATTCAAAGTGATTTTTATAAAAAATTTTGTTGTCTGCCAGGTTATCCTGTAAATAAATCTTGTTTATTTACAGAACTGATTCCCCATAACAAAAAATGTCACTGTGATATTGCATAGATGTTGTTGTGTGACAAGCAATTAGTCATAATATAATAATATCATAGTGATGTCATAGTGACATGCAAATGCCCGCACAATTTACCTGTGACTTTGTAAACCAATTGTGATATTTTTCACAATATTTTTTCCTATAGGGAATATATGAGTCGCAATGAAACTTTACATAAATTATCTTTAATATTTAAAGTACTTAAATAAAAAATTAAAACTTTTTTAATTATTTTTTAATTATGTCCTAATTGTGCCCGTGTTATGTACGGTGTGGACATTTTAAGTACGTCCTTTAGATGTCCATGTAGGATGGAACATGGAATATCCATAGTACATCCATCGGATGTACATCGGACGTCCTCAAGATTCATATTGGACGTCTAATTTGTGTCCTTCTTACATTCATGTGTTCTGTGGGATTATATTATTAATCGAAGTAAGTAAATTTTAATTTCGGTTTAAAAAATAATAAAATAAACTTAATAAGTTGTTCATAATGTATGATTATCGCCGGTAGGAAAACATAGTGTAAAATGAAATCCTAATATTCTGAAAACTGCTTACAATACAATAAAATGAATAATAAATCATATCTAAATAATCATAACTAAATATCGGCTTTAGACTCTAATCGATTTTAGATGTCTAATATATTATATCAATGTTATTTTCTTTTATATTTTATATACTATTTTTTCTTTATGTACACTCAACGTTTTGCTTAAATTTTAAGCATATTTTTTTACAGAAACTATATACTCGTATATATATATACGAGTATATAGTATAAATATTAATAAAAAAGAAAGTATATACATATGCGTGTATACATATATATATATATATATATATATATATATATATATATATATATATATATATATATATATATATGTATACACGCATATGTATATACTTTCTTTTTTATTAATATTTATACAATTTTATATAAATATATTTTTCCTTCTTCATGTATACTTTTTTATGTATACCTTCTTTGTTTACTTTTTTTTTATTGTCTGTACAGTATACGAGGTGTGTTCAAAAAGTAACGGGAATTTTAAAATTTCGCGGGTTTGGAGAGTCCGACAGTCAAATTTTTTTTTTGTTTATGTTGGTATACATGCCCCTGAAGTATGCTGAAATGTTGAGCTGTATTCATTGTTTACTTTGTCTGTGGCAGCCGCTAAGGTTACACGTGTTTTTATGAGCTCGGCGATTTTCGTTTCTGAAAAAAAATGGATCAAAGAATTTGTATCAAATTTTGCGTAAAAAATAACATAAAGTGTAACAAAGTGTGTGAAATGTTAACAAAGGCCTATGGTGAGTCTGCTATGAGTAAAACAAGAGTTTACGAGTGGTATAATCGTTTCCAAGATGGCCGTGAAGATGTTGAAGATGACGAACGCCAAGGACGCCCCAGCACATCAAGAACCGATGAAAACGTCGAAAAAGTGAAAGAAATGGTTATGAACAATCGCCGAATCACAATCAGAGAAGTCGCTGATGATGTTGGCATATCAATTGGCTCATGAGTTGTTGAATTTTGAACAAAAACAGCGGCGAATGGAAGTTGCTCAGGAGTCATTAAATGAAGTCAACGACGATGCACAATTACTGAAACGTGTTATAACAGGTGACGAAACATGGGTTTACGGATATGACGTCGAAACTAAGGCTCAATCGTCCCAGTGGAGACGAAAAAGCGCATCGCTGAAAGAGCTAAAGGCTATCCCAAAGATCGAGTTTGAGAAGTGTTTCGGGGATTGGAAGAAGCGCTGGCATAAGTGCATAATATCTAATGGTGACTATTTTGAAGGCGACAACATTAATGTAGACGAATAAATAAATATTTTTTTCAAAAAACGAAAATTCCCGGTATTTTTTGAACACACCTCGTATTGCGTGATTAGGTACTTATTTATATCATTTTTATTTAATTTATATCTTAAATATAACGACCAACATATAAATAAAACGTTTGAAAAAGAGAGAGAAATGATAAAAGGGAGACAAAATAACAGCCGTTGTACGTAAAATGAAATAGATATATGTTTGAAGTTTGGTGAAAGCGAGATTGAACATTTTATTGCAGTAACAAAAAGCAGATCTATGATTGGTTACTTACTTAGCTCGCGCATGTGCAATTCAATTTCGTACACGCTAACATCAAAGGTGCCGACAAAGAGTTGCGCTACTGTATATAGTGCGACGAGAGGTTAGCTCAGTGCGCGCACGTTCACTATGTCGCGGTGCTTGGAGATTCGGAGTAAAGTAGAGGTGCACGCGAGGTGGAGAGGCGTTTTGTTACACATTTATTTATTATAACCATACAATTATATTTACTTATACAATTATATTCACTTATAGTAAATTATATTTTAACAGTCATTTATTTTACATTCATTCTCGTTTAAATACATTCACAAAGTTATTTTCGTATATACAGCCATGTCTCTACAATTATTTCAATCCTATTCAACACTACCGCTCTTAGTTACGCTTGCCAATTAAAATGGTAATTCTCTTACAACTAATAAATAAAAATCCTATTATATCTTCTAAAAACTTTTAAATAACCACTGGTAACATTAACCTGTTGAGTGTACAACTTAGTTCGGTCCGTTTTCAAAAGATGGCCTTAGGTGCTATAAATGGTTGACGGCAACAGCTGATTTTTGTTGTATCGTAAAGTGTCAACATCTGTCAACCAAATATTGTTTACAAGCCTTTGAGTTTTGCACAACAAGTTTAATTTTTACTGCGTTGAAAATGTCGAGTTTCGTTCCAAATAAGCACCATTTGCGGAAAGTTTTGATTTTCTCTTTTAATTGAAAGTAAAGTGCAGCTGAAGCGCAGCGAATGCTTGTGGAAGTGTACGGTGAATCTGTACCATCGGATAAATCTTGCAAAGAATGATTTCGACAATTTAAAAGTGATGATTTTAGTGTTGTAGACAAAGAGCATTTGGGTCAACCGAAAAAATTTGAAGATAAAAAATTAAAAACATTACTCGATCAAGATTTGTATCAAACGCAAGAAAAGCTCGCAAAAACACTGGAAATTACTCAACAAGCTATTTCAAAACGGATACATTCAATTTTGGATACATCTAAAAGCAAGGAAAATGGGTTCCATACGAATTAAAACTGAGAGATATCGGACGACGATTTTGCATGTCCAAAACGTTGCTTGAACGGTACAAAAAAAAGGCTTTTCTGCATCGAATCATTATCGGGGACACAAAATGGATTCATTACGACAATCCAAAACCCAAAAAATTGTATGTAAAGCCCGGCCAACCGGGAACATCAAGGCCGAAGCCAAATATTCATGGTGCCAAGGTAATGCTTTGTATTTGGTAGGATCAGAAAGGTGTGATCCTTTATGAGCTGCTAAAACCTGGTTAAACCATCACGGAAGACTTCTACAGGCAACAATTGATCTGTTTAAAGCAAATTATAGCCAAAAAACGTTCAGAATATGCGACCAAACGTGAGTCCATAATCTTTCATCATGACAACGCTTGGCTTCATGTTGCTGTTCCGGTTAAAAACTGTTTGGAAAATAGCCGATGGGAAGTTCTGGCTCACCCACCTTATAGCCCAGACCTTGCCCCTTCTGACTACCATTTGTTTTGATTGATGCAGAACGTTTCGACTGGAATACGTTTCACTTTAGAACAGGGTATCAAAAATTGGCTTGATTCATTTTTGGCTTTAAAAGATAAACGTTTTTTCCGCGACGGAATCTATAAATTGCCAGAAAGATAGGAAAAAGTAGTGGCTAGCTGTGGACAATACTTTGAAAAAAAGTATTAATTCATTTTATCATTCAAATAAATGCGTTTTTCATGCAAAAAGACGGACCAAATTAAGTTGTACACCAATATAATAAAACGTCATAAAAATAAATAAAATAATAATATTTTGTCCCAGACACAAGTCTCAGACTAGTGACAGCAGCCCGTAAATATAAACTAAATAATATAAAATAACTAATGTTATGTTTGGAACCACATACTCCCGGACGCAACAGTTACAATTAAAATTTAGCATTACAGTAGCTGTACATTAAGTACTATTGAGATTTTAACTATGGCTGCCTTAATAAGGATATTCCATTATATTTGAGAGTGCAATACGAACATACAAGTGGAAAATTCTTATTGACGTGATTATATTTAAAATCTCAATAATAAAATCTTGAATCAAGAACCAAGAAAGCTTTGCTGCTGAGAAAGTTAGGCTTTTGCATTATACTTTTCCGTCCGCGACGGCGTTTGTGTCTCCACAACTTTAGTTGTTATACGTTTTTCATTATATTTTAAACTTCTTCATTATTGACTCAAGGTTTTTGTACCTGACGTACAGCTGTTCTGATGCCAAACTTTAATTGCAATTTTCTCAGAAACTAAAGCTCATTCACGCTAATCCTTTTATATTTTCAGTACACTTTATCACCTCTTTCCAATGAGCAATGACTAATTTCCCAGTTCTTGCTATCTACTTGTTAATACTATTTTAATCTTTATTACTTCAAAATAAAATAATAGTACAAGTATTTAAATTTCAGAGATGTCAAGTTGCCAAGTTGTACAATTATTCCATTTTTTCTGAGTGTAATCATTTTAATTGTAATTTATTTGTGATACTGTTGGGGCGGGGGGGGGGAGAGGACAAATAATTTTGATGAATAAGCATTGCATAATTGTTGAGATCGATAAATAATAAAAAAATTCACTATTACAGCAGCAAGTTTATTAGCAGCAATGGATCGTACGGCAGCACCCTGCGTTGACTTCTTTCAATACGCTTGCGGCACGTGGAATCGATTGCATGTGATACCAGAAGACCGAAGTGCCATCAGTACCTTTGAGATATTAGCTGATCAGCTGCAGGTGATCTTGAAACGCGTTCTCGAAGACCCACCAAATGCATACGACAATAATGCCACTCTCAAAGCGAAGAAGTTCTACAAGTCATGTATGGATATCGGTAAGTATAAATAATACATAGAATATTTAAAATGATTGTAGTCTTTCTCCTTTTTCGTTATATAAATTCATTGAAATTTAGAATAGATTCATTAGTTCCTTATGGAAATTAGGTTTTGGCAAAATTGTCTGAAATTTCAATATGTTGTAACTTTCAGGATCCTGAACAAATGTTTTTATAACCACAATCTCCGAAAATCAATTCTTTGCCCGCTGTCATTTAATGAAGGTCAATAAATAGCTTTAATGACTCTAGTAGCACAGTTCGTTGGCTTTACATTAATTTATATTAGCGAAACATTGGTTATGTTGGAAGTGCATTGGCAAATATTTCCCAATCTAATATGAATATTGGTTATAAAAGGAATGTTAATGTGCTACTAATGTTACGTTCAATAATTGTATGATATTGCGCTTAAATTGGAAGTGCATTGGCCAAGGTTTTTCAATCTACTGCGAATATTGGTTGTAAATGAAACCAATGTGCAACAATATTGACCCAATATTGCAACTTCAATATTGGCAAAATAAGAGTAGATCATTTTTTAATATTGGATCAATATTGAAATTAATTCACATTCAATATATAATATTAGGTTTACATTATTTTTGAATATTGCACCAATATTTTGTGCTACTCGGGAAACTATATACTACTGTGTCCAAAAAGTAAGACCAGTTTTCAATTAAAATCGCGCGGATAAACCGCACATCATAAATATTTTTTTTCTAAGTTGACAGCATTGTGACAAACATCTGTGATAAATTTCATGTCAAAACATTTATTAGTTTTTGCTTTACGCTTGGTTTTGTACGATGCTAAAAGTGCATCCGGCGATTTTTACAATGTCTAATTATATTAAGCAAAAAAGTTGCATTAAATTTTGTTTCCGAGTCGTAAACATAGATCCAAGTCTCATTTCCAGTAATAATTTGTTCCATGACCGATTGATAGTCAAAAAGCATCTCTTCACAGATTTTATACCGACACTCTTTTTCGAAGAAATTGAGACGTTTTGGCACTAGTCGAGATTTTACACGTTTCAGGCCCAAAATATCTTTTAAAATGGTATTGGCAGATCCTTTCAAAATACCAACAGCATCAGCAAGGTTTATAACAATCATTCGACGATTAGCAAGCACAAGTTCTTCGATTTTCTTGACGTGTTGTTCATCGATAGAGGTTGATGGTCGGCCGGAACGCTCTTCGTCTTCAACACTTTTATGACCTTCTTTGAACTGTTTATACCACTTGTAAACATTTCTTTCCGACAAAACATAGTCCCCAAAGGCTTTTTGCAACATCCTGAACATTTCTGCACCCAAAATTTCATTCCACAAACAAAATTTAATGCAACTTCTTTGCTCAATATAATTAGACATTGTAAAAATCGCCGAATGCACTTTTGCCGTTGTACAAAACCAATTGTAAAGTAAAAACTAATAAATGTTTTGACATAAAATTTGTCACAGATGTCTGTCACAATGCTACCAACTTAGAAAAAAAAACATATTTATCATGTGCAGTTCACCTGCTCGATTTAAATTGAAAACTGGTCTTACTTTTTGGACACAGCAGTATTTAAAACAATTGTTCCAAAATGATTTCCATACTCAGCATGACCCATAAGAAACTAGCGGAGTCCTTTGGTTAGGTACACAAATTTGAAGAGATATCTAATTAAAGCCCATTTATATATGTAAATACTCAGCTAAACCTGCTAAGAATATACAAACTGTGTGTTGCAAATTGATTGCGTTCAGCAGAAAAAGCAATTTAGTGAATGTAATTTTTTATTCATTAATTTTTATTTTTTAATTTAATCCAACAAAGAGCTAAAAGCAAAAATCAATCATATTAAAAAATCACTGAACGCTGAGTTGCTTTTTTTATTAAGCATAGCTATTATATTAGAAGAATTTCAATAACAGCCAAGTACAACCTATTCTTTTTGTAAATATTTATAAAAACAGATAAGTAAAATAAACTCGTTCTACATTATAACATAATAATGGCAAGGTATACAGCATAATATTGAAGCATACAGTATGCTTTGTTCTGTTATATTTCTTTTGATATAATATAATTTAAGTCGTAATGGTAGAAACTAAGCTTCCTAAATAAGAAAACTTGCAGGAACAAATTTTAAACAAAGTATGCTACCAATTTTTGATAAAAGAACAACAAATTTCACACAGTTTGTAATGTTGATAAACTGTTGCAAAAAATACTTGCTTATTTTATGTCAACAGATTGGCTGCAGAAACCGAATAAAATTTGCAGTTCTTATTCTGTTTTACATACATAAATCGTGCTTGATTTTCTTTGAGAAAATTTACTTTAATATTTATTTAAAAGTTACTTTAAATTCATTATCAACGCTACAACCCATTACGGGATTTAGCTTGTATAAATCTGTTCTTCCATGCGTCACGGTTCTGCGCCACTACAATTCCCTAGGTTTCTTGCCTATAGTGCCATTTGCTTTGATTTCAATCTGCCCCTACGACGTCCTCCCAGTATTTTCATTTTAAAAACCTGTTCCGTAAGTTCTGTATCCTTCATGCGGGCCACATGCCCAGATTATGCTACTATTGTGTGTTAATGTGAAATATTCTGTTGTTCATATGTTTTGTAGAATTCGAAGTTGTATTTCCATCTATATGTCCCCTGTTTACAAATTGCGCTGTAAATCTTTTTCAATATTTTTCTTTCATAAGCGTTAAGTCTTTGTTCATTACTCTTGCAGAGTGTCCATGTCTCAAAGAAATATATCAGTATAAATTAAATTATTGTTTTACATTTAATATTTTAAATATCCGGGTCAGTGTTCTCGATTTTCAATTAGTATGTTCAATCAAGCTATAGTAAACTTTGTTAATAAGGAAGAACTTCCTTGTTACTTTGTCAAAAGTGTTATTTTTGCGGTTAATGAACATTCTTAGACATACGAACTTTTGCATCGTTTCAAAAATAAAATTTTCTATATCAATATGTTTTGAAGCATTTCTACCTGTGTGATGCATTAGCTATTATATACTTTATCTTACTTTTATTGATTTTAAGGTTTATGCCTCTGCAATATTTGTAAGTTTCTTTCACAGCATTATGTGTTTTATCTATATCATCGGTGTATACTAATAGTTACGGTGACCTATTAAATTATTGTTTCTTTAATATTAGCGTGTCTTATTACTTTTTTCAGGGTGTTAAAGAATAGGCATGTTCGGTCGTCGCCTTGTACTAGACTGATTATCTGTCGCAAAAAAATGTCAATGTTTTATTTTGAATCGTTGTGCATATGACTTTTCTATGGTCACTTTTGAAAGATTAACCAATTTTATGGGAATGTTTAGTTCTATCATAGCCCTGACTAAATTTTTATTTGAGACTGTGTCATATGCAGTTTTAAAATCAACAAATAGGTAGTACGACCAAAAACTCTTTTATTGTCTTTATAAGTATTTATAATTTCTAATTAAGAAAATTTGATTGACTGTTGATTTTTCTGGTTTAAATCTGTAATGGTATATACCTATTATATTTTTTACGTAATGGTATATACCTATTACATTTTCTACGTATGGTTGAAGTCTTGTAACGATGTAACTCCTAATAAACCTTACATCGTATCCGGCATCCATCAGCCGGAAGCCTTGTCAAGCTTAAAACGGTAAATAAGTGCGATGCGCTAACTTTTTAGACACTTCTAAAATAGTAAAAAGTTAACGGCCGTTAGCAATCCTAATCCGAACGAACAGCAAGTCGGCGTGTACGCGCGCTTTAATTAATAATTTCTCCCCTGCGCCCGACCCCAAATTTGTACCGCCTGGGCGTAAAGTGAGAAAATTAATCAGAGATAAACAAAACTTTTCCAAACAAAATCGAATCAATCCGCGTGAGCAAATTGTTAAATATAAAAAACTAACAATTAGCACGATTGATCATCCTCCGTCGTGAGCATGCAACCGTCCTGATCTCCGCTACGTTTTGATAGATTTGCTCTTAAAAGCGACAAGCAACATCGATAGAGGTTCTCTGCCGCCTCTGAGGTTCTCAAATATCGACAGCTTCTAACTTTTTAATGACAATAAGCGTTACTGAGGTTCTCGGCCAATCTTCTGAATCCAAGCGTATCCCTAGAATTTACTCGTCAAACGGAAATTGGTAGAAATTCTCTGTCGCCTCCGAGGTTCTCGGAAGCCGACAATCTCTTGCGATCTGTCATCTTAGAAGACGAGAATTCAAACTTGCAAAGTTTCCGCCTCAGATTTACCCACGATACATTACAGGACCCGCCTCAGCGCTCGTTCGTACTTCGCGTTCCGTCCTATCGTGCTAACCTTGTGTAACCGACGCTGTTATGGAGAACAATCGCCGCTGTGACCATATGACCGCATGTTGATTGCGTTGTACAATGATGTGTATTAATGAAGTTTTTTTTCGATGTAGATAAGGGGTGCTTTACAACAAGAGACACAGGCGACACTGTGTAACACAGTGTCTACAATGGTGCTTTCGAACTATGACACAGAGAGACACAGAGCGACACTGCAAAACACAGCTCAATCTTAAGTTTGGCCGTGTCAGCCATCAATAGTGCCAACATATCGGGCAAATAAATTATTTTTTCAAGTGTGGTACTGGTACATTTTAGTCATGTTCAGTTATGTTTTGTCGCCTTAACATACAAAATTAAAATTATAGTTTGAACTTTTCGTTTCTTTACATACTACATTTTTAAATTAGCACAATGGACTTATATTTTTACTAAAAATGTTTCGTGTTCGAAAATAACGTACCAGACCCAGAATTCTTAGATGGTAATCAATATTCATTATTTTTATTTAAAGAATTGTAAGCCTAAGAAACAATGCATTCGTTGATTATTCATTATTCATGCGTATTTCATCGGATTAATTTGCATGTTTATTCTTTTGTCGGCATTGTAAAGAAGTTATTCCTACGTTGGATAATGTAAAATTCCTTCTTTAACGGGTCTGGATTTTCTACGGATAGATTTCTGATTTAATTTGAATCTGTGTTTTTTACTAAGTCAGTCTTTTACGCACTCTAGTGACCGTGTTTGGTAACTTATCTGTTCCAATTAGACTACACAACTGTGTTACACTGTGTCTCTTTGTGTGACACTGTGTCACACTGTGGCACTCTTGTTGGAAAGCACCCAAGGTGTAGAGCGCATCATTCGTGAGTGGTCCAAGTGCGACGACTATCCATGGATGACACGCTCATCTACAACGAAAAAAGATATGATTAATGCACCTCATTGTACATATATAATAACCCCACCTTTCGTGCACAAACGGTGCTTGTTGGGCGTCTAGGCCACGATCAGAGTCCGAAAGAATTAGACAATTTGCTTATAGAAATCAATAAAGTTGATTTATTATAACTAACGCTTTATATTACAATAGAAATAGATAATGTGAGCTAAACATATAGTCTTGATGATTTAATTACAATAGAAATAGACGCGGTGCGCGTACATATATTCTCGACTATGTAATTACAATAGAAATACACGCGGTGCGTGAACGTATATTTTGATGATAATTTGAACTTAGACATTATACACGGATGTCGTGTACTACAGATTTGGCGCAAACTATCGGGATAAGCAATGGCGAGCTTACAAGCGGCGCAATCAACGGTACAGCCAAAATATGTACAGTTAAATAAAAAGTTAAATAACAAAAACACTCGAGTGCATAGTGCTATGCAATAATTCGTTCATATAACTAAACAGATAGCTTGATTTACCAATGTTATACTATATATGCTAGACTGTGGCGTCGGTAAGTCAAGCTATCTGTTTAATTACCCAAACGAATTATTGCACAGTATATTGTATATTCGTGTAATAATACGCTCAAGTTTAAAAACAATGAAGAAGTATGTGTAATTAAATATTAAAATATACTTTGGGAAAGTTTAGAAGTGCTCAAAAGTAAAAATGCCTTATAGCAATTGTTATCTATTGTGTATTGGCATATTAGTGCTATTAAAATGGGGTGGGTTACTAATTAAATATTTCTATAAACAATTCGTCATCTGATAACAAAGATAATGGAAGTAGCCATAATGTCTATAGTAGCCACAATACCCTTTTCTTTTCTATTACGGAAATTAACTTGATTGTTAAATTTAAAAGTTGTGATTGATTCCTATGAGGAGAAAAAGATAAAAGATTGTTAAGTAAAGGAATGGAATGATTTTTGACTGCCATTTATAGTGGACCCGGAAATTTTTTGATATTCCGTTCAATATTTTTTATAAATTTAAATATAACAATTTTTTTGTTACTAATTGGTAAGAAGAAATTCTCACCAAGTTGCAACAAACATTGTATATTCATAGGTATAACTGTAGATGACAGATTCAAAAACTATTTTTTTCTGATGGTAACAAGAGAGGGAGGAGGAATATTGTTACAGAAAGAGGAGGGATCAAGGGAAATAGTGAGAAGGTCAGAGGGAATGGAATCGGATGATGCTGTAGAGGCTGTGATGACATTATTTAGCAAATTTGAATCATGTGGACATTGGAAAGTTATTATTATTACTCCAATAATATTTGATCCCATTGATGTTATTGTTGTGGATTTTCTGTTGTTTGCTGATTAACCAATTCATTTTTTTGTCCAGTCTATGTTGTTCATGAACAAAAGAGAAGTATAAATTCCTTTCTTGTTTAGAAAAAAACGAGTTGCATATATTGATCGGAACAGAGCGAGAGATGCAGCGGACAAGTCAAAAAATTCAAATTCTTGAGAAATGTAATTTTTGTGTCATTTAATTCCAGTTTCAAAATCTTTTTGACGAATAAACTTTTCACATAATTAAATTTAGACGAAGAGCAGTGATGGTGCCACTCTAAGTTCAGTTTTCATATGCGAGATAAGTGTATCGGTATAATGTTAAGTCGTATACAGCAATTAATAAATCTGATTCGCAATTGGCAACGGTAAACAATTTTGCGGTGCTTAATCCAATCTTTTAATAACACAACGGAGTGCCTACCAAATGTGCGCGACATAAAATTAAAGAAAGAAGAACTCACTATTACGCATTATTTTACCTTGCGTGTAACAAAATTAAAATATTTAAGATAGACTCGGCAGTATTAAAATTAGAAAATAAAACGTAGGAAATGCGAGTCAAACGCGGTAGTTGGTGCGTTTATATATCGAAATACCCAACAGGATAATTTCACTAATAATTCTAAATCTGAACAAATAAAAAACTGGTTTACGATCCCTTTTATTGATTCAGTGTCTAACAAATTCAGGCATCACAAATAATATTGACTCTGGATTGGCATTTTACAGTCTCAACAAACTCGGTACTTTTGTCAAAGTCCATAAGGATCCTCTCCGGGATACCTCCAAAAAGAACGTCGTGTATAAAATATTGTGCAATGACTGCGATGCTTTCTATGTGGACCAGATAATTAAACACAGAATCTCAGAACACCGCTAACATATTCGTAGAAACACGACAACTAATTCTGTTATTATTGGCCATAGATTGCATTACGGTCATGATTTTAATTGAGACAATGTTCAAGTTCTTGATGTTGAAAAGAATATTTTTAAACGGCTCACTTCAGAGATGCTACATATTAAATTTCAGAGAGAATTTACAAAGAGACACGGACTTTCTCAACTATGCCTACTCGGCGATCTTAGACAAGTTGTGACCTCTCTGATATGTATCGGTTATTATTTTGTGCTTATTTGTGTTTGCGCGGTTGACGAGGAAACATTGACTATTTCTGTGCCATTCTATTTATTATATTTATTAATTTTATTATTTTTGACTTAATAACGTATTTTTTTAAATTTGTGTTAATTTATTACGATGTAACATCAACACCTTAAAAAATGGCTTGAATTGACAGTGCTGGTGAGTTGTTTAAATTTTTTATTTTATAACTTGTGAGGATTTATGTTCACTGTCCACCACAGATTATAGCATGATCGCTCATATGTCCATCTTGGTGGTCAACATTGGATCATAAAGCGTAAATTCTTGTACACAAAAAAGCGACTACACGGCGTGTCAATTTCTCGCCCTCGAGTCGGAGACAGCGTATGCCGGGCTTAAAATGTGTGTTTCTTTTATTCAACGCAATCACCACGTCACACAACGGTCATTTTAATGGAATTTCATCGTTGAAAATGACTTCAAGGGAAGTCAAAACGCATCCGATATTTCTATTCATATTTATGTACTAATAGCGAAATACATGTACTATTATTATTGACGCACCAACTACCGCGTTTGACTCGTATTTCCTACGTTTTATTCTCCAATTTTAATACTGCCGAGTCTATCTTAAATATTTTGATCTTTAAATTTCTTGTTTTTTTTAAATAACTTTTATATTAAATAATTAAAAACAGTTTACAAATTATATATTACTTACAATTTTATTATTAATTATAATTTAAAAATATAAAGTTTAAATGAAAAAAAATTTCATCCACGGGAATCGAACCTGGGACCCCAACGCGTGCTAGTCAACGCTCCACGCTTTGTCGCCAACTTGACATTCGTTCTTCTTTAGCGGTACTACAGACGCTAGAAATATTTAGGTGTGTCCCAGTTGCGAACAGACCCGATCAAACACCACCAATCACGAAATCTAATCTCACTCAACCAACGGAAATACTCTAGGCATCGGCCGCTATGAATGGTTGTGTCCAATTGTCCAATCGGATCTGTGCGCAACTGGGACACTCCCTGTTTTTCTTTTCGCGGCGGATCAGTTCGAATCTCCGCAGCATCAATTTTTTTTTCTTTTAAGTTTTTTGCTATTATACATTTGTCAACAAAAAATAAGGAACACTTTCCAGACACCAATAATTAGGTTATTTTCAAATGGCTGTAGCTCGGCGAAAAATCATCGCAGATAAAAAATGAAAACAGCATTTTGAAGTTTGAAGTTTAAACTTTAACGCTGAATCAACAGATTTTTAAAATATTTTTAACTTCCTTGTCTTATGCAGTAAAAAAACTTATCTTGTTTGTTTCTTAAAATTTTGTATTTTTGACACCTTGCAGCTCAACAAAAGAATTTTTTTGAAAAATTCAAACTGAGCTACATAAACTACAACATTTTGCAACAACTACAGAATGCTTTTATTAAAATTTTTCTAGATTCTTTTTTTATAGAGTTACACAACTTTATGTGTTTCTTCGAAGTCTTATAACTTGTTAAAAAAAAAAATCATGAAAAATTAAAAAAAAGCATTTTGTAAAGAAAATGTCATATTTTATGGTACTTGCATTGCATTTGTTGAGAAAAAAATTTTTTATTGAGCTACAGGCTGTCAAATATACGTAATTTTAAGAAAAAAACAGAATATCTTATTTGGGGCACAGCACTGAAAAATGGAGAAAATTTTTGAAAACCATTGATAGCATGTTAAAGCTAAAACTTCGAGCTTCAAAATACTTTTTTCATTTTTTGTTTACGATGATTTTTCACGGAGTACGGATATCATTTGTAAAAATGCAGGTTTAAATTTAAAGTTGCGTAACTCGGCCAAAAAGAATTGTAACCCACATAGCACGTAATACTTCTGTAATATCACAGAATTATTGCAATATCACAGAAATATTACATATTACTGTGAAATATCACAGAAATATTGCTGTGATATTATACAGTGATAATGACATTGAAATATTCCACTGATATCACAGAAATATCACAGAAATATTACTGTGATATTACACAGTGATAATAACATTAAAATATTCCAGTGATATCATTGCAATATAATGTTGCAATATTTAATTCCAAAGAACAAGGTAATGTCAAATGACGTTTTTATGTCTTATTAATGCAACGTCACTATCTCTTTGATTAATTTCGATATTTTTAGTATCCTTAATATTCTTGGTAATTTCGGTATCCTATAGAAGAAATCAACTTACAAATAAAATAATTATGTCTTTGCCCTTTCGTGGAATAAAAGTGAAAATTAAGAAAAAAAAATTAGTTTACTTTATTATTAGTTTAAACATTTACTTAGTTTATCCCTTAAACTGTATATATAAACTATAATGTACGCTCTTCTATGTAATCTATCAATTTAATTATTGCTTTACAACTCGATCAATAATGATTTTATTAAAAAACTACAGAAAAACCTTTGTATTTGTTTTATTGCCATTTATAATTTTTACAGGAGCACAAAAATCGATTTTAATGTTTAAAAATTTTTATCATGAGGAATTAAAAAAAAAATGTTTACAAAAGTTTTGTTAATACACATTTATTATTCACTTGGCAATAAATATTTCAAAGTTTAAAAGTTTGTGAAAAAATATACATTTTGACGTTGTTTAATATTTACTGCTCGGTACATTATTTTGTGAAATAGTTTATTCATTAATATTGATTAAACTATTATACACCACAGTAAAAAGTTTTTCAAGTTAATTAAAATATTAAATTTCCAACAAATTTTTCTTTAGATTTCACTTTTTTTTTTAACTCTATTAAAAAATATGATTATATATATTCCATCATTAATTAAGTATTTTACAATGTTCATTAATTATATGTATGTATATAATGTTGCGGCTCGATCACCGACCGTCACAACATACGACGAAACAAGCGAGCGCGTGCACAGCCGCTATGTGGTCCCGCCGTGTGTATAAGACTCCAAACAAGTGAGTGCTGGCACCACCGCTAGGTGACCGCGCCGCTGGAGACCTTCTCGCGAGTCAAGTGCAGCTACAGGTGTTATATCTAGACGCCACTGCGGCCGACCAGGCCGACTCGCTAGCTCACACTTCAGTGAGATTTTAAAGAAAATTGTTGCTTGTTGTAATTTGGAAATGAATACTCGTTCTAATTTTTTTCTCAATGTGACGTCCTTTGAAAAAAAAGTTGATAAATTTGTTTCAATAAACTGATTACTGATCAGTAACTGATTATATTTTGTCAGTTAACTGATAAAACATCATCAGTTACTGATCAGTAATCAGTTTATTGAAACAAGTTTATCAACTTTTTTTTCAAGGGGTACATGTGGAACGCTGTTTCACATAAAATTTTATATTTTTACATGTAAATAATATTTTGTATTGTTATTTAATCTTGAACATAAATTAAAATTATAATTCAAATTGAATCTTTTTTAACGAAAATGAAAAAGGATACAAGAGATTTTTTTTGTAAATTAAACATTTATTACGTTTACATTATTGTATTCTGTTTTAATAAATATAATTATTTTTTTCTATGTCTAATATATATTATATGTAACAATATGAAAATAATATTAAGAATAACAATAAAAATAAAATAAATTAAAATAATTTATTTATTTAATTTCTTGCAATATTATTTAAATATCACATAAACATCACAGAAATACTGTGAAATATCACAGTAATATTACTGTGATGCGTTTTCGCGGACATTTTGATATTACTGTGATATCACAGTAATATTTCGTGATATTTCTGCAATATTTCATTTGTAATATTGCAATGTAAAAGTGATATTGCTGTGATATCACTGCAATATTACGTGCTATGTCAAAAATAAATTTTAAAAAATGCATTTTGTAGCCAAAATATTGTAGTTTATAAAGTTTCACTTGAATTGTTTGAAAAAAATTTGTTGAGCTGCAACGTATCAAAGATATAAAATTTTAACAAACAAAGCAAGGTGTGCTTCTTTACTGCATAAGACAAGCAAGTTAAAAAAATGGTAAAAGTTCACATTAGGGAAGCACCCTCTGACGACCTTGACCTTAACATATGTTATCAATGGGAAGGTACTGAGTGACATACAAAAGGTTTCAAGTAATGCTCACTTTTTATTAAAATAATATTACAGAAAAAACAGTTTTTTTTTACTTTTTTCAGAAAATATTCATTTTACGAAAAAATGTATCAAACAAAAAACAAAGTAATAAGCTCTATAAAAAAGGTCATATACATATTTTACCTAACTTTAATGCTTTAGTTGTTATAGTAAAAAAAATGTTTTAAAATAATTTTGTTTTATTTTTAGTAGTTTTGCGTAAAAAGTAGATGCTTAGACGAGAGAGGGACTCCGCCCCTCCCCCGCACCTCCTTCCTGTATTTTTTTCTAACCTAACTTAGCCCGTCTCAGTCGGTTCACTAATGACGGGGTGAATGCGGGAAGGAGTGGGCCATAATTTCAAATCTAATATCTAATGCAGCGTCAATTAAATATCCTTGGCAAAATTACAACTAAAATAGGGTTGGGTTAGGAAAAATACGGGAAGCCCCTCCCTTGCTCACGCGTTTTCTGTGTGTTATCAACGCAAAACAGTTTATTTACAATAACGATTAAAGTATTAAAATTAGCTAAAATATGTATATGACTCTTTTTATATGACCTTATTATTAGCTTCATTTTTTGTTTGACACATTTTTTTAAAATGCATATTTTGTAAAATAAATATTTTCTGAAATAAGTAAAAAAAACTGTTTTTTTTTCTGTAATAATATTATTTTAATAAAAAGTGAGCATTACTTGAAACCTTTTGTATGTCACTCAGTACCTTCCCATTGATAACATATGTCAAGGTCAAGATCGTCAGAGGCTGCTCCCCTAATGTGGACTTTTACCAAAAAAACTTTAAAAATATGTTGATACAACGTTAAAGTTGAAATTTCAAGCTTTAAAATGTTTTTCTCTTTTTTTATCTACGATGATTTTTTACCGAATTACAGCTATTTGAAAATAGTTTAATTTTTGGTGTCTGGAAAGTGTTCTTTTTTTTGAGTAGTGTATTTTTTTCTATTCTAATTCACAAAAAAACTATGAAAAGAATCATTGATATTTGAGTCATTAAGATACATATCTAGAAATTTTTGGAGACTTTAAGATGCAAGTTTAAATTTTAAAAAAATTCGAGAAGTTTAAATTGTCAATTTTCAAGTGAAATCATTAAGTGATTAACTTTATATTTTTTTGTTATAATTAATGCCCAGATTAAAGTTCTCAGATCGAGTCAACCATAGGCAGTTCTCCCCACTCACACACCACAGCAGTTCAGCATGAATGAAACGCTGATGAAAACAAATGACATTGAATTTCTACGTTTCGCGAAAACAAAATTCATCCTTTTCATGACATTTCCAGGGTTATATATTTCTTAGTTCTACATTTTTTTTTTTTTTTTTTCACTGCATTGCTTGACTGTACACCCAAGGACTTTGATTCTGTCCACGGGAAAATTTTCCAAACTGAGAAGTCGCTATCTTTCTACATACTTACAGTTCATGATTAACGTAATGACCAATAAGCTCTAGTCATTTCAATAATCATGAACTGCGAGTATGTAGAAAGTGGTGACTTCTCAGTTTGAAAAATTTTCCCATGGACAGAATCAAAGTCCTTAGGTGTACACTTGTTGACCAGTTTTGTTAGAGTATCTGTCTGCGCGAATTTCTCATTTCAAAAATAAATAAAATAAGTAAGGCTCTGAAGATGTAAATCAACAAACATACGAACATCTTGTGTTGGCTCTTACGGCATTTATTTCAATTATTTGATTTTTTCTTTTAGTTACCATGAATAGAAAGCGGCGATTTATTCCGGAAAAAACCTGGAAATTTTTAAAAAATTTGGAGAAAATGTTTTTTCCATTAATAACGATGCAATATTTTGTAAAATATGCCGCATCGTTATATATATTATATATATATATATATATATATATATATATATATATATATATATATATATATATATATGGGGCATTTTCCGTCAAAAAGGCCATCCCTGCTGCCCATTTCAATTTTTGAGATAAAATGTTCGAAAAGGGCTTAAAATTTTCGTTGAAATGTCTATTTTTCGATGCCGTTTGGCCTTTTGGAAAATTCAAAATGGCGGACCTAATATCACGGCTAGAATGAAAAAAGCCTTTGAAAAAATACATAATAACGTGAATAAATGTGCAAGATATGACGTAGCAGAGGTCTAATCCTTATGTGTAAGTGTGTGAGAGTGTGTGAGTGTGTGTGAGTGTGTGTGGGGGGGAGGTGGGGGGAGGGGGGATACGCGCGCTCATACGCGTGCGTGTATAAATGAATCACGTAAAAATCCTTGCTCAACATGGTCTGGCTATCAAGACATTTGCATACAAAATTTCGAATCATTTCATTATCCTTGTCCTGAAAAAGTACGTCACAAAAAACCTACGGTACAGAAAATATTGTTCTTTAAAAAACATTTTCTCCACAGAATAATAGTAAGATTACTTAAAATTACTTTGAAACTTATATTATCCCTCATAACATTTTTTACAATTGCAAATGTTGGCAACAGATTAGTTAGTAGAAAAACCGCAAACAGAAAACATACTTTGTTATAGTCAATTATGGTAGCACACTTTTGTTAATATGCAATAATCTTGGTAAAATATATGACAGAGTGGTTAACAGTAAGCAAATGTCGAACATATTGATGACAGACTGTTAACAAACGCCAAGCAGTTTTTTTATTGCAAATAGTGTTAGCAAACATCACGTAAAAATGCAGCAGCATCTGTTGATCAAAATACATAAGATTGACAGTCGATAGCGAACAAGTCAATCGAATATATTGACGACATATTCACTGCATGAACCCAAAAGATCTATCTTTAAAGTCGTACACCTGCGAGTAGTACGCGGTATCGCCGCTAGATGGATGTGGCAGTGCTTATATCTCGTACATAAAAAACTACACATATGGAATAAAAGGCACAGCAATATTTTTTCATTTTTCAAATTTTCTCGTCTTGTTTTGGATTAGAGAACCTCATCACAATACATTTATTAGTCACAGAATTTATCGAGTTAATTAATTATAGTTTGCAATTCAGTCAATCAATAAGTTTTTTTATGTTAAATAGAATATTCAACTCACGTTTTTGTCTCTTCTTTATCGACTTTTACTTTTTCTACAATTATTCCAATTATCTCTTACCTGTACCACATCCAAAATAAAAAATGTCGGCTAAATCTCGTACAGATAGATGTATGAATCCATTCAAGAAACTTAGTGAAAAAGGACATTGTGGTAAAGATTTACGAGTGATACCAAAATTCATTCGGGACAAATTTCCTGAGATACCGACTAATTCTAAAATTTGTTGTGCATGTAGGAAAAAAAGTAGGACTGAATATGTTGATATGTCTTTAGATGAATCTAATGATTGTGTCACAAATATGGAATGTGATGGAAGCTCATTAACAATGGATATTGATAACTCGGAGATTTCTTATAATGAAGATAACATTCGATCACCTAGAGAAATTGAACTGGAAGAAATGCTTGATGGTCTTAAACAAAAATTTTCCACCTTGAAACACAATGATCCTTTAAGGGTGCGAATTCTCACTGTAGCTCCGTCGTCTTGGAGTGTGAGAAAAATAGTAAAAAAATTTGGTGCATCACGATATTTAGCAAAAAAGTCTAAGGAATTGAAATTCAACCATGGCGTATTAGCTGATACTACTAAAAGAGTTGGGAAAGTTTTACCGCAAACTACTGTTGAAAAAGTAATTGAGTTTTATAATAGTGATATAAACAGCAGGATAATGCCTGGAATGAAGAATGCCATTTCCTTAATAAATAATAATAAACGGATAATAGTGCAAAAACGTTTTTTACTATTAAATTTAAAAGAACTGCATGCCTTATTTAAAGAATCCAACCTAAAATATGATGTTAGCTTTAGTACATTTGCTAAACTTAGATCTAGAAATTGCATACTCCCTGGGGCTTCTGGAACACATTCCGTTTGTGTTTGCACAATCCATGAAAATGTCAAGTTAATGATTGATGCAATTGATGTACGGAAACTAACAGAAAATATAGACAAGCCACTTTCCAATTATAAAGATTGTTTGAATGAAATTATATGTAAGGAATCGAATCCTGATTGCTATCTTGATAAATGTGATCAATGCCCAGGTACTACCGAGCTTTCTACAAAGCTTTCTAAACTATTGGACGATTCATGCATTTCCCATGTTCAATGTTCTTTATGGACCGGAACTGATCGATCAACTCTATTAACGCAACAGTTAAAAGTTGATGAGTTCATAAACGAGTTATGCAACAAATTACAAATTCTGAAATCTCATTCATTTATCGCCAAACAACAAATGCTTTTCATTTCAGAAAAAAAAGAGAATCTTTGTGAAGATGAAGTAATTGTCATGTTTGATTTTTCTGAAAACTATTCATATGTTTGTCAAAATGCCTCACAAGCATTTCACTTCAACAATGATCAGTGTACTGTGTTTCCTGTTATTTACTATTATAAAGAAAATTCTGAATTGAAGCACAAGAGTAATGTATTTTTATTAGAGAGTTTGAAACACGATACCGCTGCCGTTTACACTGTACAAACATTATTAATTCCAGAGATTTTAAAAAATGTCAAAAATCTTAAAAGAGTATTATACATGACGGATGGGACGAAACAGCATTTTAAAAATAAATTTCAGATTGCTAACTTAGTGCATCATAAACATGATTTCAATATTCAAGCAGAATGGCATTACAGTGCGACTGCTCACGGTAAAAGTGCTTATGATGGCATTGGTGCTACTTTCAAAAGAGAGGCATATAAAGCAAGTCTTGTTGCTAAACCACAGGATGCAATACTAACATCTCAAGTTCTATTTAATTGGGCTAAAAAACATTTCAAGAACATAAAGATTTTTATTTAAAAAAAACTGACCATGAGAAGGTAAAAAGAAAACTTGAGAAGAGATTTGAAACTGCATTGCCTGTACCGCAAATTCTTAAAAATCATGGGTTTATAGTTGTGGACGAGAATAAAGTACTAATCAAAAGGTATTCCAATGATACAAATGGAATACTATGGCAGTTATGAGAACAAAAGTAAGAAATATAGGATAAAAATAAAAAAATATTTCATGAAACATCTATCTACATATACAGACACACATACACGCACACACGTACACAGGTGAGAGGCAAGGAAACTCACGTAAATCAAGCACCCCAAATGTGAGAGGCAAGGGGACTCACGTAAATCAAGCACCTCGAATGTGAGAGGCAAGGGGACTCACGTAAATCAAGCACCCCGAATATGAGAGGCAAGGGGACTCACTTAAATCAAGCACCTCGAATGTGAGAGGCAAGGGGACTCACGTAAATCAAGCACCCCGAATATGAGAGGCAAGGGAACTCACTTAAATCAAGCACCTCGAATGTGAGAGGCAAGGGACTCACGTAAATCAAGCACCCCGAATGTGAGAGGCAAGGGGACTCACGTAAATCAAGCACTCCGAATGTGAGAGGCAAGGGGACTCACGTAAATCAAGCACTCCGAATGTGAGAGGCAAGGGGACTCACGTAAATCAAGCATCCCGAATGTGAGAGGCTAAGGGATTCGCGTAAATCAAGCATTTCAAACATGAGAGTTAAAGTGACTAATATAGATCAACTATCTCAAAAAGAGGAATATAAGTATAGTATAAGTTTCAAAGTAATTTTAAGTAATCTTACTATTATTCTGTGGAGAAAATGTTTTTTAAAGAACAATATTTTCTGTACCGTAGGTTTTTTGTGACGTACTTTTTCAGGACAAGGATAATGAAATGATTTGAAATTTTGTATGCAAATGTCTTGATAGCCAGACCATGTTGAGCAAGGATTTTTACGTGATTCATTTATACACGCACGCGTATGAGCGCGCGTATCCCCCCTCCCCCACCTCCCCCCCACTACACACACTCACACACACTCACACACTTACACATAAGGATTAGACCTCTGCTACGTCATATCTTGCACATTTATTCACGTTATTATGTATTTTTTCAAAGGCTTTTTTCATTCTAGCCGTCATATTAGGTCCGCCATTTTGAATTTTCCAAAAGGCCAAACGGCATCGAAAAATAGACATTTCAACGAAAATTTTAAGCCCTTTTCGAACATTAAATCTCAAAAATTGAAATGGGCAGCAGGGGTGGCCTTTTTGACGGAGAATGCCCCATATACGAGGTGTGTTCAAAAAGTATCGCGTATTTTGTGTTTTTTCAAAAATTATTTATTTATTCATGAATATCTATTTTGTCCCCTTCAAAGTAATCCCCATGAGATATTATACACTTGTGCCAACGGTTTTTCTCATCTTCGAAGCACTTCAAAAAATCATTTTTTTTTATCTTGTTCAGCTCCTCCTTCGATGCCGTCTTTATCTCGTCAAGCGTAGCGTAACGTCGTCCTTTCATGGGCCTCTTCAGTTTAGGGAACAAGAAAAAGTCACAGGGGGCCAGATCTGGGGAATACGGTGGCTGCGGCATCATTAGTGTGTTGTTTTTGGCCAAAAAGTCGCGCACAAGCAACGATGTGTGAGCAGGGGCGTTATCGTGGTGCAAAAGCCAATTTTTGTTCTTCCACAAATCCGGGCGTTTCTGGCGGATTGCTTCGCGCAAATTGCGCATAACTTGCAGGTAATATTCCTTATTGACCGTTCTACCCTGTGGCAAGAACTCATGATGCACCACGCCCCTGCAATCGAAGAAAACTGTCAGCAAAACTTTCACATTCGACCGAACTTGGCGCGCTTTTTTCGGTCTTGGTTCGTGCGGCAGCTTCCATTGAGATGATTGAGCTTTGGTTTCCACGTCATAACCATAAACCCACGATTCGTCACCAGTTATGACCCTCTGGAGCAAATTTGGGTCGTCGCGGACAGAG
This sequence comes from Solenopsis invicta, assembly GCF_016802725.1. Lineage (NCBI taxonomy): Eukaryota > Metazoa > Arthropoda > Insecta > Hymenoptera > Formicidae > Solenopsis > Solenopsis invicta. The sequence goes on along the minus strand of NC_052674.1, from coordinate 15,904,563 downwards.
TCCAACATCTCATTAGCAATGTTCATGCGATGCTGTTTTTGGTCGCAATTGAGCAATTTTGGTACGAATTTCGCGGCGACCTGTCTCATGCCCAAATCATTGATAAAAATCGAATGGCACGAGCCAATCGATATGTTTAGGTCCTCAGCAACTTCTCTAACGGTGATTCGACGATTGGCCAATACCATTTTCTCCACTTCATTAATTTTTTCGTCTGTTGTTGAAGTGCTCGGGCGTCCGGCACGCTCTTCGTCGTTCACATCTTCTCGGCCTTCTGAGAACATTTTGTACCACCGATAAACGTTGCTTCGGTCCAAGGTAGCTTCTCCGTATGCCACAGTCAACATTCGGAATGCATCCGCGCACTTAATTTCGTTTTTCACACAAAATTTGATACAGGTTCTTTGATCCATTTTTTTGAATAGGTAAAAATCGAAGACGATCCAAAACACGTGCAAGCAAAGCAGCTGTCAACAATTAAGTGAACATTCAAAATGGCCGAGCTTGTCGGCATAAGTGAGAGACATGAGTACCAACATAACGCCACAAAAAGATCGAAATTCGAATATACGTAACCCGCGAAAATTCAAAATTCGCGATACTTTCTGAACACACCTCGTATATATATATATATATATATATATATATATATATATATATATATATATATAATATACACTACTCAAAAAAAATAGGGAACACTTTCCAGACACCAAAAATTAGGCTATTTTCAAATGACTGTAACTCGGTGAAAAATCATCGTAGGTAAAAAATAAAAAAAGCCTTTTGAAGCTTGAAGATCGAGCTTTAACGTTCTACTAGCAGATTTTCAAAATTCTTTTAACTTCCTTGTCTTACGCAGTAAAAAAGCACACCTTGTTTTGTTCGTTAAAATTTTGTATTTTTGACACTTTGCAGATCGACCAACAAATTTTTTTCGAATAATTCAATTAAAATTTCATAAACTACAACATTTTACCTACAAAATGCTTTTTTAAAAATTTCTCTACGATTTTTTTGACCGAGTTACGCAACTTTGAAGCTAAACCTGCATTTTTTACAAATGATATCCGTACTCCGTGAAAAATCATCGTAGACAAAAAATCAAAAAACCTTTTTAAAGCTCGAAGTTTCGGCTTTAACATGCTATTAATGGTTTTCAAAAATTTTCTCAATTTCTTAGTACCATGCCCCAAAAAAGATACACTGTTTTTTCCTTAAAATAACGTATTTTTAACAGCCTGTAGCTCAATAAAAAAATTTTTCTCGACAAATCCAATGCAAGTGCCATAAAGTATGACATTTGCTCTACAAAATGCTTTTTTTAAAGTTTTTTCTACGATTTTTTTTGACCGAGTTACAAGACTTTGAAGATATACATTTTTTACAGTACATTTTTCCGAAAAATGACGTCTACCACCATTAGCATTACCCAATGTGCACCACGTGGAGGTTGTCGGTCGGATTTTTGCACATCGTGTGTGTGTGTGTGTGTGTGAGTGCGTGTGTGTGTGTGTGTGTGTGTGTGTGTGTGTATGCGTGCGCGCGCATGAGTGTTCAATAGTGTGTATTTCCTCCTCTCTGATCAATTACTGCTTGCAAGCGTTCTCGCATATTTATACATCTTGCAATACGATCTTGCGGAATGCTGTGCCAAATTTCCGTTAAAATTTCTCCCAATTCTTCTAAATTTCGCGGCTGTTCCTCGCGACGCCTTAATCGTCGTTCCATTTCATCCCAAATGTGCTCGATTGGATTTAAGTCCGGGCTATTGGCGGGATGATTTAACAGTCTAATTGCGTGTCGGTGAAAAAAACGTCGCGTTATATTCGCCGTATGAGGTCGAGCGTTGTCCTGCATAAAAATAAAGTTCCGACAGGTTCGATTTAAATATTTATAGCAAAACGTGTGATCGTAGAATATCGTTGATATAACGAACATCCGTCATTGCCGGAGGTGGCAGGATCACTAGATCACTTCGCCTTGTAAGTGATATACACCCCCACACCATCACGGAACCGCTGTTGTAGGATCGTATTGGCATAACGCAACGTCGATCATAGCGTTCATTTCGTCGACGCCAAGTACGTATACGAGCATCATTGCCATAAAGGCAAAAACGTGATTCGTCGGAGAAATATACATTTCTACAATCCCTAGCGGTCCAATTTATGTGATCGCGCGCAAATTGATAACGTACTTGGCGATGTACGAGTGTGAGTCTTGATACTTGTGCACGAACACGAGAACGAAGACCGGCTTCCCTCAAACGCTTGCGAATTGTTTGTTCGCACACATGGCGCAAATGAATGTCATCGCGAACGTTTCTTGCGGTAATTATTCGTCTTTCTAATGCGAACAATGGCTCAATCTTGTCTATTTGTCGTTAATCGAGAACGACCACTACCTTCACGTCTCGTGTAATTTCCCGTGTCTTGATATCGTAACCAAGCTCTACTCACTACGGACACGGATGCACCAATATCTTGCGCCACATAACGCATACTAAAACCTTGTTGCAAAAGCGCAATTATGCGTGCAACTTCTACGGCCGATAAATGTCTACGCGGCATTTTGAAAATTCCGTGTCACTTATCACACTGCGAGTATCGCCGGCGTACTAAACAAAATTTTATTGTATTGAGCATGCAATGTTTACATATGGTCATCTTTGTCTAAAAAGAGATTTTCTTTAGACTAAGACGACTGTAAACATATAGTCGAAGGTAGTGGTCGTTCTCGATTAACGACAAATAGACAAGATCGAGCATTGTTCTTTATGCATTAGAAAGACGAATAATTACCGCAAGAAACATTCGCGATGACATTCATTTGCGCCATGTGTGCGAACAAACAATTCGCAACCGTTTGAGAGAAGCCGGTCTTCGTTCTCGTGTTCGTGCACAAGTACCAAGACTCACACTCGTACATCGCCAAGTACGTTATCAATTTGCGCGCGATCACATAAATTGGACCGCTAGGGATTGGAGAAATGTATATTTCTCCGACGAATCACGTTTTTGCCTTTATGGCAATGATGCTCGTATACGTACTTGGCGTCGACGAAATGAACATTATGATCGACGTTGCGTTATGCCAATACGATCCTACAACAGCGGTTCCGTGATGATGTGGGGGTGTATATCACTTACAAGACTAAGTGATCTAGTGATCCTGCCATCTCCGGCAATGACGGGTGTTCGTTATATCAACGATATTCTACGACCACACGTTTTGCTATTAAATCGAACCTGTCGGAATTTTATTTTTATGCAGGACAACGCTCGACCTCATATGGCGAATATAACGCGACGTTTTTTTCAACGACACGCAATTAGACTGTTAAATCATCCCGCCAATAGCCCGGACTTAAATCCAATTGAGCACATTTGGGATGAAATGGAACGACGATTAAGGCGTCGCGAGGAACAGCCGCGAAATTTAGAAGAATTGGGAGAAATTTTAACGGAAATTTGGCACATTCCGCAACATCGTATTGCAAGATGTATAAATATGCGAGAACGCTTGCAAGCAGTAATTGATCAGAGAGGAGGAAATACACACTATTGAACACTCATGCGCGCGCACGCATACACACACACACACACACACACACACACACAACAGAGAGGGTTTGGTGTCATTAAATACTGCAGAAGTGACGAACTGCGAGGTCCTTATCTCTGCTGTGAAACATACACACACAAACACACACACACACACACACACACACACACACACACACGATGTGCAAAAATCCGACCGACAACCTCCACGTGGTGCACATTGGGTAATGTCGGCGGTAGACGTCATTTTTCGGAAAAATGTACTGTAAAAAATGTATATCTTCAAAGTCTTGTAACTCGGTCAAAGAAAATCGTAGAAAAAACTTTAAAAAAAGCATTTTGTATAGAAAATGTCATACTTTATGGCACTTGCATTGGATTTGTCGAGAAAAATTTTTTTATTGAGCTACAGGCTGTTAAAAATACGTTATTTTAAGGAAAAAACAGTGTATCTTTTTTGGGGCATAGTACTAAGAAATTGAGAAAATTTTTGAAAACCATTAATAGCATGTTAAAGCTGAAACTTCGAGCTTTAAAATGGTTTTTTGATTTTTTATCTACGATGATTTTTCACGGAGTACGGATATCATTTGTAAAAAATGCAAGTTTAGCTTCAAAGTTACGTAATTCGGTCAAAAAAAATCGTAGAGAAATTTTTAAAAAAGCATTTTGTAGGTAAAATGTTATAGTTTATGAAATTTTACTTGAATTATTCGAAAAAAATTTGTTGGTCGATCTGCAAAGTGTCAAAAATACAAAATTTTAACGAACAAAACATGGTGTGCTTTTTTACTACGTAAGACAAGGAAGTTAAAAGAATTTTGAAAATCTGCTAGTAGAACGTTAAAGCTCGATCTTCAAGCTTCAAAATGCTTTTTTTATTTTTTACCTACGATGATATTTCACCGAGTTATAGTCATTTGAATATAGCCTAATTTTTGATGTCTGGAAAGTGTTCCCTATTTTTTTTTGAGTAGTGTATATACCACCGCAAGCAGTGCTTTTGTAAGGCATATAGCTTCCAAAAAACATACGAAATGTATGAATATGGAGTATAAGTCGTTTAATGCCGATAATATCCTGGTAATTTCCTGATAAAAATTTTCGATAGAAAATAATAGAAAACAATTCACATTTGTGAATTCACGGATCAAAATCTGTATTCAAAATGATATAATTCTTATTCTATCATCTTCTATCAGAAATTTTATTATTATGAATCGTTTTCTATCGGTTTTTGATAGAAAATGGTTCACATTAATCAATTCACGAACCAAAATCCATATTCTAAACGATAGAATATTTCCACCAAAAATTTTTACCAGGGTGACGAAATATTGAAGAAACCAATTTGTGAAAATGAATTTGAGAGAGATCTCTGTACGGCAATGATCGCAGCAGACATTCCTTTTTGGAAATTGGAATACGAGCATCTTCGTACATTTTTAGAAAAGTACTAAGAGAAAAGTTCTTTCGGAATTGACTGTACGAAAGAATGTTTTAAAAGAATGTTACACGGATTCTCAATAGAATACGCGAAGAAATCGGAGATTATTCAATTTGAATATCAATCGATGAAAGTACTGACGTTAAGGGTCGTGAAGTTACCTTTACGATAGTTGGCACTTTATTTCCAGACAAGCGTGGAAAAGTTTTTTTACTCGATTTCGTGGTATTAAAAAAAGCAAATAATAAGACGATAGCAGAACTTTTTAAGAATTCGCTCAATTTATTGTGGCTACATGGCATCCAATATGACAGAGTTTTGCTATTTCTCTCAGACGCCGCTCCATACATGCAAGGCAGCAGAAAATCTGTCGCAAGAATTTTTGAAAATGATACACCTTACATGTCTTGTTTATGGTATGCATCGAATTGCTGAAAAAGTATGGGGAAATTACAAAACCGTTGATGCATTAGTAGCCAACGTAAAAAAAGTTTTCATTAAAGCGCCTGCGAGAGTTGAAATATTTAAATCGATTGCGACTGATTTGAAATTGCCATCGCAATCAATATTAACGCTCTGGGGTACATGAATCAACGCTGCCATGTACTATTCGGAAAAGTTAAGAAAAATTCATACTGTTTTAAATGAGATTCCGTCCAGTGTCGCTAAGTCTGTAAAGAAATCGAAAGATATTTTGTTGTGCAATGATTTACAAGATGATTTAAGGGGTAACACCACCTTAGAGGCCCTAAAATGATATCTAAGTTTGGGAATTTATTGTCAGCAAATGAATAACTTTAATAATAAGCATAAGGCAACGCTCGTAATGTGAATAAACACAAGTATAATGTTGAAAACGGTCAATTTAACGAGCAAAATTGATTTAATTCAGGATTTAGAATTACATTAATATAGTCGCTAATAATTGGAACGTTTCGGCTTTACTTAGCCTTCATCAGCCTATTAATACAGTTAGAAGTTCATTTCTTTACAAAAGAATTTTCTTTTCTCTTAGATTTAAATTTCTACAATTAACAATTTTCCCTAAACTGTCTTTTTTTTTTTAAATTATCGTGTGTATGTGTCGCATACCGTCTGTAATTTTTCTTGATGGCGAACGGGTGCATCGAATGTTGTGTGTGTGTGTGCGTGCGTGCGTGCGTGCGTGCGTGCGTGCGTGCGTGCGTGCGTGCGTGCGTGCGTGCGTGCGTGCGTGCGTGCGTGCGTGCGTGCGTGCGTGCGTGCGGGCGGGCGGGCGGGCGGGCGGGCGGGCGGGCGGGCGGGCGGGCGGGCGTGCGTGACGTGCGTGTAGGTGTTGAGTCCTCCAAGCAGTCACAACTTTTTTTTCCCCTCCCTCCTTACATGATGAAGAGCTCACGATCACTCACGGCGTCATATGCAGGCAAAAGAGACAGTTTAGGGAAAATTGTTAATTGTAGAAATTTAAATCTAAGAGGAAAGAAAATTCTTTTGTAAAGAGATGAACTTTTAACTGTATTAATAGGCTGATGAAGGCTAAGTAAAGCCGAAACGTTCCAATTATTAGCAACTATATTAATGTAATTGTAAATCCTGAATTAAATCAATTTTGCTCGTTAAATTGACCGTTTTCAACATTATACTTGTGAACTTTATATAAAAAGAGCTTAGAGGGCTTTATTATACATATATTGACGAGTAAAAAAATATTTTTTAATTTTCTTTTATGCACAAAATGGCGGCGTACTAGCCCATTTACGAAATTGTCTTTTCTTAAAGATTGTAACGTTACGCCTTTCCGCCGCCGAACGCAACGCGTAAGATCAAACACGCGCGCACGTTCAGCTAAGCATGCCGCGATCACGCGCTACCATGCGTGCCGCGCGCCGCGCTCGGCAAGCGTCCCTACTCCGGCCGGCCCCACCACGCGCGCTGACTAGTACATACGACCGCGCGGACTGCTATATAAGCCGGCAGCGAGCAGCCGAGATCAGATCACTCCGAGCCACCGATCTCAAACCTACTCCGCTCCTGCGCCGGGTATTCTCGACGCTCCTTAGCTTGGGCATTCTCAAGCACTTCCCCGGAACGGGCATTCTCGTTCTAACCTTCTCGCGACGGGAATACTCGTCGGTCCTAACGGCTGGGAATACTCGGCCAATCCCATCCTCCGTTCCGCGACGGGAATACTCGTCGTTTCCGCGGCTGGGTATTCTCGGCCAACAGGAACCGTCCGTCCCGCAATTCCGTTCTCGGGGATTCTCGAGACCCGCACCACCGTCGGGGATGCCCGACACCGTTCTAAGGCTCATTCCGCAAACCTGTTCCCTACGGGGTGACAACACTCCGCAGGGAGAGACCGCTTAGGTCTCTACCGTCGACCGCACTCGCGTATCGCGGAACCGTTCGCTGCACCGAGTACTACCGATTCCGCGTATCGCGACTGTCCGCCGCGCGGGCCAATAACGGCCCGTTTAACTGTACGATAAGTTGGCCGCTTCGCGGCCCTCCGATCATTACTTCCGAGCGCTTGGCGCACAATTCCTGTCCGTTCGTTCCGGAGCTTCTGGAATCCGCTCCGTTTAAATAGTAAGTACGCCGCGAATACATCGTGACCGTTAGTTTCACGCGGGCCGACGACCGCGCAATTAAGCACTCCCGTGCCGTACTACTAATCGCGGAGTTCCTAAGATACGTACTCCTAAGTGTTTTAGATATTAAGTGTACCGCGAATATATTGTGACCGATCTCTTGATGTCACGCGGGCCGACGACCGCGCAATTAAGTGCCGCAATACTATTCGAGTAGTTCAGTATTACCCGATAACAATATCGGATCTGTATCATTTCATTTTTGTACTAAAGCATAGCCAAATATATTTAACCTCTTTCGTTTTCACTACCAAACCACGGCGTTATCATTGAATACGAACCCGGACACCCGGCGAGCACATCCGAGCATCCTGTCCTGAACCTAAAATCCCGTAACCGACTCCGAGAAAGTACCAGCGTTACAAGATTAATTTTTGCATGCAAGTTTTCTGCGACATGGTTTATGTTGGAACCAAGTAAAAAAAATCATCATTATCTACATATTCAAAACTAAGGAAGTACGTAGGAATTTTTAAAAATATTAATTTTTATCAAAATGGCAGCTATTTATAGAAAAAAGTGGATTTTTCACCCAAAAATTTGTTTAAAAAATGCTGATTACAAAAAGAGTTTTCAACATTTCGCAAAAACGTATTTCCCTGTAGAATAGTTACAAAAAGATTGTGTTAAAATTTCAAGTTATTCGGATAAAAATTGTAAGAGTAACCTTGCACGTAAATTTGAAAAATTGTGTTTTGAGAAAAACGCGTTTAAAGTTTTGGTAACTGATTTTTTGTGTATAAAATTGAAAATTTTTAATTTATCTCTAATCTGCGATGCCTACCCCACAAAGCTGTCCTTCTACAAGTTCAATAACCTCATTATATTCCTTTCTTGTTGCTAATAATGATATTCTGGTCTCTTTTGCTTCTTGGGTGAGACTGCGCTCGGCAAGTACGACGCGCCGCGCATCCAATTTTTGGCAATAATAATGACAAATAGTGCCCACCATGAGCTTTTAGATTTGCAAAATTTTCATTAGATTATTATAGCCATCATTATAATAACAAACAGCCAAGTTTGTTGCATAAACACAGAAAAACTAATGGCGTCTCATAAACACAGAAACTGACTTTCAAAACTATTTACTGGTATAGTACAAGTAATAACATCTATATTGTGTTAGTCAAAGGTCTATTTTCGGTACATAAATAAGGCCCAAATATCTACGAAGCATAGAAAAGACGGGGCTGCTCCAAATCGCTTGCAGCTGCTCGGTGGGCGCATAGAGATGATTCATTATTCAGCTCAAATATACTACAGTATGCAACACTATAATACACTATACAACACTATAATACAGTTTGAATTTTGTTCTAAAACTACTTACAGCATATTTTTATAAGTATAAACTAATGATTTAAGCAAAAATATCGATTTTTTCAAATCTCAAAGTTAGTGTTACCCCTTAAATACAATAAACTAAAATTATTCTTGCCTCGTCTTCGGAATAAAAAAGCTAGAAACAGTTGGCCTCTTTCATGCAAACCGTAAACAAAGAGTTTTAAAAAAATCGTAAAAACACGTAAAAAAGGATAAATTTTAAAATATAAAACCAAATAATTAAACAACAAAAAATCTTACAAAATATTTGACTTTTTAAGCAAATTAGCTCTATGTTTCTAGTTTAATTCTGTTTTTGAAAAATTAATTTCTGACCATTTGTTAAAAAGTTATTGAATTTAAACCATAAATGCATCCCGCGAGCGTTACCTACAGTGCGCGACATTCTCTCGCCTCTGACGGACTGCCATCGAATAAAATTCAATTTGTATAAAACATTTTTATAAGTTGCGAAAAAATAATTTTTTTATTGTGGGAACATTTCTGCGTAAAATGCCATAAAGCTGTCATCGCTATCATTTTTTCTTTAACCAAAAAAAATTCATAAAAAAATCAAGTTCGAAAAAAGCTGTAATAGAATAATATAAAAAAGAAAAATCGAAGAAGTGTAGAATGCAAATAAAATTGAATGGAGATAGGAATTGAAGGTGTTGAAGAAGGTAAAGATTTTTAAATACAAGATGAATAGAGAGTTAAGACATCAATTAAACACCAGATTAAAGGTTTTTTTTTAATAATGGGCGAATATTACATGATACTTTGATATTTTGTGTCACAAAAATAAAAATTTTTCTAATAGAATATTATGTATTTAGTAAATTTTTTTAAAAATGTGAAATGAAGATATAGAAAAAAAGAGAAATAGGAATATAAAAAGAAAGGATCAAAGGAGTGTAAAATAAAAATAAAATTGAATAGAGAAAAGAAGTGAAGGTGTTCGAGGAGATAAAGATTTTTGAATAAAATAATATGTAACGAACCGCCTTCCGATCCACCCCCCCCCCTCCTCCCGGACCGCCTAACCGTCCGAAATGTCCGGCCGAACATCCGCCGGACGGCAATTAGCGGCGCATAGCGCCTAATAAAGTTACCGATGTCCGAGCGAATGAGCGATCGCTCCCGCGCTCTCATCTTCGCGCGCACGCGCTCTCGTTCCCGCGCCGTCCGCAGCCACGCTCAACGCGCGTGGTCCGAAGCGAGAGACCCGAGATCGAATGGCGGGGATGCTGCCGCCGGACCGCCCCGCCGTAACACGTCGCGCATCCCCTCGCCTCGATTCTCGGGTATATAAGGCAACGATCGCCGGAGGCAGGGACCTTTATTCCGCTTCTGGCCGGTCCGCCGACTAGGAGTCCTAGCCATCGAGATCGAGCGCCTCGGTCTCCGCTAAGCCACTTAGCTAGCAACCGCTTCCGCCTCCGATCCTAGCACCGTTTCCCGACTCGACCTGAGCTCAAGAAGAACTTGGGCCCTGTCAAGCCACTTGACGTGAAGGCGACTTTCCATCCAACCAGCCTCCCGAGTCCGACGCCACCTCACGTACGGGGGTATGGTGCTCCGTGCCTCCACCAAGCGCACTTGGCGTGAGGGAGTGTCCTCCGGCAATCACTCGCGGTCTTAACCGTCTCGCAACGGGCCGCGCGCCGAACTGACAACAACGCACGGATCCGTGTACGCGCCGCGCTCACCGCACCACGCACCGCGTCTCACACGAGCGTCACGGCCACAATAGCAAGGCCGCCTCGATTCGGAGAAAAACACCCGACGAAGTTCCGCGAACCGCGTCTCGCGCGACAGGTGCGCTCGCCGAAGCCTATGTAAATAGATTCCCGTACCGCGTACGCCCAAGCCTTTGTAAATAGATTCCCATACCGCGTATGCCAAACTTGTATATATCGATAAGTTCCGAATTTCTGTGTCACGTCCGTCCGCGCGTCTAGATGGTTAATTAAGATCCGCGTCTCGATCACCGCCCGATCGCACCTCCGGATTTCTATAGCCTCGTACCGCTGATCGTACTGCGTACTAGTAACCACAACCGTGAATGTACTGAATTAATGTAAAATTAACCGCGTGAAATAAACGTATGTGTATCTACCAACTTAAAACGCACGTCTAATTCCTCCAGGCGACCTTTCGCGCCCGTTCCCGCACCGCCAACTGTCCGTGCGCGAAGTACGGTCGTTACAAATATGAAAAGGAACGTAGAAAGAAGGAAAGATAAAAGGAGTTTACAATGGACATAAAATTGAAAAGGGAAAAGAATTGAAGGTGTTGGAGAAAGTAAAAATTATCAAATAAAGGATGAATAAAGTTAAGAAATCAATAAAACACCAGATTAAAGGTTTCTTTAATAATCGACGAATATTACATGATACTTTGATATTTTTCGTTATAAAAATGAATACTTTTCTAATGGAATATTATGCGTTTTAGTAAAGTTTTTTAAAAATGTGAAGTGAAGATATAGAAAAGAAAAGGAATGGAAGAATATAAAAAAAAAAGAATTAAAGGAGTGTAGAATGCTAATAGAATTGAATGGAGAAAGGAATTGAAGGTGTTAGAGAAGGTAAAGATTTTTTAATAAAATAATATTGTTATACTCGAGACAAGCACACAGAACACTCCCACAAGAACACTCGTACTCGCGCAATACGAAATGAATACGCTTTCTCTACGAAAGGAACTTTAACTTTAATTGTACAATAGGAACTCTGTACAATAGGATTGAGACAAAATTATTATTAATCTCTTATGACAGCTTCGCGTCCGGAAACTCTCTAACACATACGTTGGCAGGAAATGACCCTCACTTGTTGCGCTTATCGATCGCCTTGCGCGATTTGATTACAGCCGCTTCCACAGGGCGGACATGCAACACTGCCCCCTTTTAAAAAAAATTGTCGTCCCGACAATTCAGTAGGAATCCTTCGACATCTCTTCGCTCATACGTTTCTTTGCTCTACTCTGAGCTGTTGCCACAGATTACCGAGCCGCGCATCTTTAAAACATTGAATTTTTTAAAATTCTTTCTTCTTGGCTAATGATCCGCTTCTCCCTTCCGATTTCTCTTGAAGATCATTTAAAGATTCAAAGAATACTTTATCTTCTGTAGAAAAGAAAAATTCTCTTGAAGTCTTTGAATATGAGGGGGGGGGGACTACCCAGTAAACAAACAAACATTTCTGCGATGTTATTACAACGTTATTTAATAATATGTACGTTTTCAAATATGTTGTATTTAACGTTGTAATGAACATCACTATGAACAAACTTTGACATTGATTAAGAGGTTTCTGTAACGTTAAAGTAACAATTACAATTAACATTTCGCTAACGTTCTTTTAACATTTGATAACGTTTATTATATAACATTACCCTAACAATACACTAACATTGTATCAACATCTCAACAATATTTAATGTAAATATCAATGTAAATATTTCTCTGAAATGTAAATATTAATGTGGTTACACCATATAATTCCAATGCAAAATATTATTTTTGTAGCATTTTAAAAATATTTTTTGCAAAAAAAATTCTCGGAAATTTCTCATGGAAATTTTCAAGTGGCCACCCATCCAAGTCGTGACCGCGGTGAACATTGCTTAACTTCTGCGAGTGCTGCGAACTGGATCCTTTGTGATGATCTGTAAACACTTTATACTAATACGTGTGTATAACTATAAATTAGGTGAATATATGTAGAAAAGATGAAACATAATGTATTTTATATTATCACACGTGTTTACCCGATGATAATAAATGGTGAATTGATTTTATTAATAAATTTCTTAATTTCTTACTATTGAACACTGTTGAACAGTTTTTCGGCAACTGAAATTCATTCAAAGAAATACACACTTTACTATTGCACAGCATGCATTTATCCTACGTTATTAAAAGCAATCGACCGCGATTTTATTGATAGTTATGCATGGTTATACAATTTCATTGCAAAGCAACGATTCAAAAACATTTAATGCAATATTATATAAAAACGTTGAAAAAATATTTGGAACTACATTATTGAACGTTTTTTAAACATTAGGAATTATCACATTATTAAATGTTTTAAAAACATGTACACAATATTATATAAGAACGTCGATAAAAGTCACAAAAAATCAATGTTTCAAAACGTTTATTTAATGTTTCTTTCTTACTGGGTAATTACTGTGGGCCCTTTGTCTTGCAAGACTGTCCAAATCCCTGCTCTGACATTTGCCCAACGTCCATACGGGAAAACCACAGCTCAAAAAAACTGCGGGCGGAGCAGACTTCAAATTACTTCTTTTTCAACACAGTAGTTCTCGCCGACAAAGATGCGTTCCTTCCGCCAACTGTGCGAATTTCTTAGGACTGAAAAATAAAAATACAAGAAAGAGTATCTCCGCGAATAGAAATAAGCTTAATGAACTACTTGCTAGCTATGGGTTTCCGATTGTCGACACACTAATTTCCTTCCTAATAAAGCAATTATATTTCAAGAAAAGCTAACTTATCAAAATAAACTATTTTATTCTCATGCCTTCCAGATTTCTGAATGCAATAAACAACATGATTTAATCTTTTAACGATTTCATAAGGATCCTTTCTGAAGTTTAAGAGTTCTTCCCAGTTTTCTTCGAGGATTAACCTTTAAACACACCGATCCTGTAAAATACGGAAACACATTTTTGGGTCTGGGAGACTTTTTTAAATTTGAGAAGCTATAACTTTGATTACAATCAATATTTTCCTACGTTTTTTTTTTAAACAAAAGTTCAAAATCTTAGGAGTATGACTGCACAACCGGCATTGCCGAAAAATAATTTTTTGTGAAGTTATAAAAGGAAAACCCTTAAGCAAAAATGAGAAATTGGTCAAAAATCCACTGTTCCTTTAAAAAATCATATCTTCGCAACAAAAAACGTTTAAGGACTTTCAAATACGGCGTTTTAAAGCTAAAGAGTCACACTTTCAAAATAAAATTTGGCAAAGTCATTCCTTTAAAAAAATATAATTATGTAACATAGAGAATATGAGGTATTTTTGGGCATCTAAAAATCAACTTTAAATAAAAAATCATATCTTTGCAACAAAATACTTTGAAGAACTTTACAATATGGCGTTTTAAAGCTAAAGATTCATACTTTCAAAAAAAATTATATTGTCATTTCTATTAAAAAATGTACTTATGTAACAAGGCGAATATGAGGTATTTTTGATTAAATCGTGTCTAAAATTGAAAATTGATGTGTTTCATGATACATTTCAGAAAAACTCCCTTTCCTACAGCATTTTATAGTATTCCAACTTTAGACAGAATATATGCGAGTAACATCCTCAAACCGACTTGTTCGAACGTATTTTGTCCAGCTTTTTTATGTAAAATATTCACAAAAAAAGTTTCACTTACACACTATATGGGTCGCATTGACCCTAACAAAACTTTCCTGCCGTGCCGTTCGAATTCTAGTTGACCAAAAAAGTTGATCAACCATATCAATCGAAAGAGGATATTTTAAACTTTTTTTACGTCTTGGTCCGAACTTCCTATCTTATTCCGTCTTCATAGCAAGCGTTCAAAACTTCATATGGGGTCTCTCAGACCCACTTACGTGTTTAAGGGTTAAATAAGTTATATTTATATAGTTTTTAAACTATTTTTTCTTGAAAGAGATTTATATTAAATATTTTTTGTAGTTCGTAAATTTGATATCTCAATGTTTAAGTTTTTGCAAAAAAATTTTATAAATGTTTAGTTTTATTTTATTATCAACACTTGTATAAGTAATAATTTAATATTAATTTCTTCGTTCCTCAATATATATTATTCAATTAATATAATACTTTATATCTATGATAAATTAGCGTTTTATGTTTTATAATTTTTCGAATTCGGTACTTCTGATAGCTAGATCCATATACATGTTGTAGACAGATTATTGTATGGTTTTAGTTGATATTGTTTCCTTTCGGGACTTTCTCTAATTTAATATTCACATCTCATGTGTTTTTTGTGATTACATATTTAAAGTATGTTAAAAAGTGCGTGTTGAATAAAATCAATTTATTTCAAAGCTGCATTCAAAAATTCTCTAACCTGGAATTTTTATAAAAATTCCTGGAAAGTCCTGGATTTTCATGAAATAAATTTACAAATTTTGAGTGAATACCCTGATTATTTTTGAAAAATGAAAACGTCACATCATAACTTTGTCATTAAATTTGTAATAAAATAAGTTTATTTTGCTTATAAAAGAAATAAAAATTTTGAAAAAATAGGTGGTGATGGAAAGCATTAAAAAAATTTTTTAATTCTTTTTATCGCTGTTATAAAGTATTCTTGCAGCCATTCAATTTTCATTCAAAACATTTTTCTCCATCTTTTATAGTTTTGACAATACACGTTTTGAAAGAAAAAAACCGATTTTCTTCAAAGGGGTGTTTTACCCTTAAAAGTGCATTAGGGCACGTATAAAAAAATACGTGTCCCTTATTTTTATTTATATAACATATTAAAGTCGACTTCGGAGGGAGTCACTTTCGTAGCGTACATACGCGCGAACGGGTGGGCGTACCATGCGTATAGAGAGGTTTTTAATTATTTCTGGAAAATGGGAATGTTGCATCGTAACTTTATCATATACCGTTGAATTTGTAATAAAATAAGCTTTATTTTGCTTATAAAGAGAAATAAAAATTAAAAAAAAAAGGTATTTGGTAAGGAAAAGTGTAGCAAAAATTAAAAAAAACAAGTGTTTTTTGCTGTTATAAAGTACTTTTCGAGCCATTTAACTTTTATTTAAAATATTTTCTTTTTAACTTTTATAGTTTCGATGATACCCACATAGAACTAAAACCTCCAATGGACGTCTAATGGACGTTTGCCGTGGAAGTTCGGACCTTCCAGTGGACGTCCCATGGACATCCAATGGACGGAATCTCTGACTTCTATGATAAAAGTAAAATTTCATGAAGCTATAGAAATTTTATGGACTTCTAATGGATGTCCATCTGACTTCCATGATGAAAGTAAAATCCTATGAAGCTATAGAGGTTTAATGGACTTCTAATGGACGTCCATCTGACTTCTATGATGGAAATAAAATCCCATGGAGCTATGGAGGTTGGATGGATGTCTAATGGAGATCTATCTGACTTCCATGATAGAAGTAAAATCCCATGGAGCTATGGAGGTTGGATGGATGTCTAATGGAGATCTATCTGACTTCCATGATGGAAGTAAAATCCCATGGAGCTATGGAGGTTGAATGGATGTCTAATGGAGATCTATCTGACTTCCATAATGGAAGTAAAATCCCATGGAGCTATGGAGGTTTTATAGACTTCTAATGGACGTCTATCTAACTTCCATGATGGAAGTAAAATCTCATGGAGCTATGGAGGTTTCATGAACTTCTAATGGATGTCCATCTGACTGCTATGATGAAAATAAAATCCCATGGAGCTATGGAGGTTGGATGGATGTCTAATGGAGATCTATTTGACTTCCATGATGGAAGTAAAATTTCAAGGAGCTATGGAGGTTTCATGGATTTCTAATGGACGTCCATCTAACTTCCATGATGGAAGTAAAATCCCATGGAGCTATGGAGGTTTCATGTCCTTCTAATAGACGTCCATCTGACTTCCACCATGGAGATAGACGTCCCATGGAGGTATGGAAGGGCGATGGACATCTACTGGAGGTCAATTTCTATGTGGGTATACGCTTTGAAAGACAAAAAACCGATTTTCTATAAAGGAGTATTTTACCCCCTAAAAGTGCAAGTGAGCACGTATAAAAAAATACGTGTCTCTTATTTTTATTTGTACTACAACATATTAAAAACTTGTTTTAATTTGAGGCGAACACTTCCGTCCCTTTCCTTGTAAGATACAGAGGAAAATATTTGTCGTTTTTAAAAAGGTTAAACTTTTTTCCAATTAGATTTTATAAATTCACCATTTATATCCTTGTGTTTTTAGAACTCATTGAGCTAGAATTTTATTAATACATTTGTGTGCTTGCATCTTATTACTTATAAACTTCTTTTAATAATTATAGTATTTTAAAATATTAATTTTAATTGTATCAATAAATATTTAAGAAAATAATTACTACAGAAATTCGAAAGAGATCTTTGTGTTGTTAATATAAAGAGGAATAAATAATTTAAAATAAATAACTAGCTTGAGAAGATTTCATTGGTTTTAACTTTAAATACGATCCACGTAATACATGTTGGATTAGAGTCAATATTGCAGAATCCGTAATGCACGTAATAAATTGAACAATCTGTTGAAATAAAAAAAAACAGATAACATAGATAAAATTACATTAGAGAAATTTTTATTTTTATGACACAAAATATCAAAATATCGTGTAATATTAGCACATTATTAGAAAAGAACCTTCAAACTGGTGTTCAATTGATATCTTAATTTTATTCATACTTTATTTAAAAATCTTAACATTTTCCAACACCTTCAATTCCTTTCTTCTTTCAATTTTATTTCCATTTAAAACTTTTTAAGTCCTTCCACATCCCTTTCTTCTATTTTACAATATTATATTTTTCTTCTTTTCTTTATCTTTATTTCACATTGTAACGGTACGCGATTTCGATGTGACGGTGCAGTGCGGTGCGGGAATTCCGGGATCGTTCCGGATAAGACTCGTCGGTTGGTCAGGTGTCCGTAATGATCATACCTAGTGTTTCAAGTAGACAAAATAGAGAATGATTTATTTAAAACATGAGTGGTAGACGTGACAAAATAATAATTGCGAAATAAACAGCAAGAAAGAGTTAACAAAATGAAAGAAAGCTCGTCGGCGTCCAGCCAATAGCTAGTAATCGGATTGCTAGTTGCGCGACGGAGTTACTGTGGAGACTAAAGGTTAATTCACAATTTATACTTGAACAAAAGAACTGACTTGCATATCTGGGTTCGGCGGAAATACAGCTATTCGCGGAATACTGATAGGTTACGCGGACCTTTCGTCCGTACGGTCGGAGGAGCCGCCGAACGTGGCGTGTTCGTCGCAGGTGCGTGCGCGTGCGTGGGCGATGCGAGCGCGGTGCGCGGCCGGTTCGTCTCTGCGGTTTTTCCGAGCGCACCCCTATGCAGAGGGGTGGAGGATCGACAGGGCGCCGATGCCCTGCCGATTTCAAGGTTTCGAATGCGATCCGGGTTCTCTGGTGTCGAGGTATGACGGTGATTGGTCGAGAATGCTCGGCCGGTGATAGTGACGTGATTGGTCGAGAATGCTCGGCCGGTGATAGTGACGAGAATGCTCGTCGAGGATATCGGAGTCGACTGGTTGAGAATACTCGACCAAGGATAGCAACGAGAAGCCCGTTGAGGAACAGGAGATCGACGAGTATGCTCGTCTTCGGGAGCGATCGAGGATGCCCGATCACCTGGACAGGTCGGACAGTCGGACGGATCTGAGTTTTACGTTCCCACTGCCGGTTTATATATCCGAACGCGCGGTTGAGTGAGCCAATCCGCGCGCTCGGTCGGCCAAACCGGAGTGGGAGCGTTGTGGAACGCCACGGTCGGCGCGTGTGTCGCCGAGTGATCGCAACGCGAGGTTAGGCTACTCGCGTACGTGGCCTCTCGCCACGCTCGGTGCTCGTCGTTCGGTGGACGGAACGGAGGCGCGCGGACGGTGGAGGGGCGTATCGTTACAACATTTTTAAAAAACTTTAACAAAATATACAATATTCTATTAGAGAAATTTTTATTTTTATGGTATAAAATATTATTGCATATTATTCGCACATTATTAAAAAGAGCTTTACACTGATGTTCAATTGATGTCTTTAATTTCATTTATCATTTAATTAAAAATCTTAACCTTCTCAAACACCTTCAATTACTTTCACCTTTTAAATTTACTTCCATTCTAAAATCCTTCGATCTTTCCTCTTTTCTTCCTTCCTTTTGTATTACTTTATTCAAAAATCTTTACATTTTCCAACACCTTCAACTCCTTTCTTCTTTTAATTTTATTTACTTTCTAAACTCCTTCGATCCATCCTTTCTTCTTCCTTCCATTTCATATTATTCTAATAAAAAATCTTTACTTTCTTCAAAACCTTTGATTCCTTTTTTCTTTCAATTTTACTTTTATTCTACACTCCTTTGATCCTTCCTTCTTTTTTCCTTCTTTTTTATATTATTTTATTAAAAAAATTTTACCTTCTCTAACACCAATTCTTTTCTTCTACAATTTTATTTTTATTCTGAACTCCTTCAAACCTTCCTCCTTTCTTCTTTCTAATTTATATTATTCTTTCTTTTTTTCTCCTTTATTTTCAATACACATTTTTAAAAAACTTTACCAAAATAGGTAATATTCCAATACAGATATTCTTATTTTTATGATAAAAATTATAAAAATATCACATGATATTCACCCATTATTTAAAAAAACCTTTAAACCAGCATTTTTAATTTTATTCACCCTTTATTTGAAAATTTTAACATTCTTCAATATCTACCTTTCTATTCTCCTTTAAATTTTATTTCCATTTAAAACTCCATTGATCCTTCCTTCTTCTTTCCTTCCTTTTTATTTTACTCTATTCAAAAACCTTTACCTTTTTCAAAACTTTCAATTCCTTTTTCCTTTTAATTTTATTACCATTCTACACTACTTCGATCCTTACTCTTTTCTTCCTACCCTTTTCTATTATTCTATTCCTCTTCTTTTCTATATTTTCATTTCATATTTTAAAAAAACTGTATTAAAGTACATAATAATCCATTAAAGAAAGTTTTATTTTTATGACACAAAATATCAAAGTATCATGTAATATTTGCCCATTATTAAAAAAAACCTTTATTCTGGTATTTAATTGATGTCTTTACTTTATTCATCCTTTATTTAAAAATCTTCATCTTCTCTAATACTTTCAATTCAATTTTCCTTTCAATTTTATTTTTATTCTAAACTTTTTTAATCCTTTCTCTTTCCTTTTCATATTATTCTATTAAAAAATTTTTACCTTCTAAAACACCGTGAATTCCTTTCTCCATTCAAATTCATTGATATTTTACACTTTTTCAATCCTTCTATTTTATATTATTCTATTCCTCTTCTTTTCTATGTCTTTATTTCACGTTTTAAAAAAAACTTTATTAAAATACATAATATTCTATTAGAGAAATTTTTATTTTTATGACACAAAATATCAAAGTATCATGTAATATTCGCCCATTATTAAAAAAAACCTTTAATCTGGTGTTCAATTGATGTGTTAATTTTATTCATTCTTTAGTTAAAAATCTTAACCTTCTCCACTTTCAATTCTTTTCTCTTTTCAATTTTATTTTTTACACTCCTTTGATCCTTTTTCTTTTCACTTTACATTCTATACTCCTTTGATCACTCCTCTTTCCTAACTTCTATTTTATATTACACTATTCCTCTTCTTTTCTACATCTTCATTTCACATTTTTAAAAGGTTTTACTAAAATACTTAATATTTTGTTAGAGTAATTTTTATCTTTATGACACAAAATATCAAAATATCATCATTTAATATTAACACCTTATTAAAAAAAAACTTTAAACTGGTGTTCAATTGATGTCTTAATTTTATTCATCAAAATATCATTACCTGAGGTATTCACCCATTATTCCTTTATTTAAAAATCTTTAAATCTTTGTCTTCTCTTCCTTCTAAAATCTCCTTTTCCTTTCTTTACTTGGCCCATTTCAAAACTCTTACTCTTTCCTTCCTACTAGCATTAATTCATTCTTACACTTTTTCAAATCCAACCTCACAATAATAATGTTTGTATACAAAAGAGCATTTTAATAACAATACTATAATAAATGTTAAACGAAATTGCTGTCTGAAAATAAAGTAGAACACAAAAGTATCAATTTTTTATTATGATAATTTTTAGCATCATAAATAGGAACGTTTAATAATAAGACTTATCTGAAACAATCACGAAGTCGTCCAAGGGGAAAAGGAAAATATTTAGACGCAGGAAACAAAACCAATACATTAAATAAATATGTAATAATAAATTTGATATTATATTAATATTACACTAGTAACCTCTTAATGCATGTAACAATTATTGTGTGTATAACTGTCAACACGATTAAGTATAATCATCAACGCGATCTTTGCGATGCAGGTCACAAAGTAAGCACAGTGCGAGGACCAATCAGCATTTTGGAAAAGCGGCAACAATAACGGGAGATGCGATTATCGATTTAACATGGATTTTCTCAGATTGGATGATTTTTTAAGCGAAATTTTTATATCGAAATCTTTCTTTGATAAATCGATTGTCATTCTAGAGAGCGGTGTCTACAAACATTAAAGACATTATTTTATGCCTGTTGTTTCATGTTAAACAGGGATAAAATGATATTTTTAACGAAATTTCTAATGGTATTTCTAAAGTTTCTGAACGCAAGCAAAATTCTAAATCAGGAAAATTCTAAACAATGTAAAATTAAAAATATATAATTTTATAACAAGATACTGTGTTTTTTTTAAACTAAACTAATTTTTTAAAATTATTTTTACAGATAGCCATATTACAACCACTTTTTTTCCTCCACCGATTATGCAGTGCATTAGATTTTTATAAATTACGTCCTAAATAATAAATATTTCATTACTGTGAGTCTAGAATCTGTCATACAAAACTCTGACAAATGTAATCGTTCAAGTTTCAATAAAAATTATTAATTTTAAACAAAATGATTTATTTAAATAAAATGAAAATGGGTGCCATATTACTATCTTTTTCTCTATAAGTTGAAATGATATTTATAAAAATTGTAAAAATTTAATTGAGTCATTATGGAAACACTTGTCACACTAAAAACTAGTAATAAAAATTCATATTGTTAGATAAAATATGTGTTAATAATAATAAATTCCGATATAGTTATAAAATTAAGAGCAAGCGTTTCTTTCAAACTACTTTGTTCGACGTTGAACGTCGTAGAATTGAGAGACTGGCTGGATTGCGACCAATATTATGGACAAATCAATGAATGACAACAACAAATAACGTTTCTCAATCTATAATTTTGAAAGAAGGCTAAAGTAAGCACAACCTAATAAATCTATATTGTCTATATAATTATTATCGTTTTATTTGCAATTTTATAATATATGGATTATTTCCAATATTAATCTTTTATAATAATTTGTTTTGAAATTTATTATTTTTTTCTATTTTGCTATTTAAAAGTGTGATTAAATTCTGTCATGTGCTCTATAATAACTGAGTGTTTGAAAGAATTCAGATTAATGTTTTAATTAAGTGCAATAAGCTTGGTTTTTATATTAGATTTTGAAACTAATTATTATAAAAGATTAATATCGGAGATGATCCATATAAAATTGCAGAAAACGGTATTAATTATATGGGCGATACAGATTTATTAGGTAGTGCTTATTTTAGCCTTCTTTCAAAATTATAGATTGTTAATTTTTGTTGTCATACACTAATTTGCCTATAATGTTTGACATTGGTCACAATCGAGCCAGTCTCTCAGTTCCACGTTGAATGTCAAACAGAGTAATTTGAAAGAAACGCTTGTTCTTAATTTTGTATTAGATGCGCAACTAAGTTCCCGCTGTTTGTCAATAGATGGGTCCAGCAGTAAGTGCTGGTCGATTTAGACATATCCAAAACGTCATGAACCAAGCTTAGACATATGGTAAACAAACCGCGCTGACACGTTAGTGATTTTGTTTTGGCGTATACTTTTGATTATATGAAAATGTCTGATTTTGTGCTAAATAATCGTTATTTGCGGGAAGTGTTGATTTTCTTATTTTATTTAAAGAAAACGGCGGCTGAAGCACATCGAGAGCTCCAAAAAGTTTACGGAGATGCTGCTCTAAGTGAAACAACGTGCCGTGATTAGTTCCATCGCTTCAAAGACGGTGATTTCAATGTTGACGACCGTCCGCGTGAAAGAAGGCTAAAAACATTCGAAGACGTTGATTGGAGGCATTGCTCGATGAGGATCCGTGCCAAACGCAAGAACAGCTTGTTTCAGCATTAGGAGTTATCCGCCAAGCCATTTCCAAGCGATTGCATGCGTTGGGAATGATTCAAAAGCAAGGAACTTAGGGTTTTCTTTATTGCATCGTGACGGGTGATGAAAAATGGATTCATTACAGCAAGAAAGTCATGGGGACTGCCCGGTCATGCTTCTACATCGTTGGCTCGGCCGAATATCCACGCTGCAAAGGTTAGGCTATGTATTTGGTGGGACCAGATCAGTGTTATTTATTATGAGCTGTTGAAACCGAACGAAACCATCACTGGGGAACGGTGTTGACTTCAATTGATGCGACTGAGCCGAACACTGCGCGAAAAACGGTCACAATACGAGCAGAAGCACGACAAAGTGATTCTACTGTATGATAACGCTCGGCCTCATGTTGCCAAACTTGTTAAAACCTACGTGGAAACGCTCAAATGGGAAGTCCTACCCCACCCGCCATATTCCCCAGATATTGCGCCGTCCGATTATTACTTCCATTCGATGGCACATAGTCTGGCTGATCAGCAGTTCCGCTCATATGAAGACATCAAAAAATGGCTTGTTTCGTGGATAGCCTCAAAAGACGAACACTTTTATCGTAACAGTATTCGAGCTCTGCCAGAAAGATGGGCAAAAATTGTAGCTAGCGATGGGCAATACTTTGAATGATTCATTTGTAACCATTTTTTTTACAATAAAGTTGCATTTTCATTAAAAAAAAACAGCGAGAACTTAGTTGCGCACCTAATAATTATATCGGAATTTATTATTATTAACGCATATTTTATCTAACAATAAATTTTTATTACTAGTTTTTAGTATGACAAGTGTTTTTATAATGTGTAACGCACTTTTCCTGCGTTCACCAAACGCAGGAGAGCGCGTACAATTAGTTTCGGGACGGGAAGCGCCAGTAATTAAAATGTAATTCTTAAATGGGCGCCAGGCGCGTTTCTTTGCCACTTGAAATCTCAAAAGACGAAATCACGACGCAATACCGCTGCCTGCGGCTCACTCAACCTATGGCAGAGAGGCGCGGTTCTTAATATTACGGGGAGGAAGGGGGAGGAAAACGCAATCATAACGCTAGAACTAAGTTGGATAATTAATGACAATATACAGGGTGTTTTAGAAATAGTTGGCCAAACTTTAAGAGCATATTCTACTCATTGTAAGAATGAAAAAAAGTTATATAAACATGGGCTTGAAAATGCTTCCTTTCCAAGTTATAAACATTTTTTTATTAATTTTACAGAAATTGTTGGAAATGATTTCCTTCCGAAATTTTCTTTTTGGACCGATTTTTTTTTACCTACACTTAATAATAACAACTACAGACAATTTTTGGAAACGCAATTCCCTATATTATTAGAAGACATTCCACTACAGATACGCAATCATTGGTTTATGCATGATGGAGCTTTAGCACATTTCAACCGCATTGCTCGAGAGTTCCTGAATATTAATTACATTAATACATGAATTGGTAAAGGAGGACCCATTGCTTGGCTTGCACGTTTTCCCGATTTAAACCCTTTGAATTTTTACTTATAGGGGCATCTTAAGACTTTCATGTATGATACTTCTGTTGCTTCTGTAGAAGTACTTTGAAATTGTATTATTGCTGTGTGAAAAAATACGAAATACTCCGAGAATTTTTGAACGTTTTCGACAATCCATGCGACGTCAATGCGAAGCATGCATTGATGCAAAAGGAAATTTCCAGCAATTTCTGTAAAATCAAAAAATGTTTATAACTTGGAAAGGAAACATTTTCAAACCCATGTTTATATGACTTTTTTTTATCCTTACAATGAGTGGAATATGCTCTTAAAGTTTGGCCAACTATTTCTGAAACACCCTGTATTTCTTACGGTGACAGACGCGGTTCATGTGACAATACTTTACAGTGACAAACAGAAGGTCGATAATTTTACAACGGACAATAGGCGGAAGAAATAGTAGCGAGTCGGAGAAAAAGATAGAGACGAAGGGCGGCGTGCAAAATCGACGGGAGTATAATTTGCGGAAGGGTTCCGATAACGCACATCCCGATAGCCCACCAACCAATCATCTTGACTTATTTAATCCAACCTACGGAAAATCTCTAGGCATCTGCCATTGTGAGTAGTTTGTATGCTATCGGGATGTGCGCTATTGGGACCCGCCGATAATTTGCACGATCGGAAATATTAAAAGGCGAGAGAAAACGACGAAGACGGACAATG
Organism: Solenopsis invicta; assembly: GCF_016802725.1. Classification (NCBI taxonomy): domain Eukaryota; kingdom Metazoa; phylum Arthropoda; class Insecta; order Hymenoptera; family Formicidae; genus Solenopsis; species Solenopsis invicta. The sequence goes on along the minus strand of NC_052674.1, from coordinate 15,879,312 downwards.
CTTTACGGCGGACGGAATACGAAATTCGCGACACATTAGCATTCGTAACGCAAACGCATGCGGTACGGACAATAACTATCTCGCACCCGAATAACTCACAATTTTACGCGGTTTTCGCACAGACGTAAGGCTCCTCACGGCAAAGTGCGATCGACGATTAACAAACACGACAATTAAATCTTTGGCATCCAGGTAGCCGGTGTAACTCGCGGTAATTTCATAAGGGACAACTCCCGCGGAGACTAATTGGCTCGAGTCTTGCGGAGATCGGACTGCGCAAATTCCACGCACCGAGCTACTTATACGACTTCCCATAATCGGTCTGAGACTTCTCTCGATAACCGGCGCGATCACGAGCAAGTTCACGAACACCAGTCTGGTACAAAGATCCTCCCGGAAAATTAACTCGATACGATACGGAAATCTTTCACAACTCAAACACGGTATAATACAGAAATCTTTCTTAATTCTAAACGGTACGAGTGACTGTTGGCGCGCGCGTATTCCCGAGAGGGACTTACGACGGAATCCGGGCTGCGGTCGATCTCTTTCTAGAAGCTTCGCTATTGCAACGGTAAATCGGAATCGCGGAATCGCAATTACGGTATGCCGGTACTAATTGCTCGCGACAACGGAGATCGACCTTCACCCGGCCTCTTAAATCTACGGTTACCGAAACGACAGCTTACAAAAGTCGGCAAGTGGTCGTCTTCTGTGGGACTTCTTCTGGGGACCTTTCTCCGTGATGACATGCACGACAATGATGAGCCGATCCGCGCTTTCCGGCTCGCCGGGCTCCGGCGAATTTCTGCATGATGTTATAATTCCTTCTTCCGCAAATTTTTGCCGGTGATAGGCTCACTGCCCCATTGTGCGTCTTTTGCGCTCCAAGCGGTAATCGGCTTTCATTGGGCAATCAGTAGTTCGTCCTTTTCTAATGCCCCGGTATTCGCGAGTCTAGCATCTCGCTCTCCTTCGCTGCTCCGCGCTGTTGCCATGCTGTCACAGGGCACGCCGCTCGTCTATCGGCAGGCCGGCGGGCTAAAATCTCGAAATCTTCCTGTTGTCGCCGCTCCAATTTAGGTGTCGTTTCCTCGTGTGGTCACAGGCTGGCCAGGCCTTTGCCGACATTTCTCCGGGAAGACGGCTCAGTGGCCTACAGTCCGCTGGCTCGATTTTGAGCAGCTACTTTGGTAAATGTTGCTGAAACCAAGGTCGACTTTAGCATTCGGAGCTTTCGGAAATATAAACGGCAAAATGTAGGCGGAACCACGACTTAGCTTTGTGGCGCGGGATCGGCGCAGTCGCGCCTTCTGCCGCTTCCTTGGCTTCCTTACTCGATGTCTTCCTCTGGACGGCTGCCATGATTACAGAGTCAATAATGCCGTCCGCTCGGGTTTGCGCTAACGTTCTCACACCCTAGTGCTCTCGATAATCGATTGCACATAAAAAGATTACGCGGAAATAAAGAGCTGTAAGGCGAGGCACTTTAAAACGGGGCATTTGCTTTCCCTTCTCCCTCCCGGGGAGAGACAGGCGCAACCCAGGGTCACCCTCCACGGCCTTATCGCTCTCCGGGACGGCGCTACGGAGCGCTACTCACATTACAAATGTCACCAATTAAATTTTTACAATTTTTATAAATATTATTTCAACTTATATATTAAAGATTTTTAAGTCTTATTAACTAATCACAAACACAAATGACCGATAATCAAGTTGGAATGTTCTAAACACTTGCAGTTTTTTATTGAAGTTCTCAACAGTTACATTGTTGAACCATACGTTTCCAAAAAAAGGAAGATGAACAGTAAAACGCCACCAACTAGGACTTACTAGGAGAATGCGCAATTATGTTGCACACATTTTGTTATACAATACATTTCAAAATAATAGTTCTAGCACCGTACAATTAAATTATAATTATTTATTACTTTGCGATTTAGTTTATTAGTCAGTTGAAAAGGATCAAGTAGATCGAAACATGTTCCGTGTCTATATTGTAGCAAACATTATTTTATGGTAATAAATATAGATCTAATAAGATTGCTCGTTATTCTGCTTTATTATTTATATTAATTTTATAAATAAAATGTGCTTTGACAGTAAATTTACGTTTAATAATTAATCCAAGTATCCTGAGTATTTGATATCCTGAGAGAATTGTAATTTCTCACTATATGTGGAATATATGTGTAATAAACCGCCTTAGCGTTCTCCCTCGGACCGTCCACCGCTCCGTGCTGTCCGGCCAAACACCCGCCGGACAGCGAATTCAGGCGCATCGCGCCAATAAGAATTTGAATCGGCGTAGCGCATGAACATGCATTCGCGCGTTGAAATACTCTCCGCGCGCACGCGCCGTACAAGCGAGTGAAGTGGCGGTTGCTGCCGATCTCGAGTGGCAGGGATCCTCTCTCCGATACCGTACCGACCGCTCCCCAAACAACTACTCTTTTCAAGATCTGGCTATATAAGCGCCGTCGCTTCCACGAACAGGGCTTTTTTTTCTCCGAAGCGCCCGTCCGTACAAGAAAATGCATACCTTCCGCTCCGAACCGAAATCAAGTGAGCTTGGTTTCTGCTGAGGACTCTCGACGACGAGCTTCCTAACCGCCTTCGATTCTACGAGCTCAAGCGTCTTGGGCTCAACAAAGCGATCTCGGTAAACAGGAGAAACCGACATTCTATCTCCTCTCCGTCGACACCGATTCATGATCTGGGGTGTGTAGTTCTGCGCCTCTACCAAGGGATCTTGGCGTGAGTCGTTGCCACCGCCGTAACAACAACGCGGTATTAACCGCTGCGCGTCGCGATCACCGAATCGTTCCACCAGTACAGCTGTACCGCTATACTGCCACCGGGCCCGCGCGCCCGTGGCTGTGGTCACGGCCTTCGACAAGGCTGCGCCAACTCGTAAACAGGAATTCCGAGTTCGGAGAAATTCCTTTTGGAATTACCTGCGTGTAAATAGCCGCGATCATTCTGTTCCGCGTATTTGATTTCGTCCGTCCGAGCATCCGCGTTTATTCCGAATTATCTATTCCGTTCGTCCGCGTAAAATTATAGATCCGTCCGTCCGAGCGTCACGATTATTTTTTGTCCATCCGCGCGTTACTTATCTGTTCCATCTGTCCTCGCGTAATCTTAGATTCTCTGTCACGTTCATTTGAGCGTCAAATTCATTCATCCGCGCGCCGTTGTTGTAAACATTTTGTTCGTTTATAATAAACTGTTTTATTTGTCACCTTCTAAAATCAGTCTAGTTCTCTCGGCGACCTACCCGCGTCCTCGTCCACCAATAGCTTACTGTCCGTACGCGGAAGTTAGATCGTTACATATGCTTCGAATAATTATTCTATATGTTCTTTGCATATTCTTGAAAGATCAAAAAAATTTTTAACTATTATTTGAATATTACTTTTATATTTTGTAAATATTTTAGAAAATATTGAAACATTTTTGGAATTTTACTTTGAAACTATAGAAATACTCACATAACAAAAATTGATCCCAATGATATCCTGTAGATGTGTGTCAAGGGATTTTTTAACATCTTAAGGATGTGCTTAGATAAACTTAAGAGATTCTAAGGGTATCCTGTGGATATCTGAATGTCCGCTAGGAGAGCCCTAGGATATCGTAATTTAGATATCCTCAGGATGTCTTTGGATAATCAAATTTGATCCTGAGGATGTCCAATGAATGTCTTAAAATAACTTTTGGGACTTTCTAATTCTATAAATTTTTCCAAAATATTCACATAAATATTAGTACACTACGTAATTCCAATGAACAAAACAATATTTTTGTAACATTTTAAAAAACTTTTTTCGCAAAAAAAGAAATCTTGGGAATTTTCTCTCGGAGATTCCCAAGCGGCCACCTATTCAAGTTGTGACCGCGGTGGACGATGCTTGACTTCTACGACTGCTGCGAACTGGATCCCTCGTTATGATCTGTGAACACTTTATACTAATACGTTTATATGTATAATTGATAGATTAGTTGAATATATATTATTGAAAAGATCAACCGTATAATTGAAGCATATTATTTATATATATAAATACATATAAAATTATAGTGTTTTTAGTGATTTTTACAAATACGGAATGGCATCTAAAGTAACTTCTGTTATTTGTTTAAATAAGAATACAACTAGAAATATGCCAATATAATACAATAATTAAATTAAATATGAAAAAATTGTTATTAAAAAAACGTTTAAAAAATATTTAGAAATATTGTTTTCTCATTGGGATCTAAATCAAGGTTTTTCCATCCATAAACTTATTATAGTGTAACGACCCGTCTTTTTCCGCGCACGGGGCGGTGCGTGATTGCGGACGGACCAGGGCGCGGAGGGAGGTCGCCAAGAGAAACTAGACTTAGTTGCTTTAGGTGTTGAATACAAAAGTACGTTTATTTCGCGTTGGTTCTGTACAAAGGGAGTGGCTTGGCCACGACGCGCGGACGGACGGATGGCGGTGACGCTCGGACGGACGCAACACAAACTTAAAGGCTACGCGCGGACGGACGGACGAGAAAACGGAACGCGCGGACGGAACGAACGGTATTTATAATGGTCGGTTTTTTTTCCGCGGTGTCTGAATCGCGCTATTGTCGCGGCTGAGTTCGCGGAATTCCGGCCTCGAGTTTTCCGAGAACTCGAAGCCGGTGTTGACGCGCGCAGACCGTGGCCTTGCTGAAGGCCGTGGCCACGGCCGTATATGACGCGCGCTCGGTGCGAGTGTACGCGGAGCGGGGATTCCCGTCGCGAGCGGTTAATACCGCGATGTTCGGCGGTGGTGATCGACTCACGCCAAGAGCCCTTGGTAGAGGCGCGGAACTCCACACCCCAGGTCGTGAGTCGATACCGTAGTGAGGACGGCGGATCGGGAATCGCCGACCAGGATCTCCTGGTGGAGCCCAAGATGTACTTGAGCCCGTTTCTATCGGCGGTATCGGGATTAGCGGAAGGCTCTTGCCAAGACTGCTTGGCGGAAGCTAAGGCTCTTAACTCCCAAGTGAGCGCTAGGATGGGCTTCTTCCGGATCGGAGAGTGGACGGAGAAGAAGACCGCTCGACTCTCGGAGCGGCGGCGCTTATATACCCGAATCTCGAGAGCAGGGACGGTGCGGGGGTACGGAACGGTACGGAGTCGGTGGGGGTCTCCCCGCTGCTCGAGATCGGTCCGGCGGTCGCCACTCCGGTCGAGCGCGCGCGCGCGGAGATCTGTCACGCAGACCTCACGTGCGGATGCGTCAACGCGCGCTACGCCGGTGTCGGAGTATATTTTCGGCGCTATGCGCCAGGTTTCTGCTGTCCGGCGGTTGTTCGGCCGGACAGCCCGGAACGATGGACGGTCCGAGGGGGGAGCGGAAAGGCGGTTCGTTACACCACCCCCCCCTTCGAGTAGGCCTGAATTCAGAGGCCTAATTCATCTATTTTTCCTTCCGGTCCTTTGGTGGCGGCCGTATTTCCTTGCTGGAGCGGAGGCGTCCTGCTCGGTCGAACCGCAACCTCCAGCGGCGGTCTCTTATCCGCGCGGTATAGGCGCGGCTGACGTGGACCGCAAAGTACGGTACGTCCACGACGGTGCCGGGAGTGACCTCCACGGTGATCGGTGGCGGCGGCGCGGGTCCCATGACCCGGTCGGGTTTGAGCGTCGGTTGCGGTCGGTGTCCCCGCGGTACGATGACCTGGGGGACCGGCGGTGGAGGCCCTCTGAGCCACGGTATCGGGGCCGATCTGCCTGCACTGCTCGGCGGTGTCGGCTGGCTCGGACGAGTAGCGGCCACAGTGGTATTGCCTCGGTCCGGTGGCGGTCTCGGTCTTGTCGGTCGTTCTATTTCGGGCCGGGCCGGGTCGTACGGCTCCGGAGCTTCGCCTAGCAGCTCGGCGATCTCGGCGAGGATACCGTCGTGCTCCATATCTCTTCTGAGAATGAGCCGATCGGTTCCTGGTATCCGCGCTCGAATTCCTGCTACCTGTGCGCGCGCTGGTCGTTGGAATTTGCCCACGTGCCGTGGCCGTGCTCTCGTGTCGCTTCTGCCGGAGCGTCGTTCGGCTCGACGGCAGAGTCCCGAGCGCGCCGCATGCCGCGTTGTCGTCGTCCTCGTTGGTGTTCGATTCGGTTTCTTCGGTCGGAGCGGGGGCCGGCTTGAGGTCCTGGACATGGACGTGCCGGTACCACTTGCCCCCCGCGCTTCGGAGGTCGTAGATTACCGGCGAGATGATGCGGCGTACCTCCAGTGGCCCAATATACTTCGGCGCGAGTTTTGCGTTGAACGCATCCGCACGACGGGAGAGAGGGTGGTCTCGCTTCCAAACCCAGTCTCCCCGCTTCGGTCGCCATTCTCGCCGACGCAGATTATAATACTGTTGCTGCCGTTGGAACGCACGGGCCAGCTTGATGCGGACGAGCTCGTACGTCTCGCGTAGCCGGCGCTGCAACGCGTGCGGTCGTTGCGGAGTGCCGGCTGGTGTGCGTTCCTCCGGTCGTCGTAACTCGCGGCCATGGTTCAGGAACGCCGGCGTATGCCCCGTTGCGTCGTGAGTCGCGGTGTTGTACGCGAACTGTAATTCGGCGAGGCGTTCGTCCCACTTGCGGTGGTCGCGGTTTAGGTACTGGCGGATCATTGTTTTTACGGTTCGGTTTGTGCGCTCGACCGGATTGCAGTGCGGGGCGTACGCCGGCGCGAGACGGTGGCGGATTTGAAGCGCACGCAGCAAGTCGGTCAGGGTCGCGGAGCGGAGCTGGGTCCCGTTATCTGACCAAATCTCCTCGGGGCAGCCGTGCCGCAGGATGACGGCTTCGGTCAGTGCGGTAGCGACGTTCGCGGCGGTAGCGCGTCGAAGCGCTCGCATTTCCAGCCACTTCGTGAACCGGTCCTGCATTGTCAACAGCCATGTATGCCCCTTGCTTGATCGCGGAAGCGGCCCTACCAGGTCGATCGTCACGTGTTGCTATGGCTGTGACACGTCGGTCGGGTGGAGCAATCCGGCCGGTCGCCGTTGCTCCGGTTTATGCGCTAGGCAGGTTCGGCACTGCCGTACGTAGCGCGAGATATCGCGGAACATGCCCGGCCTGTAGAAGTGGCGGGCAATGCGAGCGATCGTTTTCGCGGTGCCGAGATGTCCGGCGGTCGGTGCGTCGTGGTACCGCTGGAGGAGTTCGGTTCGGTTTTCGCGCGGCACGCACTCCTTCCATTGCGCGTCGTTCGGTGCGTCCGTGAAGTCCAGTGTGTGGAGCACGTGTCGGTAGAGGCGGCCGTCCGCGATACGGAAGTCGGGGGCGGCGTCGGGAGTGGTGGAGGTGATGTCCCACCACTTTCGGTACCATGCGCAAACCGTGTTCACGGCGGCGTTAACGGCCGTTCACCGTGAGAGCGCGTCCGCAACCTTATTCAGCGACCCCTTCCGGTATTGCACCTCGAAGTCGAATTGTCGCAGTTCGAAGGCCCATCGGCCTAAACGTCCGGTCGGTGAGTCTAGCTTTTGCAGCCACCGGAGTGACTGATGGTCGGTGACTACCTTGAAGCGGTAACCCTCAAGGTAGTCTCGCATTCGGCGGATCCCCCAGAGCACGGCGAGGCATTCGAGCTCGGTCGCGCTATAGTTGCGCTCTGCGTTGTTGAGCGTTCGGCTCGCGTACGCGATGACGCGCTCGCCCTCAGGGAAGTACTGGGTGAGCACGGCACCCAGTCCGGTCGTGCTCGCGTCCGTTTGCAGCACGAACTGTCGCTCGAAATCCGGGCAGGCTAGCACGGGTGCGGACGTGAGGGTCGTTTTTAAGGCCTCGAAGGCCGCCTGCTCGTGGTCCCCCCATGACCAGCGGGCATTTTTACGTGTGAGCGCGGTGAGCGGGGCGGCGACGGTTGCGAAGTCTCGGATAAAACGGCAGTACCAGGACGCGAGGCCGAGGAACTGCCGTATCTGCCGCACGCTCTGCGGCGCGGGCCAGTTCGCGATAGCCTCCGTCTTCTCCGGATCGGTCCGGATTCCGTCGCGGTCGACCACGTGGCCGAGGTACTTCAGCCGCTCCGTGCAAAAACGGCATTTCTCGGTGTTCGGTCGGAGTCGCGCTTCGCGTAGCCGGCGGAAAACCTCTCGCAGCGTGGCGAGGTGCTCGTCGAACGTTCGGGTGACGACAATGATATCGTCCAAGTAGACGAAAACCCGCGGTTCTAGTTCGGGCCCGAGGACATCGTCGAGCAGACGCTGGAAGGTAGCCGGCGCGGAGTGAAGCCCAAACGGCATCACTTTAAATTGCATTAACCCCCGACCCGGCACGGTAAAAGCGGTAACGGGTCGGCTTGCCGGGGCCAGGGGTATCTGCCAATAGCCGCTCATTAAGTCGATCGTCGAGAGGTACCGCGCGCCTCTCAATTTGTCGAGCGTGGCGGGTATCTGCGGTAACGGATAGGCGTCGCGTTCCGTCACCTCGTTGACGCGGCGGAAATCTATACAGAACCGCGGTTTTCCGTCTTTCTTGCGCACGATGACGATCGGCGAGCTCCATGCGCTGCGAGACGGCTCTATAACTCCGGCGCGTATCATCTCGTCGACCTCGTGGTCGATGATCGCCTGCATTGCCGGATTTCGGGGGCGGTAGCGCTGCTTGATCGGCGGATGGTTTTTAACGCGGATAACGTGTTCCGCGCGGTCGGTCGGCCCACGTACTCGGTCGAACTTTGGCAGTTCCTCGGCGAGGAAAGCCTGCAAGCGTGCGTCTTCCGCGGGTTCGGTGCTGGCGACGGTTGTCGGACGGACGGCGTCTCGCGGCGGGCGGTCTTCCTCCCGGTGCAGTGGCGGCGGAGGAATCGTGATCCGGGCTCGTGCCATGACATCGACGCCGATCAACATGTCGACGTCGAGTCCGGGTAGCACGCGGAATTCGTGGCGGAACGAGCGTGCCGGGAATACAACCGGCAGCACGAGGCAAGTCTCGACCGGCGTGCTGGAGCCGTCCGCGAGGTAGATCCGGCCGGTGACGGGTATTGTCGTGTACCCCTTCCCGTGGAGGCGTTCGGTGGCGTCGGTGCTCACAAACGAGCCTTCGGAGCCCGAGTCGAGTAAGGCTGTGAGCGTGGTGTTCCCGACGGGGACGTCGACGTGCGGTCGCGGATTGTACCTTATTCGGAGGACCGGGGAGCGATCTCGGTGCCCCCGGCCCTGGCGGCGTTTCCCGGCGGCGGATGACAATCGCGGGTATAGACGTCGTCTTTCCCGCACTGGGAACAAAACTTGCGGGCCGCGCGGCGGCATTCGAACCGCGTGTGACCGCGCTGCTTACACCGCCAGCAGCACGTGTCCTTGTCGTAGGCGGTGGCAGCCGAATTCGCGGGCGGCTTCGACGCGGGTTGCCGTTCGCGGCATTGCGAGCTAATGTGCTCGAACTCTTCGGCTCGCCGTAGCAACTCGGTGGCCCGGTGAATGTCGTCGCGGCGGACGTATAGCTTATACCGGGGGTGCATATTGTCGTAGAGGAGGTCGAGCTGATCCTCTTCTCCGAAACCCCCGGCGCGACGCATCATGGTGAGTACGTCGGTTGCGTATTTGCGGTAGGGCTCCTCCGGAGCCTGCGTTCGGGCTTGAATGTCCCGCCGGAGTTGAGCAAAGTAACGGCGCGGCAGGTAGTACTCTCGGAATTCTCCGAGGAACGCCTGCCATGTCCCCCACGCGGTTGCGGTTGTTGCGATACCAGAGGAGTGCGTCTCCCCGTAGCATCTCTGGCAGTCCGCGGAGGAGCAACGCGTCGTCGTAGTCGTATTCGGCTCGTAGCTCGTCGACGCGTTCCAAGAAGGAACCGGGTCCTTCCCGTCGAAGTGACATCCCCATTTACGGATCTGGTTCATCACTTTCGCGGGGGAGTCTTTTTCGATCGAGGCGGTCGGTTCCGGTACGGTAACGTTGATCGCGGGCGGATCGGCCATGACTCCGGCCGGCGCGTGTTCGGGGTGCAATACTAGAAACTCGCTGAGTCGGCGGCGAAGCTCGTTGACGTTTCCGTCAGTGGCGAGATCGGCGTGATGCAATTGTCGGAGCAGTTCGGCGCGGTCGATATGGTATATCCAGCTCCGCGGCATCGGATCGGTACGGGTCTAGTTCTCCGCGGTCGGAAGCGTAAACGGTCCATGTTCGGGCGCCATGTAACGACCCGTCTTTTTCCGCGCACGGGGCGGTGCGTGATTGCGGACGGACCAGGGCGCGGAGGGAGGTCGCCAAGAGAAACTAGACTTAGTTGCTTTAGGTGTTGAATACAAAAGTACGTTTATTTCGCGTTGGTTCTGTACAAAGGGAGTGGCTTGGCCACGACGCGCGGACGGACGGATGGCGGTGACGCTCGGACGGACGCAACACAAACTTAAAGGCTACGCGCGGACGGACGGACGAGAAAACGGAACGCGCGGACGGAACGAACGGTATTTATAATGGTCGGTTTTTTTTCCGCGGTGTCTGAATCGCGCTATTGTCGCGGCTGAGTTCGCGGAATTCCGGCCTCGAGTTTTCCGAGAACTCGAAGCCGGTGTTGACGCGCGCAGACCGTGGCCTTGCTGAAGGCCGTGGCCACGGCCGTAAGTGACGCGCGCTCGGTGCGAGTGTACGCGGAGCGGGGATTCCCGTCGCGAGCGGTTAATACCGCGATGTTCGGCGGTGGTGATCGACTCACGCCAAGAGCCCTTGGTAGAGGCGCGGAACTCCACACCCCAGGTCGTGAGTCGATACCGTAGTGAGGACGGCGGATCGGGAATCGCCGACCAGGATCTCCTGGTGGAGCCCAAGATGTACTTGAGCCCGTTTCTATCGGCGGTATCGGGATTAGCGGAAGGCTCTTGCCAAGACTGCTTGGCGGAAGCTAAGGCTCTTAACTCCCAAGTGAGCGCTAGGATGGGCTTCTTCCGGATCGGAGAGTGGACGGAGAAGAAGACCGCTCGACTCTCGGAGTGGCGGCGCTTATATACCCGAATCTCGAGAGCAGGGACGGTGCGGGGGTACGGAACGGTACGGAGTCGGTGGGGGTCTCCCCGCTGCTCGAGATCGGTCCGGCGGTCGCCACTCCGGTCGAGCGCGTGCGCGCGGAGATCTGTCACGCAGACCTCACGTGCGGATGCGTCAACGCGCGCTACGCCGGTGTCGGAGTATATTTTCGGCGCTATGCGCCAGGTTTCTGCTGTCCGGCGGTTGTTCGGCCGGACAGCCCGGAACGATGGACGGTCCGAGGGGGGAGCGGAAAGGCGGTTCGTTACAATAGTCTATCGATAATATTTATATTTCTTAATAGTACTGTGTTCAAGATGGAAATTTCGAACTTTAAAATCAAAAGAGCACAAGCATAAGTTTCAAATAGTTAATATATGCTATGCAGGAACATAAGTATTTACATATAGCTAAACGGAATAACCCTGCAAATAAAAAAATCATAGGGTCATCAAAATCATACGTGTTTGACGTGTTTATAATACAGACGGCAAACCTCTTAGGGATGTCCTAAAAACGTCCATGGGATGTCGTAACGCCCTAAATCCATCTCATTTACGTTCCTGGACATTCAGAACGGATTCAGGATCGTTCTGAGGGCGTTTTTTGCTGTTAGGGTTTGTATATTATAGTAATAAAATAAATTTTTTTCTCAGATCAAAATAAGATATTCTAAAAACTTTAATGTCAATTACAAATGTCCTAAGGACATCCTATGGATGATTTTACATTTTGGATCAGAATAGGATTTATTCAATCAAAATAAGATATCTTAAGGAGATCCGTTGCTATATAGGTATTTATTAATATTACAGGAATATTTAATGTCAAGTGGGGAATTCGATTCTGACATTTCTTGCTTTATAAGAGATGGATAAAGAGTCAACAGTTTCAAATATAATAAAAAAATATAACTTTCTTTCGGCATAACATTAAGTACATAAATTAATTCTTGGATTTTTTTTACGAAATGAACATTTATTTATATAAAATTAACTTATAGTTTAATCAGAAATATAATTGTTTACAGTATTTATACATTTTTGTTATTTAGAAAGATCACGAATTTTCTATTAGAAAGATCACGAATCTAATGTCAATAAAAGGACGATGCCGCGGTTTTGAAGTAAGATGAAATCATGACTGCATTTTTAGACTTTTTCGTATGTTTTTAAGTGGGAATTCATTAAATGATGTTGGAGGGATCGGAACAAATAAAAATTTAAAAGAGCTAGGTTCGGTGAATACGCCGGACGTGACAAAACTTCTCAGCTCAACGAATCAAGAGTATCGGTAATCGCTTTCGCTGTGTGTGGCCTGTATTATCGTGCAGTAGTATAAGTTATCTAGGACCGTTAACCGTAAAACGTTTATAATAATGCATCATTTTGCGTCATTCCTCTGGGGCCCCGTTGTCTGGCAGACCACCCGTCGGACAGCATAACAGGCGCATAAGCGCCAATAATCTCCACCATTTAAGTATCTGAATCTAAAAACTATTGCTACCGCACAACAAACATTGCGCGTATGTGCATTAGGCCGAACTCTTCTGGCACTGGCAAGAACCGAGCGCGTAAATACGAACGAGCGCACGCAAGCAAACCTATCTCGAAACGGCGGGGATGATAGATCACGGGCTAGCCCAAACTCCACTTGAGCGTCCCCGACGATCCGAAATTTTGGTATAAAAGAGCGAGATCCGCAAGAGAGATCACTCTTCCCGGTCCGAATCTCCTTCGAGCCAGACCCAGAGAACGATAAGGATAGAGTGCTCTCATGTTTTGACAGAGCGCTCTCGATGCTAGCCGTATCCTGCTAAATCACGTTCTATCGGCAACTGCCACCAACGGAGAGAGCTCTCTTATTTCCACCAAGTGCTTTAGGGGCAGCCGCCGACATCCCGTCGTTATCGGGGAAAAAATCCGCAATTTTCGGTACACCGTGCAAGAGAATTCTCGTCGCGTAAGCTCGCCGTGTTAAAGAGCCTTTGGCCTATTAATTGTTCAGCGTCATGAATTCGCCAAATTCGACGACGCACCGTCTGCGTCACTCACCAACTCGCGCGCATCGCGATCCGTGCTACGAAGCCGGCGCCGATGAGTAAACATACGTCGCGACTCATGGAAACCTCGTGTAAAAAAATCTGGCATACTGCCAACAATTTCAGCTGTAGCTTTACACACGCGATTGTACTGTAAATATATCGCATGCATTATAATTTACCTGTGACTCATTCCCTCTTGTAAATTTCCGCGATTTAAAACCTATAATACCAACTTGGTTATAATAAATTGCTAATTTAAAATATCATTCATCTTAGATTAATTTATCCGCGGTCTACTTCGAGCCCTGATATAACCGACGAGCTGTTCCGTACTCGGAAAATACGGGTTGTTATAGGTTGAGGTTCAGTTTCGTTATTTAAACATTCAAGTTGACGTTTATAACACTCAACAATGATAGTTTCATTCGGTGTAAGCAACTTATAATAAATCAAGCTTTTGAAATCCCACCAAATACACAAAAGGAATTTCTTGTCATATTCGATTTCGCGATCAATGTTGCTGCTTTACCAAAATTAACCCACAATTTTAATTTTTCTGGATTATATCCACTTTTCATTAATAATTATTTTGTACAAGTTCTTCCTTTTGAACTTGGATAACAAAAAAAAAACTGCGTCGTAACGTCTTATTATCAACAATGAGTACATGCAAAACCCAACGACCCTCTTTATGAACTTTACCATTTGTAAGCGGTAGTCTACCATTTGTAACTTTAGCATTTGTAAGCAGATAGAAATGATTGACTGGATAGTTCTTAACGCTGAAACAAGTTCTGATTAGGTTTAGCATGGCTTTTGACCAACAGTCCAAATCATCATTGTCAAACTTTTATGGTTTTCCAGGACGTTCGTCAGATTTGAAGTTAAAATTTCTATTCCGGAACCTTTAAAACCACTTTTTACATATACTGTAAAACACAGTATCTTCTTTTAATGCCTCACAAATTATTTCTTTAGTCTTAAAAGTACTTTTTTTAACTCAAATACGAAAAGTAAACAGTTTCTAATATGCTGTTTATTGGAAGTCATCGTGTTCACTCACGAGGAATTATTTGAGATTATATTAGTTACAATTTCGGTTTTGTGGTTTATTATATTGATGTATACAGCCTTGAATATTGGCAGGAAAAAGTTTCTGTTTAAATAAGTACTATATTTGATTTAATGTTAGGGCCAAGAATTAATTCATACATCTAATATAAGTAAATATTGAAATTAATGTAGGGGTTTCGAAATTTAAAACAATTAGTACTTGGGAATTAGGCTAATGAGAGTCAGCGCGGGTGCAAGTGCGCAATTGTATTAATATTATACGAATTGTTTATTTATCATTGAATTATTATACAATTAGACGAACGTTTTGACTCGTTCTTCAGTCATATTCAGCGCAATATATAAAGTAAACAGTTCTAACCGTCATCAGTCAGTAAAAACGGGAGGCAGTTGCGTCACCAACAGTTTGCCAAATCCGTAGTGGCATCTTTCCCCGTGGCAGTAACGAAGGAAATGACACTTCTCTCATGCAACCATCGCATGTTTTTTAATAGATGGCAAATAATTATCTTAATTAGCTATTTGCGTGACTCACCCATTTGAACTAATGAAAACTAATAAAGCCTTGGATAAATTATTTTGTCTATAGGAAATGAATTACTTTCAACACTGCTACGAGGAAAGATGTCACTACGGATTTGGCAAACTGTTGATGATGCGACTGCCTCTCGTTTATGCTAATTAATGTCGGCTAACTGTTTACTTTATATATTGCGCTAAAGATGACTCACAAACGACTCAAAACGTTTGTCTAATTGTAATAAAATAATAAATAAACAAGTCGTATAATATTAATACGATTGCGCACTTGTACCCGCGCTGATTTTCATTAGCCTAATTTCCGAGTACTAATTGTTTCTAATACAAGTAACACTAGCTTGCGAAAATAGGCATTTTTGCTGCGGGTGTAATAAAACTAACCAGGAAAGGTTTCGAGGTATTCTTCTCCGATTTTGACGAGCCTTTAATATGTTGTAGTACAGATAAAAATAATCCCAGTAAACATTAGATATTTTATGCATATACATGTTATGTTCGTAATGTGAAAAAAATATCCTGTTTTTGTCCTGTACATACATAGAATATTCAGAAATATATATATATTTATGATCATTCATGGATATCGTATGGATATAAGTGATATGCATATTCATTCAAGATGATAATTGGAATATACATAATATACATAATACGTCATGTATTAATAAAATTGGATCTTACCTTACAGATCCTTGTTGAATCTAAACGTAGAAGCCAATCGTAATAATTAAGGAATCTGCTTTTTTTCACTGAACACAGCCATGATGATCGAAGAAAAGCAGTGCAAGAAAACAAATTATATATATGTAAATTTTTAATAATAATTTAATTTAAGATAAGATTGCCATTTTTTAAATTTTAACTCGCATTAAATCCCATGATCTGACCTGCAAAAATAGCTAAAAAATAACAATTGGAAATAGAATCGGAACTTTAAAAAACATGATTGACATAAAAAGCACGACAAAAATTAATTTTGCAACTAATTTGTTTATAACAGCTATAACAATTAAGAAATCATATATGTTTTATTAGTAATTTTTCCCGTAAAATGGATTGGTGCAATCAAATTTCCTCTACAGTCCATTTTTAATAATTTGTTTATAATAATTAGTTGCAAAATTAATTTTTGCAACATGCTTTTTACGTCAATAATGTCTTTTCATACTCAAGTACTATTTTCAATTATTTTTTGACTATTTTTACTAATCTAGCAATGGGCAAGAACAGGTTTAATTATTTATATAGTTTATATAGTTTATTTTTAAAATATCTAAAGCTAAATAATCAAAGGGCTAGTGTGAATGTTTGCGCGGTACTCAACACGCCAGTTTCTTCTTGTTCAAATCAGCTTTACTTCAAATATAACTTTTTATTAACAATCTCACAAATGTACGTTTAGCTCAGTGTTAGGATACTAGGTTATCGTTCCGAAGATCTTAGGTTCGAATCACGCTGGCGCCGATGCGTTTCAAAAATTTATAAAATAATGCGTAATTGTAATTAGTAAAATAGAAAATTTTATATGCGAAATAGTGAATACAAGTTAAGCTATAAAAATAATAAGATATGTTAAAAAAATTTTTTTTTAATATTTAATAATTGAATATACATAGAATATACATTAAATGTACATTGAATATACATAGAATGCATACTAAATATACAGAGAATGTACATTTTGAATGTACATAGAATGTATATACATGGAATATTCGAGAAATATACACATATATATTGCATGGATGTACAGTGTACATACAGCGCGTTGCATTTGCATATACTTACTTCCAATGTATGTCGTTTGTGTATGTGCATATGATATGCAATATTCACCGAAGTATATGCAATATATAGTATATACATTGCATGTTAAAATGTTTACTGGGAAGGGACACATATTTTTTATAAGTGCCCGTTTCTACTTTTAGGGAGTGAAACACCTCTTTGAAGAAAATCGTTTTTTTTTTCTTTCAAAGCGTATATTGTCGAAACTATAAAAGATAGAGAAAAATGTTCTAATTGAGAGTTAAATGGCTTGAAGAGTACTTTATAACAGAGAGAGGGAGGAGAGAGTGTGCCAAACAATTTTTTTAATACTTCTCTCCACTATTTATATATTTCTTTCAAAACTTTTACTTCTTTTTATAAACAAAATAAAGCTTTTTTTATTATACAAATTCAATGATGTATGGATAAAGTTATGTGTCCGTGCGCTACGACAGTATCCCTCTCCAATTATGACGAGCTTTTAATGTGTAGTAGAGATAAAAATGAGAGATACACGTTTTTTTTTTTATACGTGCCCAATCTCGTTTTTAGCAAATGAAACATCCCTTTGAAAAAAATCGGTTTTCTTCTTTTAAAGCGTGTATCATCAAAACTATACGAGATAAAAAAAATTTTTTAATTGAATTTTTACTTATAAAAAGAAATTAAAAAAATAAATAAATAAATAGTAGGAAAAAGTGCAAAAAAAAATTTTATTAATTGAAAGTTAAATGACTTGAAAAATACTTTATGACAATGATAAATAAAATCTGTTTTTTTAATTTTTTGTACACTTTCCCTAACTCTTCTTTTTGAAAAATTTTATTTTTTTTTATTAGCAAATTCTTTCAATTAGAACATTTTTACTGTCTTAAAGTTTTGACGATATAAGTATGCTTCAAATGAAGAAAACTGATTTTCATCAAAGGGATGTTTCACCCGCTTAAAGTGAAATTGGATACGCATAAAAAGAACGTCTGTCCCTTATTTTTATCTGTACTACAACATATTAAAAGCTCGTCAAAATTGGAGAGGAATACTTTCACACGGACAAGTGCACGTACATGAAACTTTTTTCATTACTTTTGAAAAATGTCGGAACATAACTTTAGCCATACATTGTTGAATTTGTAATAAAAAAGCTTTATTTTGCTTATAAAAAGAGATTTTGCTTATAAATACAAAAAACTTAAAAAAATATATATAAGTAGTGGAGAAAAGTATTAAAAAATTATTTTTGTCATACAAACACACACACACACACACACACACACACACGCACATGCACACGCACACACACACTGTTATAAAGTACTCTTCAAGCCATTTAACTCTCAATTAGAACATTTTTCTCTATCTTTTATAGAGATATTTTCGACAATATACGCTTCGAAAGAAAAAAAAACGATTTTCTTCAAAGAGGTGTTTTATCCCCTAAAAGTGAAAACGGGCACATATAAAAAAATACGTATCCCTTATTTTTATCTGTACTACAACATATTAAAGGCTCGTCAAAATCGGAGGAGGACATTTTCCTTGTAAGTAATTTTTATAGATTTTTGCTTGTTAAACACGAATCTGTTGTCAAAATTTGGTTATCACGTCACAATTTTGAAAAAGAATGATATCAATGATAAAAAAGTGACAGTTTTGAGGATTTTTATGGTGTTGTAACTCTTGCAGCAAAAATTTTTTAAAATTCCATTTATACAATATAAAAATATGAAGTTTTAACTTTAAAATTTGATTTTCTTTTATTTTGCTACGATCTTGCATTTCTTAGATATCGTTGGAAGAAAAAATACTAGTGTACGAATAGTCATTTCGGACGTATTTTTGAATATTAAATATGAAAATATTAATATAATTTGACTATCACATCTTGAAAACAATTATGAAATCAAGAAAGACAAAAACAATTACAACTAGATTGCGTTCACATCCTGCTTAATATTTTTTTTCTAATTGTGATATGACACAATTCCGTTGACAACAACTACATTCCATTAACGGATTCGTGTTTACACGAAAAATATGTCTGAAATTATTGTTTACACTCATTGAAGAGATATCATATAGAACAATCATATTAGTGACAAGCGCGCGCACGGCCAGTATTTCTTTTTTCAATTATATTTAGGAAAGATCATAACAAAATAGACTTTGTTTTTATTAAAAGTTTATACTTTTATGTGATGTAAACGCGTAAAATTAAAAAAAAAAATTTTTGCTGCTGGTGCTATGACATAATAAAAACCCTCAAAAACATCGTTTTTGACCTCTTTGATATCGTTTTTCTCAAAATTGTGATGTGACAGCCAAATTCTGATAACGGATTTATGTTCAGCACGCAAAAATATGTAAAAATCTCCTATTATATCCGCAAAATTTCGCAGGCTGGTGTAATCTATTTCTCACGGGGAACAATAAACCAATACAACATACATATGATATAAATTGACTTCAAATGTCCGTAACATACATATGTTATGTGTCTTACAAACTGTACAGAAACGAAATTAACATAAAAATGTAGCTCGCATACGAGAAATCGGAGATGTTCCTGTAAAGAAAATCTTGGAACATCTTGGTGGCTGGCCAGCGGTCGTGGGTACATCTTGGAAGCCACCGCCTTATCCATTGGAGGTTCTATTAGGTCGTCTGCGTGGCGATTACAACGTGGGCGTCTTGTTGGAGCAATGGGTCGGACCAGATGATAAAAACTCCTCAACTAACATTCTCCAGGTGCGCCGGCAAAGTAAGATCCCGTCAGTTGACGGCTGTACAATAAGTTAATGTCCTCAACAAACGAACCCAGACAACACAATACATTTACTAAATATTTATAATATCTACATTTTTTAAATACTTTATAAAAATTTATCATAAATATCCAAATATATTTGTGATCTTAGATTAAACGGATTAAATGTTTTTTATAAGTGTTACAAAAATATTTTTATCATATATATTATGACTAATATAATAATAGGACGGGATCCGATAGCGCACGGTGCGATAGCCCACTAACCAATCATCTTGATTTATCTAACCCAACCAACGGAAAAACTCTACGCATCGGCCGCTATGGTGGTTGTGTGCTATCGGGATCCGCCCATAATAATAGTACATTATGCAACATGAAGCCGAGCTTTGCCGTTCTCGACTGAAGACGATGTTCTCAGTACGAGGCGTAGCAGAGCGTGCAAAGCGCGCGTCAGCTACAAGTTGCATACGGTATTTTATGCAAAAGAAATATATTTTCCACGGAATTCCAGGCAAAATAAGCGCGTGGCGTTTTTCTGTCACTGCCTATTCCGGTTATAGGTTATGAGAGATTAGTGTACTACCTTTGCTCATGCATTTCGACCCTACGTTGAGCGCATGCGCCACGAAACGTTCACAGTTTCTTGACAAAAGTGCGCATTCGCATTTTACAGAAATGTCGATTTTGCCGTCCACGGACGACAATATCCCCCACCCCAAAGTGGGGGATTGCCCATTTGCGGCCATGTTACCAACTGTCCCGGAATGTCGTGAAAAATGTGCTTCCTTTGCATAAAAATACTTATGATCAGTTATAACAAAGATTTTTAAAAATACATTCTTTTTTTAATTTTATTTGCTTTATTAAATTCATATGAAATATTGTTTGTATTAAAAATAGGAGAATAAAATTGAAAATGGATACAAAAAGAATAACCCAGTAAAAATACACTACTCAAAAAAAAATAGGGAACACTTTCCAGACACCAAAAATTAGGCTATTTTCAAATGACTGTAACTCGGTGAAAAATCATCGTAGATAAAAAATAAAAAAAGCATTTTGAAGCTTGAAGTTCGAGCTTTAACGTTCTACCAGCAGATTTTCAAAATTCTTTTAACTTCCTTGTCTTATGCAGTAAAAAAGTACACCTTGTTTTGTTCGTTAAAATTTCGTATTTTTGACACTTTGCAGATCGACCAACAAATTTTTTTCGAATAATTCAAGTAAAATTTCATAAACTACAACAATTTATCTACAAAATGCTTTTTTAAAAATTTCTCTACGATTTTTTTTAACCGAGTTACGCAACTTTGAAGCTAAACCTGCATTTTTTACAAATGATATACGTACTCCGTGAAAAATCATCGTAGACAAAAAATTAAAAAACCATTTTTAAGCGCGAAGTTTCAGCTTTAACATGCTATTAACGGTTTTCAAAAATTTTCTCAATTTCTTAGTACTATGCCCCAAAAAAGATACACTGTTTTTTCCTTAAAATAACGTATTTTTAACAGCCTGTAGCTCAATAAAAAAATTTTTCTCGACAAATCCAATGCAAGTGCCTCAAAGTATGACATTTTCTCTACAAAATGCTTTTTTTAAAATTTTTTCTACGATTTTTTTTGACCGAGATACAAGACTTCGAAGATATACATTTTTTACAGTACATTTTTCTGAAAAATGACGTCTACCGCCGACATTAGCATTACCCAATGTACACCACGTGGAGGTTGCCGGTCGGATTTTTGTACATCGTGTGTGTGTGTGTGTGTGTGTGTGTGTGTGCGTGTGTGCGTGTGTGCGTGTGTGCGTGTGTGCGTGTGTGCGTGTGTGCGTGTGTGCGTGTGTGCGTGTGTGCGCGTGTGTGTGTGTGTGTGTGTGTGTGTGTGTGTGTGTGTGCGTATCACAGCAGAGATAAGAACCCCGCAGTTTGTCACTTCTGCAGTATTTAATGACTCCAAACCCTCTCTGCTGTGTGTGTATGCGCTCGCGCGCATGAGAGTTCAATAATGAGTATTTCCTCCTCTCTGATCAATTACTGCTTGCAAGCGTTCTCGCATATTTATACATCTTGCAATACAATCTTGCGGAATGTTGTGCCAAATTTCCGTTAAAATTTCTCCCAATTTTTCTAAATTTCGCAGCTGTTCCTTGCGACGCCTTAATCGTCGTTCCATTTCATCCCAAATGTGCTCGATTGGATTTAAGTCTGGGCTATTGGTGGGATGATTTAACAGTCTAATTGCATGTCGTTGAAAAAAACGTCGCGTTATATTCGCCGTATGAGGTCGAGCGTTGTCCTGCATGAAAATAAAGTTCCGACAGGTTTGATTTAATAGCAAAACGTGTGGTCGTAGAATATCGTTGATATAACGAACTCACACGAAATACACGCCATTGAACACTCATGCGCGCGCGCGCATACACACACAGCAGAGAGGGTTTGGAGTCATTAAATACTGCAAAAGTAACAAACTGCGGTGTCCTTATCTTTGCTGTGATATACACACACACACACACACACACACACACACACACACACACACACACACGATGTGCAAAAATCCGACTGGCAACCTCCACGTGGTGCACATTGGGTAATGCTAATGTCGGCGGTAGACGTCATTTTTCGGAGAAATGTACTGTAAATAATGTATATCTTCGAAGTCTTGTAACTCGGTCAAAAAAAATCGTAGAAAAAATTTTAAAAAAAGCATTTTGTAGAGAAAATATCATACTTTATGGCACTTGTATTGGATTTGTCGAGAAAAATTTTTTTATTGAGCTACAGGCTGTTAAAAATACGTTATTTTAAGGAAAAAACAGTGTATCTTTTTTGGAGCATAGTACTAAGAAATTGAGAAAATTTTTGAAAATCATTAATAGCATGTTAAAGTTGAAACTTCGAGCTTTAAAATGGTTTTTTGATTTTTTGTCTACGATAATTTTTCACGGAGTACGGATATCATTTGTAAAAAATGCAGGTTTAGCTTCAAAGTTACGTAATTCGGTCAAAAAAAATCGTAGAGAAATTTTTAAAAAAGTATTTTGTAGGTAAAATGTTATAGTTTATGAAATTTTACTTGAATTATTCGAAAAAAATTTGTTGGTCGATCTGCAAAGTGTCAAAAATACAAAATTTTAACGAACAAAACATGGTGTGCATTTTGCTACGTAAGACAAGGAAGTTAAAAGAATTTTGAAAATCTGCTAGTAGAACGTTAAAGCTCGATCTTCAAGCTTCAAAATGCTTTTTTTATTTTTTACCTACGATGATTTTTCACCGAGTTATAGTCATTTGAATATAGCCTAATTTTTGGTGTCTGGAAAGTGTTCCCTATTTTTTTTGGGTAGTGTATTAACGTGACACAATTCTTGTCAACACTAATTTGTTAGCTATAGAGCTCTACCAATCACCGTATAAGTCAGAGCCTTCTAATTCTCACACGGCGTTCGGTTTACATCACAAGATTCCTCTGCTTTTCGCCCGCTCGCGCTTGCAACTCCACGTGATTCATTCTTTCCCCCAGGCAATGCGTCGGCCCATCGGCGCATGTTCCTATATTCTATCAGATGGAAGACGCGATTTGGCCGAAAAAAAATCAGAGAAAACGCCCTAATACAGCCACGTATATATCCGCTTGGCTAATTGTATGAAAGAGGTAACTTATTACTTCTAAATCTTGTGTTGTAGCTCAGACTATAACCCAAGCGTACAGCAACAAGAAAGCATGATATTGTTGCTATATGTTTCACTAAGGATAGTTATTTTCGCAAGATTTTAAAATGCGAAGGAACAATTACAAAAATTCATCACTAACCAAAGTCACTAATAATTTTTTTCGAAAGTCTATTAAAAATGCAAGCATGCAAAAGTCAAATTAATTTTCCAGGAAAGTTTGCGAAATATTGCAATGTTCAAATTGTGAAAAGAGCAAAAAGCGATTGCTAAAATAAATAATTGGCGGAAGCAAATGCGTTTGGCGTATATTCTCCCATATTCGATTAAGCAATTATGCTAAACAAGTACTGGGTAGATATAAAGAACTAGCCGAGAAGCATCGGAGAGTAATACGTCTTATTTATCACCGGCCGCCGTAATTATCTGACGCGTCGCGAGTAAAGTTACGTCTTATATCATGATACCATTTATACACCAAGCGTGTGCAACATAAGCAATAAGTTGTGAAATTATAAAGAATATACTCATTGTTACACATATAGTTTAACTGTGAATAGTAGATAAAATACAAATATTGTTAAATGTA
Source organism: Solenopsis invicta (assembly GCF_016802725.1). Classification (NCBI taxonomy): domain Eukaryota; kingdom Metazoa; phylum Arthropoda; class Insecta; order Hymenoptera; family Formicidae; genus Solenopsis; species Solenopsis invicta. The sequence continues at coordinate 15,855,863 of NC_052674.1, read as the reverse complement.
AGTGCATACTTTATTTCTTCCTTGTCTCAGTGTGCCTCTTTTGAGTTCCTACTTTTAAGACGACGTAGATCTCGAAATTTATAAACGATAATATTTTGTATAATTTCAGCTAATTTAGGTCTTTAAGCAGTTTTACGAAGTTTATAGCACTCCCATGTATGATCATAGATATTTGACAATGCTGAGTTTTCAAGTCAAAGTCTTTTTGAGACCCTCTGAAGCATAAAGATTTTAAGTATGGTTGCCACATCAAATATGATTGAAAACTTTTTAGTCTACGTTTGACGGTTTTCATCACGTTCTAATGTAGAAGAACTACTTTGACTTGAATCACTATTTTCTGCTTCTATTTCTAAATCCAAAATATTTGTTTTAATGCCATACATTTTAAATGCTTTAACAAAATTACTTTTGTTATCAGTAATTGTTCCTATTTTATTCAATATCAAATTGTAATTAAAAAAAAAATTTTATTCCATATCAAATTGTAATTTAAATAAATTTTTTGTATGATCTCCGTAATTTTATCAAATAAATGCGTATCTTTTATTATTTTACAAGCTAAAGCCGCCAACAAATGTGACTTTTTTTCACATTTGTTGCTAATGCAATAAACTGTCATGCCGAAAAAACTTCGCTTTTTGCTGCATTATAGTCAGCAGTAGTACATATACAAGATATATTTTTTAATTCTTGTTTTATATCAAAAACATATTTCTGAAATAAGTCATCAATTCTATCGCAAAGTTGAGACTGAGAAATTACTATATTTTTGACTTCATGGATCCAATAAGATTATTGATCAAAGATAAAAAATATGGATTTTTAACTACTTGCAGTAAAATCATTGAGTACATTACAAATTTTGTAATATTTTCAAGTGTAATTTTTTAACATTGTAACGCTGGTAGTCTCTCGGTGTCGGTTACGGGATTTAGGTTTAGGATCGGTTGCTCGGATGTGCTCGCTGGATGTCCGGGTTCGTGTCAAATGATAACGCCATGGTTTGGTAGTGGAAACGAAATAGTTTGAATATATTTTGAGACGTTGGTTTAATACAAAATAATCATACAGTCCCGATATCGTTATTGGATAATACTGAAATACACGCGTATGAATGCGGCACCGGAGTGCTCGGTTGCGCGATAGTCGGACCCGTGTGAAACTAAAAGGAACAGACATAATTTATTCGCGGCGTACTTAATATCTAAACACTTAGAAGAAACGGATTTTAGAAACTCTGGAAACAGACGGACACGTGTTATGCGCTATGCGCTCGGAGGTAGCAATCGGGATTGCTCGGTTAAACAATCATCGGTTCCGCGGACAAGAATATATAATTCGCGGTATCACTTAATATTAAAGAACGGACTCGGATAGTTATAGCAACAGACGGACAGGCATTATGCGCCAGGCGCTTGGAAGCAATGATCGGAGTTGCCGTGAAGCGGCTAACTTAACTTACGGTTAAACGGGCCGTGATTGGCCCGCGCGACGGACGGTCGCGATCGCGAAATCGGCAATGTGCGGCGCAGCGGACAGTTCCGCGATACGCGAGAGCGGTCGACGGTGGAGACCTAAGCGGTCTTTCCCTGCGGAGTGTTGTCACCCCGTAGGGAACAGGTTTGCGGAATGAGCCGGAGGACGGCGTCGAGCATTCCCGACGACGGTGCTGGTCTCGAGAATCCCCGAGAACGGAATTGCGAGACGGACGGTTCCTATTGGCCGAGAATACCCAGCCGCGGAAACGACGAGTATTCCCGTCGCGGACGGAGGATGGGATCGACCGAGTATTTCCAGCCGTTAGGACCGACGAGTATGCCCGTCGTGAGAAAGTTAGAACGAGAATGCCCGTTCCCGAGGAAGTGCTTGAGAATGCCCAAGCTAAGGAGCGTCGAGAATACCCGGCGCAGGAGCGGAGTAGGTTCGAGATCGGTGCCTCGGAGCGATCTCATTTCGGCTGCCCGATGCCGGCTTATATAGCGGGCCGCGCGGTCGCAAATACCAATCAGCGCGCGCGGTTGGGCCGGCCGGAGTAGGAACGCTTGCCGAACGCGGCGCGCGGCACGCGTGGTAGCGCGTGATCGCGGCAAGCTTAGCTGAGCGCGTGCACGTGCTCTTACGCGTTGCGTTCGGCGTTCGGATCGGAGTGGTGGCGCGGGACATAACGTTACAACATATTTTTTGGAGAATATTTAATGCTTGAGGCTTTAAATTCGTTTTCCTTTTTTTGTAATTTTGATAGTCCTCAAAACTTTTATTTTTTTCATGAAGTCTTTTTAAATGAGAAACAAAAGGTATCGAGTTTTGATATCCTTTAATTTTCACATCTTTCGGTTTGCATTTTAAACATAATGCAGTAATTCGGTTGGATTCAGAATTATATTCCTTTACTATATTGAAAGCATCTGTTTAACAATGTTATATGTCCCACATTATTAGAAAAACTTTCATCTTTAGTATCTCTATTATTACGGAACTAATTTGGGTATATGATTCACTTTCTTCACTGTCCAATGAGGAGAAATTCCCAAATTTTTTCTTGTATTATTATCACTTTTTTCCATTATAAAAAAAATACAATAAGGGAGACCGGGGCAATTCGGAAGACATTTTTTTCTTTTGCGTCTCTGGAATCCTATATTCATTAAAATAAAATTGGACCGTTTGAAAGGTTGAACTTCCTCTTCACAATACCATTATCGATAGAACACGGAAATGTACTTGCTTTGAAGTACATATAAAAATGTCGACCAATGCCAAATATTTCGAATAGCCCCAAGCCCGGGATAATTTGAAGCTAGTCCAAAAATATTCTAAAATTTATGTTTTAAAATGAAAAAAATGTAAAAAAGTTATTGTTAAGATTTTGTTTTACAATAAAAGAATACAAACGCCCAATAAAGAATTTTATTACTTTAGCGTTTTTGGAACAAGTCAGGGAATATTCGTATTTTGTGTAATTACATTTATTGAGTATTAAATTGTGTATTTGGTACATAGAACGTAAATATGAAAAAAATTATTCGAACGGTAATCTAACGTTTAGTGTTTTGAATAGCCCAGATATTAACTGTACGCATTATTGCGTATGATCGACAAAGAATAGACATCACACAGCAAAAAGTAAACACGAAATGTTTCAAATACATTCAACTGGACACGATACATTCAAAGTTTTCAAAAAAAATATTTATCTTATTTAAATTTTGAAGGAATGCTGACTATTAGAAATAACTTCGATTGTCGCAAAACACGTTTTTCACTACTACGACTGCAATATAACGCTGTTATCAACAAAACTTTGTTAGCAGCATCATTACATTAAGACGCGTTTGCAGTATTTAAAGTAAATTTTTTATATGTACCCATATAAAGATATTTCCATTTTTCAAATTGCCCCGTCTCCCGAATTGCCCCGGTCTCCCCTGTATTATGAAATTTCGTAAAAATTGAATGTAAACTGCGGTCAGTTAGATGTTACAAATGCTTCTAAGTATTTGATTAACAAATCAAAACAAAGAATTTTAGAAATTAACCAATCAAAGAATGTGTCAAAGCATTTGTAGCATCAACTTGACCGCATCCGTAATTGTATGGAAAGTCTAGGTAATAAATATTATGTTCACAATTTCACACAGTGCGTTTATAACGCAAGACACTACTATGTTTCTTGACATTCAACAGGACCATAATCAAAGTTTTACTGAATTGATATATATTTTGTTTTGAAATGAAATCACTCTTTAGTTGACTTTTAATTCTTACGAGTTAAAATGCTCTTGTGCATTAAGGCTCCTGAGTACTCGCCGCAGCCATATTGAAGTCGTGACGTCAGAAGCAAGGAATTGTGTGTGTTACGTCCTGCGGAGTAACGATTCTTTCCTTCGCAACCAGCGGATATTCTAATTAACGGAGCCGAGCGGCGGTGATCTCACCCCGATTCTAAGAATACGGTGACTCTTACGGCAATAATCAGATGTCACGAATTAAGTAGTTATAAATTCACCAATTATGGAGATCTGAGGTAATACCGTTGCTCGACGCCGGAAACACCAAAGATAGTAAAATCAGGGAGCTGGAAGATGCACATATGTATCCCTTTGAGTTCTGAATGTCCGACATTCGCATAGCAATAAATTGAAGAATTTTGACATTTAATGTTTCCGAGAGTTCAATTGTCAAACCTATCGCTTTCTCGGATAACAATTACCGAGGAATATAAAAAAGTCGTAAAAACAAATATTGCACGTGGGTGTATTAATGCACAAAATGGTGCACACGGCCCTCGATGGGACAAAGGGAATCATAGATGAAAAATAGTATAAATAGATGCGTCTTCTAGCGGAGCGAATAGTTTAGTCTTGATCTTTGGTCCATCCGAATCACAGTTCCGTGACATCTTGTATGTCCGAGTTCTGTGACTCTCGGATCGCGGTCTTTAAACTTGTACGCGGCGCAAGTTTCGGTCAAGAGGAAAAAGTGTCAGTTGAAACGTCCCTGGTTGGGATCTGCAGACCATTGTGCATCGCACCCGGAACATCTCCGACCGGACCTACCATCTCTCGCCGAGTGCGGCCCAGTTTGAAGGCCTGCGGCTCCGAAAGAACTACATTCACCTACATCAACATTCACACTACAATCTGCAAGCAGTAAGTCCTGAATCAACCGTTTTGTTTTGCTCTTGTTTTTCGAGCACCCTTTCTCTCTCTAGTGCGAAAGACTTTAATATAAACATAATATATTTATTACGTTTATTACTCTTTCCTTCCCATACTCCTCTCCATACTCTCTCTCTCGCTCTCTCTCTCTCTCTCTCTCTCTCTCTCTCTCACAATCTCTTTAGTCTTAATTCTTTTCCTTCTTGGGATTCACTCGTAAGAGATAATCCGAAAGAATCTCTTTATTTTTAATTCTTTTCTTTCTAGGGATTCACTCGTAAGAGTTAATCCCAAAGAATCTCTTTATTTCTATTTCTTCTCTTTCCTGGAAGAATTAATCCGAAAGAATTTCTTTTCTTTCTTGGGATTTACTCGAAAGAATTTTTGTTTTCTTCTCTCCCCTTAGATTCTGTCAAACTTTTTAAACTTCCGATCTCTTTCCTCGGTTTCACCCTGTTTGAGTTAATCCGAGAAAGTGTTTAAATTTTAACTTTTCGCCAAACGGAGACAAACGGAGTTTTTTTTATTTTAGTGAACAAAGTCCCCAAAGTTCACAAAAACCGGTCCCGAGCAGCCGCGAAGCCCCGCCGGAATCGCTGCAATCGCCGAACCCGCCGCCTCAAAACTATTGAGGAGGAAATACACAGGATCGCCGCTAAAGTTAATTAAATTTGCCTCCCTGTCTCGTACTCCCTGGTCGCACCGGAAGAAGAGCGACTTCCCCCGTTGGTATTTCCCCCCGATTTCCCCGTAAATAATTTTCCTCGCGCCGACTCTCCCGTAGATAATTTTTCTCGCGCCGATTCCCACGATTTTCAAATAACCTATAGAATCTTCCCGGACTTTCCCGTTTTACTCTCTTCTCAGGGATCTCCGATCTCTGAAATTCATGATTTGGAGGAAGAGCAACCTCCTAACGTAGGAGCCCACAAAGAAGAGGAGGAACCTAGCTCAACCCCTCCGATCCTCGGATCGCATGATCTCGAGGACGAGAATCGTTTCCCTAGCTTCGCGCTTAGCATAGAATTTGTAGAGGAGCTACCTCTACTTCCCCCGCGTTGTTATTTTGCCCCTGGTCCTCTTCAATTACTAGAGTCAATTCTATCAGTGCTTCCGACGTCCTCTCTCCCAGTCCCTCCTGGCGCGTTCTTGATTGGGCCCAAAGAATTCGACCTTGAAGCGGTCCGTGTCTTTCTTTCTCGGTCTTCCCCCGATGCACCTGTCCCCGTGTATCTCCCCCATATATACCCGAAATACTATTTGATCCCCAAATTAATATTTCTAAACCACTTTCGCCCCAATACTGCCGTGTTAAATGAAGTCCTAACATAACCACACATACATACACCTATACATTCATGTCTATTTTTAGGAAAAATTGTAAATTGTAACTATTATAAGGAAATAGTATTATTGTATTATCTGTTATAAGTCCAAACTAATTGTATCTCACATTGTAATTGTTAATTTAAATGATATAGTTCAAACTCCTTTTATTTAATCGATATAACATTCAACTCTTACTTTAACTCTAGTTTAAACAATATAAATATATCACAAATTTACTCTGTATTAAACAATTTGAGTCCAATTCAGGTTTTCCTTTTAATTTAAACGATATAGAAAAAAGGGAAAAAGTAACGTTAATCCAATCTGTTTGTTTAAATAAGTAATTATGAGAATAAAATGTTAAATTACCCAGTAAGTTAAACGACATTGTATTCTTTATTATTATTAATTAGAATAAACCATGTATAACAATTAATTTGTCCTGATTTCTCAACCACGACCACCATTTCTCGATCTTAAGATAAGCACTAGATCCGATCCCGAGGTAAAACAATTAGATTTGTTGTCTCAAAACAGGACCGAAGGACGCGGAACTCCCGGATATTTGTCATTGGGTTCCCGCTGTGGTCCCATTGACCCATATATTCTCAACGCCGCCTGTTTGTGCCTCGTGTGCACGTTCTCAAGTTGTTACGTTCCTCCTTTCTCTCTTCATATCTTATCTACCCTTCTTCAACCCTGGTCGTAACATGTGAAATGACATGTAATTTTGACAAACATGCCATTTGTAAATAAAGCCAATTTGGATAAAACAGACTAAGCAGATGGCTTTAAAACACTTCTAAATATCGGTCACGACTATCCTTTTTCTGCCTAACAATCAGTAAATAGTCATAAAAAACATGTAAAGTGAAGCTATTGACACAGGAAAACACACGGTCACGTAATTTTGTCAAACATGCCATTTGTAAATAAAGCCAATTTGGATAAAACAAATTAATCAGATGATTTTAAAACACTTCTAAATATTGGTCACGACTATCTTTTTTTCGTCTAACAGTCAGTAAATAGTCGTAAAAAGCACGTAAAGTGACGCTTATTCAGACAGGAAAACACACAGACAGTTATTGAAAAGAGTGAAAAATGTACTTTTATGTATAAAATTCAAAAAAACTTTACTTGCGGTCCATTTTTATGAATTTGGTTTTATGAAATACGAGACAAGTCATATTTTTATAATGAAACACATAATAACAAAATGACATGCACGACAACATTTCATCGTCAATCTGTCACATTTCACGTGTATTAGTTCTAATTTTGTCCGCGATGGAATGTCGCTACCGTCAATGCGGAGTTCTCGGCTGAAGAATCAGAAGCCTTAAGGCGATGCTGGACTGACGGTGAAACTCACTCAATGTCGGTACTTCAGATTTTTCTTCTACGAACTGTGGGTTGCGCGTGAGGTAAAGAGTAAGGGGAATAGGCTAGCGCTCTTTGTCAAACGCACTCACCTTTCTTTGTTTTTTTGACTTTAGCGCCTCTAATGCAACATCGAGGAACTAAACTAGTGCTCTGTCTCACTCAGTCTCACTCTTCACCGATCCTCACATCGATTCTGCACGCACACATAAACACGATATTTTTGATTGGAAATATCTTTTATACTAAAGCTTCTAGGATCGTTTTGAAAGCACACTAACAATCTTACGTGTAATTCACAGTATGCTGGATGGTTATTTTGTAAGTACAGTCGCTTTCATTATAGTTGCGACACTTTTTTTTAGATGCATTTCTGAACGCGCAACTATAACGAGAGATGAGAACGACCGCAGTTGTGGAGGTTAGCGCGAAATGTCAAACGTTGATATACAAGGTGTCACAAAGAAAATTTGGGCACCTTGGAGGAAATATAAGATAAGTATACTCGCAAATATTTTTCAATTAGAGTTTATAAAAAAATATTCGCACATTTTTCGTATAGGATCGGCTTTGGTCTAATTGAGCTTTATATATTCGTCATTACAGCAACGATGAGCTGAGATACTTAGATGTAGTTAAATAAATTATAACTACAATAAATATAAAAAATTAAAATTTTAAATATTTTTTACAGTTATAATTATAATTTATTTAACTACATCAAAGCATCATCGTTGTTGTAACAACGAATTTATAAAGCTCAATTAGACCAAAGTCGATACGGAAAATGTGTTATTTATTAATTAAAGCTAACTTTTTCTTATTTTTAGAAGAAGTAGAAGACACAAGGATGATATTGAAAGAAAGGTAAATAAGATTTTAGTTTAATTACGTAAGACGTAAGAAAAATTTTGTAATAAATATACAATTTATTATTTGCATAGGTATCACTTTAATTCTGGTCCATTGATGCAACAAGCACGCAACATTTTGAAACAGATGGATGGTAAAGTGATGAAGAATGAATTTGATATTCAAATTCTTGATTTATTGGCGAGTTCTTGGCCAGACAGACCACCAGTTGAGAAAAGCTGGAACTATTGAAGGTAATATTATTTTAAAGTATGCGGTTTTTTATATTTTATTATAATATTTATCTATTTATTTCTTAAAAGGATATGAAGACTGGTTTATCAGAAGAAGGGAAAGCTACCTTACTCACGAAAATGTCTTTGGAAGAAGGGAAGCCAGATCCTGTCACATAGAAAATAAAATATTCGTTGCACACCGAACTTATGACAAGTGATTTATTTATTCCAATTATGTTTGCACCCATTGCTTGTGCGACAGCATTGAAAATATTACATTCTCCATGGAGGTAAAAAATGATTATTTCAGTGTAATCTTTAGCTTTATATATACATAAATCTTTTCCATAATAATAACTGTATTACGTCCATTTAGTATTAAATCTCGCACATTGTTGACGCCAAATTAATTCACCTAAAAACAACGCATGTATTAAGTTAGAAAAAAAATATATAAATATATATTTTTCTAACTTAATACATGCGTTGTTTCTAGGTGAATTAATTTGGCGTCAACAATGTGCGAAATTTAATACCAAATAGACGTAATACAGTTATTGTTATGGAAAAGACCAAACTTGAATATATTAGGCTCATGTGTCAAATGAAAATGACTGGAGCAATTTGTAAGCACTAAATAAATTTTCCAAAATTAAATAGAAAGATATTGTTTGCTTTAACTATTTGTTTAATTACGTTTTCACGTTCTACGTTATTTTTATATTTTAAATCTTTCTAACTACAGGTCTATTCTTGGAAAGATTTTATGATATTATGCTTAAACGACGAATTTTCATACTTAATGAACAAGAACTTGAACTATTGATCAGTGGCTTGCCTACTGTAAATATCTTAAAGGAGAATCTTAAAGCAAATATTGACTATCATAAATACACTGCTACGTTTTTATAGGTACGTTTTGATATTTTGTATTAGCTCAAATTTGAAAGACTTGAATTATACCATCTTTTTTCCACTTACTGATTCAATGGTTCTGGTGCATTGCGAGGTTTTAATCAAGCGGATTGTTCGAAGTTTTTACAATTCATCACTGGTACATCTAAAGTGCCGTTACAAGGGTTTGCTGCGTTAGAAGGCATGAATGGCATACAAAAGTTCCAAATTCACAGAGAAGACAAGTTGACAGACAGGCTTTCATTTGCACATATTTGGTAAATATATGAAAAAAGAAATTGTTTTTATACCTTGTCATATGTGTGTATAAGTTAAAATTAAATTAAAATTACAAGACTAAAATTGTATTTTTTAATTGCAGTTTCAATCAACTGGATTTGCCAGTGTACGAGACGTATGATAAACTCTGAACAAATCTACTCAAGGTGACTTACGAATGCACCAAAGAATTTGGATTTGCATAAGCTTACCAGAATTTGCTCCTGTATAATTTCGATTTCAATCTATACAATTTCGCGTTCAATCGATGATATTCTAGAGACCAAACTTATGGTTGGATCTTTCCAGCCAGTGATAACATTCCGGACGTGCAATGGCCTATTGCTTGCAAAATTTTTAACGTACTTACAAAATTGTTATACACAATGTTATATGTAAAACTATCTTGTGAACATAGCGAATCACAGTGCTCTAATTGCTATAATATGTATTATTACACTTATACGACTTTATAAATACGAAATATATATTTTCATTTTATTATACACATTAACTCTTATGTAATTAATGGACAATAATTTATTCGTTAATATATACGCTAATAAATACGCTGATTTTAAAATGCAACATATTACATTTTTTTTCATCCTTTTTATTTCTTATAATAAATTAATTAACCATTACAGTTATGTGTATGAATCTTATCTTTAAAAGAAATCGGAGCTACCTTGTGCATCAAAATGACTTTGGAAGAAGAGAAGCAAGATCCTGCAAACACAAATATTAAATTTCATGATTCCTACTTATGAATCATGTATGATGAATTAATAGGTAGAAAATGATAATCTTTTTTTAAAGATTTATTCTTTATTTATAAAAATGTAACTGTCGAAAAATTCAAATGCATGTATAATTCAATGTATATTCTATATTTTTTTTTTTAATTTATCAAAATAGAGCTTATAATTAAATAGACGTTAATTACTTCAATAACATATCAATGGATTAATGTTAGTATTATTACTGAATAGATTATTAATATCTATTTAATCTATAAATCTTGATACGTGAGAGTTAATGTGTATGATAAAATGAAAATATATATTTCGTATTTATAAAGTCGTATAAGTGTAATAATACATATTATAGCAATTAGAGCACTGTGATTCGCTACGTTCACAAGATAGTTTTACATATAACATTGCGTATAACAATTTTCGTAAGTACGTTAAAAATTTTGCAAGCAATAGGCCATTGCACGTCCAGAATGTTATCACTGGCTGTAAAGATCCAACCATAAGTTTGGTCTCTAGAATATCATCGATTGTACGAGAAATTGTATCGATTGAAATCGAAATTGTACAGGAGCAAATTCTGGTAAGCTTATGCAAATCCAAATTCTTTGGTGCATTCGTAAGTCGCCTTGAGTAGAATTGTTCAGAGTTTATCATACGTCTCGTACACTGGCAAATCCAGTTGATTGAAACTGCAATTAAAAAATACAATTTTAGTCTTGTAATTTTATATCAATTTAATTTTAACTTATACACACATATGACAAGGTATTAAAACAATTTCTTTTTTCATATATTAACCAAATATGTGCAAATGAAAGCCTGTCTGTCAACTTGTCTTCTCTGTGAATTTGGAACTTTTGTATGCCGTTCATGCCTTCTAACGCAGCAAAACTTTGTAACGGCACTTTAGATGTACCAGTGATAAATTGTAAGAACTTCGAACAATCCGCTTGATTAAAACCTCGCAATGCCAGAACCATTGAATCTGTGAGTGGAAAAAAGATGGTATAATTCAAGTCTTTCAAACTTGAGCTAATACAAAATATCAAAATGTACCTATAAAGACGTAGCAGTGTATTTATGATACTCAATATTTGCTTTAAGAACCTCCTTTAAGATATTTACAGTAAGCAAGCCACCGATTAATAATTCAAGTTCTTGTTCATTAAATATGAAAATTGGTCGTTTAAGCATAATATCATAAAATCCTTCCAAGAATAGACCTGTAGTTAGGAAGATTTAAAATATAAATATAACGTAGAACGTGAAAACGTAATTAAACAAATAGTTAAAACAAACAATATCTTTCTACTTAATTTTGGAAAATTTACTTACTGCTTACAAATTGCTCCAGTCATTTTCATTTGACACATGAGCCTAATATATTCAAGTTTGGTCTTTTCCATAACAATAACTGTATTACGTCCATTTGGTATTAAATTTCGCACATTGTTGACGCCAAATTAATTCACCTAGAAACAACGCATGTATTAAGTAAGAAATATATATATATATATATATATATATATATATATATAGAGGGTGTTCGTTAATGGTTGTCCAGCCTTTTACCGTACGTAGATGCCGTACCGACTGAGCTTGCTAATTTGCTAAACGTTTCCTAGATGACAGCTGCTTCGGTTGAGCGCGCGAACGCGATCTCGCAGGACCGAGTGACACGTACAGGCCCCTGGTGAAAATTTTTCTCATATTTTTTTCGTATAATTTTTCCGAACATCTGTATAACTTTTTATGAAGCGTTATAAAATGTAAAAAAGTTAAAAGTATTTTTTTAAAACTGTGAGATGAGAAATCTCAGAATACTTCAGAATGTACGTGTATGAAAAGTTCTAACAATAAGAGATGTAGACTTTCTAAGTATTATTTCTACGTATTTCTGAAAAATGTTCCTATTCGTATAAAAATTATGAGAAAAACTGTAACCAGGAATGTTAAATTCTATAAACGAGAAATTTTATAAAAAATTATTAGAATAGTTTTTACCGGGGAAAGCTGTGCATACTTTGTTATATTACATTTGTTACTAAGATTACTATTTCTATTTATTAATCAAATTAATAAATAAAGTAGTAAATAGAAACGTAGAATACTGAATACATTTAATAATATATCCACACAATTTTTATCACAAAAACTATTCTAATAATTTTTTATAAAATTTCTCGTTTATAGAATTTAACATTCCTGGTTACAGTTTTTCTCATAATTTTTATACGAATAGGAACATTTTTCAGAAATACGTAGAAATAATACTTAGAAAGTCTACATCTCTTATTGTTAGAACTTTTCATACACGTACATTCTGAAGTATTCTGAGATTTCTCATCTCACAGTTTTAAAAAAATACTTTTAACTTTTTTACATTTTATAACGTTTCATAAAAAATTATACAGATGTTCGGAAAAATTATACGAAAAAAATATGAGAAAAATTTTCACCAGGGGCCTGTACGTGTCACTCGGTCCTGCGAGATCGCGTTCGCGCGCTCAACCGAAGCAGCTGTCATCTAGGAAACGTTTAGCAAATTAGCAAGCTCAGTCGGTACGGCATCTACGTACGGTAAAAGGCTGGACAACAATTAACGAACACCCAGTATATATATATATATTTTTTTTTTCTAACTTAATACATGCGTTGTTTTTAGGTGAAGTAATTTGGCCTCAACAATGTGCAAGATTTAATACCAAATGGACGTAATACAGTTATTGTTATGGAAAAGATTTATATGTACATATATAAAGCTAAAGATTACACTGAAATAATCATTTTTTACCTCCTTGGAGAATGTAATATTTTCAATGCTGTCGCACAAACAATGGGTGCAAACATAATTGGAATAAATAAATCACTTGTCATAAGTTCGGTGGTGCAACGAATATTTTATCCTCTATGTGACAGGATCTGGCTTCCCTTCTTCCAAAGACATTTTCGTGAGTAAGGTAGCTTTCCCTTCTTCTGATAAACCAGTCTTCATATCCTTTTAAGAAATAATGCAATAGATATTATAATAAAATATAAAGAGCCGCATACTTTAAAATAATATTACCTTCAATAGTTCCAGCTTTTCTCAACTGGTGGTCTGTCTGGCCAAGAACTCGCCAATAAATCAAGAATTTGAATATCAAATTCATTCTTCATCACTTTACCATCCATCTGTTTCAAAATGTTGCGTGCTTGTTGCATCAATGGACCAGAATTAAAGTGATACCTATGCAAATAATAAATTGTATATTTATTACAAAATTTTTCTTACGTCTTACGTAATTAAACCAAAATCTTATTTACCTTTCTTTCAGTATCATCCTTGTGTCTTCTACTCCTTCTAAAAATAAGAAAAATTTAGCTTTAATTAATAAATAACACATTTTCCATATCGACTTTGGTCTAATTGAGCTTTATAAATTCGTTGTTACAACAACGATGATCTGAGATGCTTAGATGTAGTTAAACAAATTATAATTATAACTGTAACAAATATTTAAAATTTTCATTTTTTATATTTGTTGTAGTTATAATTTATTTAACTACATCTAAGCATCTCAGCTCATCGTTGCTGTAATGACGAATATATAAAGCTCAATTAGACCAAAACCGATCAAATACGGAAAATGTGAGAATATTTTTTTAAAAAATCTATTTGAAAAATATTTGCGAGTATACTTATCTTATATTTCCTCCAAGGTACCCAAATTTTATTTGCGACACCTTGTATACCAATGTTTGACATTTCGCGCTAACCTCCGCAACTACAGTCGTTCTCATCTCTTGTTATAGTTGCGCGTTCAGGAAGCATCCAAAAAAAAGTGTGGCAACTATAATGAAAACGACTGTACAAAGTCTAGAATTTTTATACGCAATATATATTGTCACGAGACTACTACAGAAGCACATAGGTTTGCAACTTTTTTCCGTTTTTCGTGTCAAATTGTAGCCAGCGTATTATGTTTTTGTCAATATTTTAATTGTAGAAAAGGATTTATCATTCTGTGAATTCAATAAGAAGTTTACTGTGTAAGGGAGTAGTCAGGGATGGATGGAAGGGCAGAGATATCACAGTCGGTAGCTTGCGAAGTAAAACAAATACTTATTGTCTTCGTCCGCATGGCGGACGACCCTTCGTGGTCCGATGAGAAGTGACGCCGGGAAGTCTTTCTTCCCCGGAAAGGTTCCTTTAAGAGAACGCACGGGCACGCTAGTGTCGCGGGCTTGAGCCAATCACGACTTCGCTTAGGACGCAGAGCCAATGGTGTTACAGTCTCGAGTCACGTGGTGAGGAGAGCCAATGGCGTTTCGCTAACGGAACGATACGCACGCGACTAGCGGCCAAACTAAGAATTACAATTATTGTACCGTGTGTGACCAGATATTTCTTACAGCTTCGGCCATACTGCAACATTGTTCGACCCTGAACATGTTAATCTGAATATAAACAAAATAAACTTTGGCTTATAAAACAATACATATATTCTATAAGTGTAGACTCTATTAACCGTAACCATCGGTGTGGAAACTCGAAAAGTGGCTATACATAGATTATTTGTAATACTTATACTACTATAAAAATATTGTTGAATACAAAAGATATATAAGAAAATACTTATAGTTAAGAACATTGGTTGTGTTATCACAATTATCAGTTAAGACGATGGGGATTTAAGCCATCGCTTTAATCTATCAGGTGCTAGTATGGAATCATACGGTTTCTGGGTTATCTGACACCCTGAAATGTCTTGAATGACATATCGATTTTTATTTAAAACTTTTGTCACCAAATATGGCCCTTTATATGAATGCGTTAGCTTTCGATCTTCTCCAGGTTTAACCGTGGTGTCCCGTATCATCACATAATCACCAATTTTGTACTCAGAAGGAGTTTTATGTCTCTTGTCGTAATAGATTTTGTTGTAATCCTTAAGACGATTAGTAGCTTGGATAGCTATCTCTTGAAATTGAGCTCGGTCTTCCTGCAAATGTGTAGACCACGTGGCGTCTGCCAGATTTTTCAAAAATTTAATCAAAGGGAAATCAGAGTGATTTCTCTTATCATATCCCAACAACAATTTGGAGGGGGTATTTTTTATAGATGAATGAAATGTATTGTTAATTATATATTGTAACTCTGGAAGAGAGTTAGACCAATTGGAATGATCATCTACCATTTTTCTTAAGGATGACTTCAAATATCTGTTTACCCGTTCTACGAGGCCATTCGCCCAAGGGGCGGCAACAGCAACTAAACGATGTTTAATCGAACGCTTTTGTAAGAATTCCGTAAACTCAAAGGAAGAGAAGGCAGTTCCCCGATCCGACACTAGAGTCGAGGGATTACCAAACATGTCAAAAATTGACGTTAAATGAGAAATAGCATCACGAGAGCTAGTGGATTTACAAGGCCAAAGCCAGGTAAATCTAGTAAAGGCATCAATGGCAACTAAAATATGTTTGAATCCATCCGTGGATTCCGTTAAAGGTCCAAAGTGATCTATATGCATGACCTCCATAGGAATGCTAGTGACCGAGTCAAGTTGAATTTCTCCTTCCTTAGAGTTAGACGAAGAGTTTGCAACGATGCAAACTAGGCAATTATCTATGTGTGATTGCACCTTTTTCCGCATAGACGGAAACCAATAAGTATCACAGATACCTTTAAGAGTTTTTTCAATGGCGCAATGAGCGCTCTGATCGTGATAATTACGAATTATATTTGGGACCATAGATTCTGGTACCCAAAATCGCAACGAATTATCGTCTTTTCTATAAATTAAACCTTCGATCATTTCGAAGTGATCATGAGGTGAAGCCTCTAAATGCTCTGCAATGGTCCAAACGCTCGGATCAGTGAGCTGTCTACAGTGCAATTGTTGTTCAAGCGGGACAGTCTCAACCGACGCGACAATTCGGCTCAATGCATCAACATGGAGCATTTTCTCACCTTTTCGGTGAATCAGCTTAAATTTGTAACCCTGCAAGCGCAGAATCCAACGTGCGACGCGCGGATTTATATTTGCCTTATTAACGGCATAAACTACTGCGTGGCAATCAGAAACAATTGTGAACTTGAGGCCGTACAGATATATACGAAATCTTTCAACGGATTTAACAATGGCGAGCATTTCGAGCTCATATGAATGGTATCGGCTTTCTGCCTCGTTAGTCGTTTGGCTAAAGTAGGCGACGGGAGCCCAGGATTTAGATTCCTGTTTTTGCAATAAAATCGCGGCGAATGCTACGGAACTCGCATCCGTATGAAGTTCAGTTTCGAGGCTGGGGTTATACAGACTCAACACAGGAGCTGTAGTTAACAATTGTTTTAACAAGTTAAAGGACTTTACGCAATTTTCATCGAAGCTAAAGGCTACGTTTTTCTTTAAAAGTGTGTATAACGGTTTAGCCTTTTCAGCAAAGGCGGGCACGAATTTTCGGAAATAACTCGCGAGACCCAAGAATCTCTGAACCTCATGGATGTTTCGCGGCACCGGAAATTTATTAACATCGTTTACATGACGATCGCTTAAAGTAATACCCTTATTAGACACGATATAACCTAAAAATTCAATTTTCTTCTTGAGAAATTGACATTTGTCGTAATTGACATCGAACGACTAGCGTTTGAGTAACAGTAGCACTTGAGAGAGAGTATCAAGGTTTTCTTCGATATTACTAGACGGAATCAGTATGTCATCAATATAGACTAATACTTTGTCTGCTCGAACTAATGGTTTAAGAATTTGTAAGAGACGTTTTTGAAATTCGGGACTCTCTGAATACCCGAATGGTAGCTTCAAGTATTCGAACTGCCCATCTGGTGTGGCAAATGAAAAATATTTAGTGAAATCGGGGTGAATCCCGATTGCATGGAAACTTTCTTTAATATCCAAATGAGTTAAAACAAAACAATTAGCCATTCTTGAAAATAAATCTTCGATGATGGGAAAGGGATACTGTTGTTTAACCACACGCGAGCTTAGAGGTCGTAAATCGACACAAAGTCTCATGTTTCCATTTTTCTTACGCACTGGAACAATGCGAGAACAATAAGGAGATGTACTCTCTTTGATAATACCGCGAGCTAACAAACCGTCGGTAATCTCTCTCAGTTGCTGACGCTCAGCCCAAGCAAAACGTTTGGGAGGAAAAGAATAAACCGAATTATCCTTGATAGGAACAGTGACACAATAGTTGTCCTGTATTTTTTCTACAATGGAGCTTTCAACCGTTTGAATAATATCACTAACTCTTTGGTTGACTTGAAAGCCAAAATCGGTTTTAATGTTTATCGGATTGATGTCCGAAGTGACATCGTCAATAATGTCAGCGGAAGCTACTTCTTTAAGTAGTTTTAGATATTCACCCGACTCATCTTTATCGGGTTTATAAGTGAGAGTTAATTTGTTGGCTGTGACAAAGTCACACCCAAGTACGACATGAGTTGACCAATTATTTTTTTCAAGGGAATGGAGAAGAACTTCAAATTTAAGATTAGGTAACATAGATAAACCAATTTTTACTTTCTTTGTTCCACGAATGTCAATATTACTTTCACCAAGTGTGAGAAACGATTTTTCAGAATTATTATCAAAATGAACTTGACGACCAAAGAAAATTTCTAAAATTGAATATTGAACGAAAGACACAGAGCTGCCGGTATCAACAAGAGCAGTTAAGCTGCAAGGCGAATCATTAATATGATTGATTTCGATAATCGCTGAACTTATCTTTAGTTGTCGGGGGTGGTTTACGCAACCAACAAGACTAGAATCCTTCTGGGCGGGGGATGGGACGACAACTTCAGTGGCGGCGACTGGTGAGGCAGAGGAAGAAGTGGCAGCAGTTTGTTGTTCCTTCTTCTTCAACTTGTAGCATTTGTCACGAATGTGACCTGGTGCTTTACAATAAGCACAGACGTCAGGAGAATTTTTCAACGCTGAATCCTTTGCGGAGGATGTGGTTGAATCTCGATGACCTCGTCGAGGTTGCTGATCCTTGTAATCCTTTTGCATTTTCTCCTTTCGAGCAGCAGGAGGAGACGATTGTTTTGAAGAAGCCAGATTTGAGCAAGTTAAGCTGCTCATTCTGTCCAGGAATTCGTCGATAGTGGTTGCCCCTGTCACAGAAGCAGCGCTACGAACCGCAAGGTTGTTGATACCTTCAATAAGGTAATCGATGCATTCTGTTTGTGACAGTTGCAGTGGATGTAACAGCTTAAGTTTTTGTGTTACATATTCATGAAAGCTTTCCTTTCCATAATCCCAACGACGAGCGTCCACTCTTCGACGGGCTTCCTTGTGGGTAAGACGGTTGCGAAACCGCTTACTGATGGCGTCTCTGAATAAGGCCCAAGAGCTAACCAAAGTGTCTGAATCCTGATCCAACCATTGACTGGCATCCTTCGATAATCTGCCACTGGCGGCCATTAGCTTGACCTCATCACTAACTCGATGAATCTCAGCTACTTTTTCCACTTTGCGTAGCCACACTTCTACGTCTTCCCTCTCTGTACCAGAGAACAATGGGATATGTTTTTCCAATTGTACGATAGCTTGAGCAGGAGGCATTGCCGACAATATTAAAGTTGTCTGCGGTAAATCAATTAAATTAGCGACCTGAGGAGACGGAAATTGAGTCTGAGAACCGCTGGGCAAAGGAAACGTTGGTCCAGGCGGTTGAAAGAATGTCGGTGCATTTGTTATCGGGCACGGCATTTGGCTGTGCATATTATTTCTATTAATATTAGACGGGATAATACCTGTCGGTCCCTGTGAGAGATTTGATGACCAACCTGGTAACGTCGGTGACGTCAAAATATGTGAGAACAATTGCTGATGCGTGGATTGTTGCGCCCTCATCTCGGCAACTTGTTCCGTAAGAACGCGTAGAAGCTGTTCTATTGATCCCAGTTGAGAAGCACTGGTCGTAGACTGTACAGGCGGGGGCGTTACCCTAGCACTTGAAGACACTCCTGTAGGATGAGAGGTCGAGGATTGGGCTTTTCTTTCTAACGCCGTCATCAGGCTATCGATGCACATCATTCTGTCGGCGAGGATAGGCAAATCTAACTTGCGCATTTCCTGATGAATTTCTTCGTTCGAGAGGTTATCAACCTCTTCACGCCTCATCTTGACGAGACTGAAATTTCTCAACACTATTGAAGGTTGTCGAAGCCGGTAGAACCCGGTGGAAAGTCACCATAAGATGGCGGCGACGGAACGCGACGCGACACGACCGTTATTGTCTACACGAGCGCGGGAAATTTTACACAATGTCTGTCTGACGCAATCTTGCGTATCACTTGCACGGACTTGTTCGTGCTGATAGACTTCGCTCAACAAACCGAGGCGAATGTAACTTGAACCGTTGATGAAAAAGAAACGGAAAGTTCGAGCACTAGGCAGCGTATGCGTTGTTGCACCGTTGCTAACCGTCGTCGAAAGACGGGGACGAAGAATGCGCAGAAGCACAAACGTACAAATTCAAACCGTCGTCTGAGGACGGGGAGAGCGCGGAAGCGCGGAGACACGGATGAGCGCGTTGAATCGTCGTCGAGAGACGGGGAATGCGCGGAAGCGCGAGTGCACCAAGCACCTGTTGAACCGTCGTCGAGAGACGGGGAATGCGCGGAAGCGCGAGTGCGCCAAGCACCTGTTGAACCGTCGTCGAGAGACGGGGAATGTGAGCCCGAAGGCGAACCGTCGTCAGAGGACGGGGCTTAAACACGAACGGTCACTCACAACACGAACGCGGGACTACTGCGCGGAAATACTTTCACACGCGAACTCGTGGTACGAGACGAACACTTTTGCTCGCTAGAACTGTGACATCATCCCACTTCTGAGGGCTGTAAGGGAGTAGTCAGGGATGGATGGAAGGGCAGAGATATCACAGTCGGTAGCTTGCGAAGTAAAACAAATACTTTATTGTCTTCGTCCGCATGGCGGACGACCCTTCGTGGTCCGATGAGAAGTGACGCCGGAAAGTCTTTCTTCCCCGGAAAGGTTCCTTTAAGAGAACGCACGGGCACGCTAGTGTCGCGGGCTTGAGCCAATCACGACTTCGCTTAGGACGCAGAGCCAATGGTGTTACAGTCTCGAGTCACGTGGTGGGGAGAGCCAATGGCGTTTCGCTAACGGAACGATACGCACGCGACTAGCGGCCAAACTAAGAATTACAATTATTGTACCGAGTGTGACCAGATATTTCTTACAACTGAAATTAAAAATAATAGTGTTCAGTCAGTATCTCCAGCATCGCCTTAAGTGAACAAAAAATAAAAATATAGAATTTTTTGGCCAAAAGCGACAGTAGAGGAAGGTTCAACCTTTCAAACTGTCCTTTTTTTTTAAATGAATGTAGAACTCAGAAGACGCGAAAGAAGAAAAAGTCTTCCGAATTGCCCCGGTCCCCCCTAATTATATTTTATTTGATGAATATAGTAAAATTAAAGTTCTTAATGTGCACAAACTTAAGCGTAGTAAAAGTTATTGTAATACAGATTAGGATAAATTTTATTTTTGAATAAAGTAACAAATAAGAAAATAATGAATAAACATATATTTTATTCAAATAACGAGTAATTCTGTAACGATACGCCGTCTGCGCGCCTCCGTATCGTTCCGTCCATTCGAACACTGAGCGCGGCAAGAAGCCATGTGCACCCACAGCATAATCTCTCGGCGCAATTATGGGGCAGCACGCGCATCGACCGCGGCGTTCCGCAACGTTCCCTCTCTGTCTTGGTCGATTGAGCGTGCGGATTAGCGCATCCAAACACGCGTTTGGATATATAAGCCGGCAGTGGGAACGCAGAGTTCAGATCCCGTCGGTTCTCCGACCCGTTCGAGAGTCGACCGAGCATTCTCGTCGCCACCTTTCCGAAATCCTCGAGGAGCATTCTCGTTTCTATCCTCGGCCGAGTATTATCGAGCAGTCAACTCTGAGATCCTTGACGAGCATTCTTGTCGCTATCACAGGCCGAGCATTCTCGACCAATCATTTCGTCTTTGAGTGCCTTTGACGTCACTAAACTTCGGGTCGTATTAGTAACCTAATAATTGGCAGGGTATCTGCATCCTTTTGCACGCGACGCGCTCGGACAAATTGCGGAAACGAATAGACTGGTTACGTACCGCACTCGCGACTTCTTGTACGCACGCGCTCACACGACTGCGCTTACACCAATCGCGCCACGTTCCGCGATTCTCCCGACTGTACGGACCATAGTCCGTGTCAGGGACGCCGTAAGCGGGCGTGCGAAGCGTGCACTGCACGTGGACGGCACGAACAGGGGGGTGCCCTGCTTGTGCCGCCGCGCGCCGCAAGTAAACCACTGTTTCGTAATGCTATTGCTCTATTTACAAAATCTGCCGCGTAAGTAATTGTTTAGGATTTCCCGTACAGTAGTCGACTTTTTTTGTATTCATGATTCCCAACATTTCTTTCATTTCTCGTATGATCAGTCAGAAGTGTAGGGCCGACAAAGAGAACGCCGATCGGCACATGTGCGCTGTCGGCGGCTTTGAAGCAGCATCATATAAAGATAGCTGGTTGGCGTGTCGAATTGCGAGTTGTCGCCGCGGAATTGAGATAACATTATCTTAATCTCATTATCTCACATGCAAATTTTAATAAAATATTAGAAGAAGCGAACAAAATAGCTATAGATCTTAATATGGAACCATTTTTTCCCCAATCCGAACTATTCGCCCAAGAAGGAAACCAAAACAATTCGATAACAAACAGCAGGATGAAGGTTTAGTTGATCCAAAGAATAATTTTAAAGTAGAATTTTTTAACAGAATTCTGGATCAAACATTATTTTCTTTAAATAATAGATTCAAAGAATTAAGCACATTTGACGATGTTTTTGGATTTTTAACTTCTAATTTGTTTAATTACTCAAAAGATGAATTAATGAAATTCTGCAAAGATTTACGTCATAAACTTAAAAATGATTCTCAAGATGAGGCAGACATTGACGGGATTGATTTATTTAACGAACTCAATGTTTAAAATAACATTTTGTGCAAAATCCATTAAATAATCCTTACAGCATTTTGCAATATCTATTTTCTAATGGTTTATTTTCGACTTTTCTAAATACAGCAATAGCATTAAGAATATTACTTACATTGCCGGTTTCAGTTGCATCTGGAGAAAGATCATTTTCTAAATTAAAAATAATAAAGAATTACTTAAGATCAACAATGATCCAACATAGATTCAGTAATCAATCTATTGTTGCTATTGTAAGATTTATGCTGTGCATTAGCTTTTAACTACTTAATTTATTAAACACCTTTTAAGTTATCTGTCAAATGTCTTACATAGTCATAACACCTAAGAATAACATTCATTCGTTGAAGTATATCAGCTGATGACGGACGTTTTATTATACTTGTAATCCTGATTTCATAATAAAACCTGACAATTATTCAATATCTACGATATTAATTATCTCTGCCTCTTATACTATAGAACATGAAATATTAGATAATTTAGAAATAAAACAAATAGTTGCAGATTTTGCAAAATTAAAAGCCAGAAAAGTTCAATTTATTTGAATTGAAATATATACTAAATCTATATTAATTTATTTATTTTGTATTTTATTAATTTTCCAACATATAAAACCTATTTCATGTAAGTGGTTATAGAAAATTTTATTTTGAAAAAATTTAGTCACGAGTCAGATAAAACAAGGGGCGACAAAATTGAGCTCACACGCGGGCTCACTTACATCTAGTGGCGGTCCTGATCCGTGTAACCTACCACAGCTTATATATGTATCCAATCAGAATTTTGTTAATTAGTTTCACAGCAAATTATTCCGTTTCTGTCTAATCTCAGCATTTAAGTATATTTTTTTTGTTCAATTAGATATGCGAGTTATTATTGCCGATCATTTCGATTACGCGTTATTATTTGGTTCTTTTTTTTGTTTATAACCAGTGTTCTCCGTTATTATTATTTTCGCGCAGCTTTGAGACACCTGCGAGCTGTTCTCTTTCTCTTTTCTGTTTGCGTACAACACTCTGCGCTCTTTACATTGGCGGCGCAAATTATGCTCTCGATTTATTTTGTTGGGTTGGTAACGGCTACATTTATTTTGAATAAATCATTCTATATTTGTTTTTCACCTTAATCAACTGGGTATGATCATTTTGAACTGACCAATTGACGAGCCTTATCCGGACCGATCCCGAATTTCCGCACCATTACACTGAAACCGAGTACCGTTACAATTCAATTAACGAATAAAAACGTAACAAATATATAAATTTATTCGTTTTTCGTAATTGAATAATAAATTTATTCGATTTATGTACACTCACGGTAATTGATTCTGTCTCTCGGAAAACTTTTCAAACGTCGCTATCTTTCTACATACTTACAGTTCATGACATAACAACCAATAAACTCTAGTCGTTATATTAATCATGAACTGCAAGTATGTAGAAAAATGGTGACTTCTCAGTTTAGAAAGTTTTCCGAGGGACAGAATCAATTACCGTGGTACAAAACGGTTTTTATTGGTTGTTCAATCTAGAACAGACATTTTCTTTCAAGATATCATTCATATTAGTAATTAGACTTGTCAATAATAATAAAGTTAAACAATAAAATCTTACAAAATATTATCCTAATAAAATCTTAAGAAAAATTACTCACAATGAGAAATGCGGTGAAAAAACTTTTTAGAAAATTTATTTCAAAACGATCACATTTATAATTATAACAAAGCGTCTCACGATCACCCCCTGGACGGTACATCGTCTTACGCTGTCCAGTCGACCATTCGTCGAACAGCAAAAACAGGCGCAAGGCGCCGAATAAATATCTAAATCCGCACGCGAAAGAATGCATCCCACATGACAATAATCTCAGCGCGCACGCGCACTCTCGGTAACCATACGCCCCGACAACGTTCTCCGCTCCATATACCCAATCTCGAGTGGTGGGAATACCAGCTCCCACCAGCATCAGACATCTCACCGAACACTATCCACTATCTCAGGAATCAGTTATATAAACTCGGCGATGGAGTACAAAGAAGCTCTTCTCTTTTGACTGACTCTTCCACGAAGTAGCCACCTAGGTCTGACCGAGATTAAATGCCTTATGAGCTTTCTAGAATAAGCTATTAGTCGTTGTCATAAGCTGTAAAATTGATCAATCACAGTCAAATATTCTCTTTACATTTAACTGTGATTGGTCAATTCTTACGGCTTACAACTAATTTCTTCTAATAGCTTATTGTAGAAAGATCATTAAGGTTGGTTTTTGCAGGATTAATCGTTAACTTATGCCGGAACCGGTAAGAAATTAGCTAATCACATATATCGATTTATAGAAGAATAATCGATTATGATTGGTCAATTTTTTACCGGTTTTGGTATACGTTAGCAGTTATTGTCTGCATAAACCAACCTTTAAAGTTGGTTTATAATAACCGTAATCGTAAGAAATTGGCCAATCATAGTTGATTTATAAAAGAATAATCAACTATGATTGATGTATTTCTTACGGTAACAGCTATCATCAACCAATTCTTAGATTTAACCGTTCTTGGTAATGACCGATTCCGAATCTCGATATCCTCGACCCACGGCTCAAGCGTACTTGGGCTGGATCAAGTGTTTTTAGTGGACAAAGTCTTCTCGTCTACATCCATCCAACGACACTGACGCACGAAAGAGGTGCAGTGTTTTGCATCTTAACCAAGCGTTCTTAGCGTGCTCGGTGTTTCCGTAGCTAACGCGGTATTAACCGCAGTTCGCGAATATTTAAAAAATCGTATTACAGAGCCTTACGAATATTGCTACAGCAAATCCGTATCTCGCCCTACTTCCGCGGGCCCAACCGTCCCCGAGCTTGCCGCGCTCATTGGATTCCCAACACGCAAAAACTCGCCGTTGCGCGCGTGCAATTTTATACTTAGTCGCGATTAGCTTTTTGTTCACAAACGCGCTATCAACTTCCGATTGTAAATATCCGCGTACGTTGGAACTAATATTGTATATCCGTTCTAAATACACTGCGATTTCTGTTTCATTCCATGTATTGCACTGTTATTTAATTAATATTATTTATTAAAATAAATATAATTCATATTTAACATACTCAATCTGCCTAATTCTCTCAGACCTCACTCATGCTCTTGCTCGCCATATAAACACCGCCCGTGCACGTAAAAGGGGTTGTTACATAATAAATAAAGCAGACTTATTAACAATAAATGAGAAACTTGTAACAAAACGCCTTTCGATCAGCTTCTCGAACCGTCTACCGCTTCACGCTGTTCGGCTAACTAGCCGTCGGACAGCAGAAACAGGCGCGAAGCGTCTAATAAACATTTTCGCGTAGTCGCGTATGCGCGAGAACGAAAAGTATCTCCGCGCGCACGCGCTTTTTCTCCGATACCGCACGCTACGACAGCTCCGTCTCGAATACCTGATTTTGAATGGCGGGAATATTGACTTCGTCAAGCCTTCGACCGCATCCCCGACCCTCTAGATTTAGGTATATAAGCCGAGAAAATTTTGGTAACCGGGCTTTTCTTACTTAATCTGCCTCTCTCAGAAGAAACCTTCTGAGAAAAATGTAGCGCACTAGGTTTCAATAAAGCAATCTTGACAAAAGACCGACTCCGATCTTGTTTTTATCTAAGCACCGGGCTCAAGACAACTTGGGCTCAATCAAGAAGTCTTAGTTGACAGGCACATCACTGCTTCGATTCCTACCGGCTCTTAACGGGAAGCACCCGTTCAGATACAGTACAACTGAACACAAGCCACTTACAACGCTTGAAAATTACTAGAAGAAAATTACTAGGCTCCTGCCGTTGTGATTGGCTGTGTCTAATTGTACTGTATCCAAACAGATGTTTCCCTTCTTAATCATGTAAGGATGTACGGTGTTTTGCCAGCGTCTCCACCACTCGAGATTGGTAATTCCACCAAGTGCACTTGGCGTGGGGCGGTGCCACTCGCCGATAACAACCGCGGTATTAACCGCCACGCGGCGGTTTCTGAACGACGACACACGGATCCATGCTTTGCGCACGTCACTTGACCACGAAGCTCCGCACGTGCGATTCAATAACAGATCACCGGTTAGCTAATCGCTCTCGCATGACAACACATCCGCGTGCCATCTGTAAATAAGTTGCCAAATTCGGAGAAAATTGTCTCGCGAATCCTATATTGTAAATATCCACTTTATTATCTAGCCATCGTCGTGCATTCGCAGCTTTCCGTTTCTGTATTATAATTCTTACTGTTACGTCCGTCTGCGCGTTTTTTACTTTACTTATGCATTTTTATTTTCATGTTGTTGATTGGAATAACTTTTGTAATTTCAACCAACAACGAGTCTAATTTTCTTAGCGACTTCCCTCGACCAACGTCTGTGCGCGCAAAACGAGGTCGTTACAGACTGATGTCGTATGTGGCGACCACACAGACAAGTACGCACCTGACGGTATGCCTGTTCGATCGCCACTACACTCGCTCGCGCGACTCGGCTAGTTCCGCGGCGCCACCGTTAGGCGGCGTCTATACTCGGAAATCGAGTTTGGACAAAATGAAAATATAAAGAGCCCCAAGAAATCAGACTTTGCTTGCCAGTCTCGGCGAGTATCTCGGAAGAAATAACATACCGTTAACCTCTAAAGAAGTATTTCGGCATATCTGTCGATTGGCACGTCTTCTAACACAGTGCCACAAGCTGGGCAAGGGTTCCAAAGAAATTCCGATCAAGCTCAGCTCTCGGAAAATATCTCGCTCCACTCACATAGAGCTCTATTTTGAGAGTGTAGAGTTGTCTTTTGATACTGGCGTCAAGCGCATCTCCATCGAACAGACAAAAGACAAGTCTCCAAGTATCGATCCTCGCTTTACCGCCGTATCGGGCTGCCTGCGACTCTTTTTTAGACACACACGCCGCTGCAGCTATTGGCTCTAAAGAGGACGAGACCGCCGTCTCTATTCCTTAAGGACGAGGATCCGTGGCGTTCCCGGTGTCACCTTCGTGGCACCTGGTTCTCCCAGAGTGGCTCTTTTCGCCACTACAAGAATCGGCTCCGGCTTTGCCACCTGCAGGACCAATCTCTCAGCCGACGAACGAACGACCCAGAAATACACTCAACACGTCACCCGGGGCTGTCAAACACTACCTGAGTGGCAGACTCCTTGCCTACACTGTATCAAGGAGAACCGGTCTTGTAGGAAGAGGCAGTGCACCAAGAAGCGTAGGCTAGCATTTGGTCAGTCTTTTTCAACTGGTCCTTCATAAGACTAACTTTAAGAGCCTAAACAGCCCTTTTCAGGGCTTTTTCAACAAAAAACCTAATTGATTTCCCCATAGTCAATTAGAAATTAATTAGTGTATACGAGGTGTCAACACGCCAGGTTACGTTAGGTATCTTCAATACTTAAATCATAGATTTATGTAATGGTACCTCATATTATATCTGTTACGGACAATTTGAACAACTGATGAAATTTAATAGAGGTTCTCTACCGCCTCCGAGGTTTTTGAACGCTGACTGCTTTTGACTTATATCCGTGCTCCGAACATACGACGCCGAAGTTTTTGAGCGATCCGGTGCATTGGAACGCATTCTGTTATCTGATTGTAAATCGGTAGAGGTTCTCTGCCGCTTTACCTTCGAGGTTTTTGAACACCAACTCAATCGCGCTCGTCCATCTACCGTATGAAAAGTGGCCGAAGTTGTCGTTTGTCTTTGAGGTACTCAAGCACCGGTGGTTCTTGCCAATAAATCGATTCTAGGCGCAAATCCTCACCCCGGGGCTACGCGTTGACAACGGATTCGTAATCAGAGACCTTAATAGTAAATTTTAAACGAATTTAGTAGATTTTGATAATTTTGTCTGCCATATTGTATTTTTCACACCGGAATTATACTTAGTAATACTAAAAATCCCCGGATAACAAATTTCACAAAATTATATTTACTAGAAAAAGCAAATGACGGAAAGAGTAATATGTAAACTTGTAACGCTGGTGATTTTTGGGCGATGTCAGAGATCGAGGATTTGGTTGCGGATAGACTTGTCGGATTGCTCGGTAAAATAATCGCACTTGAAGTTAAATAGAAATAAAGATTGTCCATTTATTTAAAACTGAAGAGAATACATGAAATGATCGACTAGTAACAAAATACCACGTAACAAGTAAACTTAAATGAACAAAAATACGATTGGCTCGTGGTCAAAATAACAAATTACTGAGCAACCAAAACGATAATCTAAGTAAATGGAAATATAACGCGTTACTGATTACTTGAAATAAGCACGACGACAATTAAAGTAAACGGAATTATAACGCGTCTCTGTCTAATAAACAAAAGAATAATCGGCTTACAATGATCAGACTTAATGAGCGGACTGGTAGTTACAATAGTCGGGTTTTATTTGAAGCAAAGATTTGCTCACATTAATCAGACTCTACGGTCTCGAGGCTTTGGCACTTATACCTAATTTTATCTATATATATATATATATATATATATATATATAGGGTGTCCCAGACCAATGTATAAAGATTATCACGATGAGGTAGAAGGGATCGAGATAAATGAAAAAGTCTAATACTATTTTGCGATATTTGCAATAATTTTTGAGTAATAAAATATTAAAGTCAGCCGAATAAGAGCGCGTAGAGAGACAAGCGGTCGCTCGTCTGAGCCATAGGTCCGCCCACTGCGGTCCGATTGTAGGCGACGGTAAGTGGCGCGCGGCAACGAAAAGGATAGCTTGGCACCGCACCGCGTCGAACCGGGCGGTCTTATGGCTCAGGCGACCAACCGTTTGCCTCTCCGCGCGCTCTTATTCGACTGACTTTAATATTTTATTACACGAAAATTATTGCAAATATCGCAAACTGTTATTAGACTTTTTGATTTATCTCGATCCCTTCTACCTCATTGTAGTAATCTTTATACATTGGTCTGGGACACCCTGTATATATAGAAGTTACGCAAAGTAAAACGAATACGGTGTCCGGTGAGAATCGAGGAGTCGCGAAACGCGTCAGTGGCGTGTATTGCACGCGCGGATTGGACGGTGTGCCGGGGCGATTCCGCGATTTGCCCGAGTGGCCTCGTGCAAAGTAAGGCGATCAAATTGTTAGGGCGCGGATGCTTTGACGGAATTCTGGTTTACGAGTTGGTCGAGTGTGCTCGAGGACGGAGCGGAGTGGCCAAGAATGCCTAGTCTATGGACTCGACAAGGGTACTCATCGCGGGCGTAGATGGGATTAGCCGAGAATGCTCGGCCGCGGATTCGGCGAGGATGCCTGCCGTGATTGGCTGAGGCGGAGGTGTTCGATGCGGACACAGTTCGCGGTTAGTCGAAGATTCTTGACTGCTCAGGACGACGAGAATTCTCGTCGAGGCCCTCCCTTCACGTCCATTCTCTTCCCTCAACACTTCCAACTTCTTTAACCATTCTTCTCCCTCCCCATCCTCTCCCAGCACAATCCCCCTCATCTCCTTCCATCCTTTCCTCAACTCACACATTCCTCCCACACATGCTCCCACGTTTCGTTTATACATTCACACATCCTGCACCTCTTACGCTTTTCCTCCTTCCAGTGTCTGTTACCCCTCATTCCGTTTTCTAACCTAAATCTCGCCATCCTTTGGCACCTACTCTCTCCCCACCTTTTCTTTAAATACCCCTCCCCTCCCCCTTAATCCATTTATATTCTCTATTACTCTTTGTCTTCATTATTCTCTTCCATCTTTTCTCCTTTTGCATCTCTCTTTCTTTTCTAATCAAGCCCTTCATAATACTCTCTACTACACCCCTCTCATCCCCCCCCCACTCCTCTCATCCCAAAAAATCCTCTTCTTTCCTCCTCCCATTCCGATATACTTTTCTTTCTTCTACTTTTTGCTTTCAATTTATCCCAACACTTCTTTGCTAGCAGACTCTTATAATGTGGCCTTAAAGAAATTGTAAGCATTAGAATCGACGATTCAGATTCAGATGACAGATTCAGACGACAACCAGAAATAAAAAAAAAAAAACATATGCAATTTATGAAACAATACAAGGCTCTGGGGCACGTGTCCTTAGTAAAGGATGGTAAATCAAGATATTTTTTGAATACTTATTATTTGCCGCTTCATTCTGTGATAAAGGTTAACGCCTAACAAGCAAATTAAGAGTAGTATGCTTCTGCTCACTCAGAATCAGGAGTATCTTTAAATCATAACTTATTAATACAAATGATACTGCAAGATACATTGGTTGAATTACTGCTAAAATTTAGAGTTCATTAATATGTTTTAACCGCAGGCTTGGAAATGATATACAGCTAATTACTAGTAAGAAGGACAGATCGAGGCTTGCAAAAAATATTATGGAGATCTAGTGACAAAGAGGACATTCTAATTTATCGGCTGAATACTTATATGGCACGTTGTCGGCGCCTTTCTTAGCAATCAGATGTTTAAAAAAATTGGCAATTCAGGAAGCAAGTAAATATCTTACAACGGAAAAGTATTAGCAGTATGATTTTTATATGGACGACTTACTTACTGGAAAACGTACGCGCGAGGAAGCATGTTTACTGCAGCAGGAGTTAACAGAGTTACTTTAAAGTGAAAAATTCCATATTTGCAAATGGAGAAGTAACGACAAGGTGATACTTCAATCGTTGGTGCAAGATCAAGAAGACAATTTCTTAATTTTAAACAAGCACAAAAGCTTAAGAACACTTGGCTTGTTGTGCAATTCAAAACACCTTTGTTTTGCAGTACGATATTAAGATCACGGGAGAACAGGCTGTCACAAAGAGCCAAGTGTTATCTCTTATTTCAAAAATCTTTGACTCTCTAAGGCTAACAGGAATTATATTAGTTTCAGCCAAGCAGTTAATGCAACAGCTGTGGAAGGCGCTAAGATAGAATGATAAGCTATCCTGTAATCTGTAAGAAGGTTTGAAAAAAAGTTATAAATCAATAAATGGAGCACAAATATTATCGGTAGGACGCAATGTAAACCCAGACAATATCATACTATTAGTAGATATACGTATTGTAAAGCATCAGAAAAGGCTTATGAAGCATGCGCTTACATAAGAGGTCAGAATCAGGAAGGGCAGATAAAGTACAGATAATGTACTCAAGGCCAAGAAAGGGTCCGCTAAAAACTATTACTCTACCGAGATTGAAATTAAACGCAGTCTATTTAGCGGGATAGTTATTCTATAGCATGAATAAAATGTTGGCTAATCAAATTCGAACAGTGGTTTTTTGGACAGATTCCACTAATGTTTTGAGCTGGATCCACACCTTTCCCCACATGTTGAATCATACGTAGCTAATAGAGTAGCTGACATTCAACGGATTATTGCTACCAAGAAATGGTGTTATGTATAATACTAACTTATAATCCAGCAGATTTACTAACCTGAGATGGCACTACAGAAAAATTAAAGGATAACTGTTTGTGGTGGCATAGAGCATCCTAGTTAATTCATCCGACAGAATGGTAAGAAGGAGTATAATTCCAAGAACACATTTCGGAGCTACAAAGGAAGATAACTCTAATGGTCGCAAAAGGCGCAGACATTCTGAACAAATATTTATTGTTAAATAGGTTAAGAAGAGTTCTTACATACTACTTGCGTTTTGTAAACTTCAAAAGGACAAGACAAAAAGGAGCACTTATCGTACAAGAATTGGAGCAATTAACTATGTTTATTAACAAATTAGTTCAACAACAAGTGTTCCGAAAAGAAATAAAAAATCTACAAAGAGGAAAAAAGATTTAGAAAAAGTAAACTTCTACCCTTACGTCCATTTTTGGATACAAATGGTTGCGTGTTGGAGGAAAAATACGCAAGCAAATATGAATTAGAATCAAAGGCATCCATGGCTATTATCGTCAAGGCATCATATCAACATGCTTATATTAAAGAAAGAGCATCAAAGATTACTACATTGTGGGCCAGAACAATTTTTGGCATCGAAGGCTGTAATATTGGCCGTTAGGAAAACAAGAAGCCCGTAAGGTGACGCATAATTGTTTAGAATGCTATCGTCTTGAATTGAAAGGCGGATCCCAATAGCACACGTCAAATTTAAAATAATTCCCGATAATCCACGTTTCTTTAGCACACGTCCCGATAACGCATGAAGTAAAACACGCATTTGCACGATCACACATGTCTCGATAGCACACGTCAAATTTGAAATATTTCCTGATAACCCACGTATCTTTAGCACACGTGCCAATAACCCACGAAGAAAAACGCACAACTGGTCGACAGCCCATGTCTCTATAGCGCACGTCTCTATAGCGCACGTCTCCATATCGCACGTCTCGATGGCTCACGTCTCTATAGTGCACGTCTCAATAGCCCACGCCTCTATAGCGCACGTCTCCATAGCCCACATTTCTATAGCGCACGTCTCGATAGCTTACGTTTTTATAGCGCACGTCTCAATAGCCCACGTCTCTATAGCGCACGTCCCAATAACCCATAAAATAAAAAATGCGCTAAAGAGACGTGGGCTATCGAGACGTGCGCTATAGAGACGTGGGCTATCGAGATGTGCGCTATAGAGACGTGGGCTATTGAGACGTGCGCTAAAGAGACGTAAGCCATAGAGACGTAGGCTATCAAGATGTGCGTTTCTTTTCGTGGGTTATCGGCACGTGTGCTAAAGATACGTGGGTTATTGGGAATTATTTTAAATTGGACGTGTGCTATCGAGACGTGTGTGATTGGGTAGGTGCGTGTTTTATTTTGTGCGTTATCGGGACGTGTGCTAAAGAGACGTGGGTTATCGGGAATTATTTTAAATTTGACGTGTGCTATCGAGACATGGGCTATCGCATCGTGCGCTATCGGATCCCGTCCGCTATCCATACTGCAAAAGCCCAATTGATAATCAGGGATTATGTTAGTCAATCTAAAGAATGCACTCTTAAACAAATCTGCTCCAGTATTTTGGAGAGAAAGAGAGGAATGGTAATCGAACGAAAAACAAGGAATGAGGAGGGGTCACGAGTTTTAGGCATTGAAAATACAATCGATTGCTTGAAAACACGTTACTGGTTAAGGAGTTGTTGAGGATGTGTAGCAAAGGATCAAGACATTGAGGGAGGCAGAGCAGGAGGGTGTGACTAAAAAAATCGTACGGTTCTGCAAAGAAGCAGTTTTATTTGTCTATGGATGTTGTAAATCCGCCTGCGGTGATAGATCCAAAGATAAAGGTTATAGAGGCCCGTGGTGGAGAAAAGAAACCTGCTTGGTAACGTTGCAAAAGAAAAACATTTAAAAAAGAAATCAATAAAGTGATCATTGAAAAGCAAGCCGGTTAAAGCTCCCTAACAGGAGCAGTGACGTTGTAAACAGAAATATCTTTTCGTTGACGTTAATTGATCTAAACAGTGATGACCAATTGATTCGAGCTCATCATTTGACGCATCATCTCGCAACATCCTGATGTTACGCGTAATAAATTTACAAATAGTTTTCGGCGACGCCTTTAAACGCAACCTGGTGCAGATTGTAAAATGATCACTACTAGTTATCGCAACGCAAACACGCGAGTCGATCATATCCACCCCAGACGAGACTATAATGAAATCAAGAATAAATTCAAATACCGAACTATTACGAATCACAGAATCAATGATCTGCCTAAACTAGAAGTAAGACATCAAGGACTGAAACTGTGTACACAGCAATTGGCCGCGTCAATCAAATTGATATTGAAATCGCCTATGCAAACTAGAACGTTAGCGCAGCTTAGTACACCGGACAAACATTTACTTTACCAACATTGACTTATTAATTTAATTAAAAGTGATAATAAGTTTCTGCTTTATTGAATGTTTAAAAATTTCCTCTCTATTGTTAATTCGATGGCTGGAAAGACATTGAAATAACTTTTTACTGTAAGAAAAGAAATCTTTCTTTTTTTTTAAAAAACAATTTGAAATTAAATACCTTCAAACCGATTTTTGAAGATGTTAACTCACTTTGTGAACTTACTGTCGACATAATTAATAATTTCAACAGCCTTGGATTAGAAAAAATATGGGGTGAGGTGCAGGGGGAGGGGCGAAGCCCTAAAGTATTGAAGTTAAGTAAAATATGTATAGAATTTTATTTGTTTTTTATAAGCTTTATTTTTTGACACATTTTTTTCTAAAATGAATATTTTTTGAAATAATTAGAAAAAATTGTTTTTTCTTTCTCTTTAAGTATATCTCGAAATTTATAGGAGAACGCCAATTAATTTATAAGGAAAAGTTGTTCAATATCCTTGCCTTTATAACATCTGTCAAGGTTAACATGATTGGAACTAAGTCCCTTACAGTAATTAATTACCCAAAAAATTATTGACAAAGATAATAACATTGTGAAATAAACCGACTTTTTATTACATGGATTAGCTTGCTAATACGGGCTCCGAGAATAGGTTTGAGCATAAACAAGAAAAATTAAATAACTTAAACGCATGTGGTTAAATTTGGACAAAGAAAGAAACAATAGATTTATTATTACATGTGGGTTAGTTTATTGTGTCAGAAGGTTCCACAAATGAACGCACGCTCTATGTTCAACGTGTTCTTTAATAAAATTACTTCTTGATATAAGTGTAATTGCGTAAGTGTGTGATCTATATTATCTTTGGTTTTTGACTCAGGCGGCGCCTGGAGGCGCCTAAAAAAGTCGATCAATTGCCTAATAGATTGCGGATAAGTTTGTCTTTTTTCTTCTTTCTCTTTTTGCGTTTCTCTATGCAGAGGGAACACCCTGGCGTACTAGGACGCGAAAAACGAGGCGATGGAATGACTGGGACGACGGCAATACTCCTGAGCCTCGACGGAGTACCTGTGATAGACGTAGGCGATGTCTTAGTGTTGCTGGACGTAGTCGGAGCGGACGGCGACGTCTGGGTCTCCTGATTCCTCGTGTGGACTGCGGTGAACCGGCGCCGAGGGTTGTCATGCAGGTGTAACTTGATGTCCCGTAGCTTCCAGGGGAGGAAAGCAACACCCTGATCGAGTATCAAGATACCCTGGCAATCGTCGGGGCAGATGCAGCCCAGACAATCCGGATGCGGGTATGGACCGGGACGGTCCCGTCGAAGACGTTGACGAGGCAGTTTGACGTGCCGCGAAGCTCTTTGACCAAAAGATTGAGGGCCCGGAAGGAAGCGCACCTCTGGTTACACCAAGATAGAAGGTCCGGAAAGGAACGCACTTCTAGTGACGATTCTCGTGATCGAAGGGCCCAGGAAGGAGCTCAGCCTCGATTGGAGGATGCGTAATTGAAAGGTTGCAGTTGCGTGTTATATACGCTCGGTGGATGCATTTGACTCCAGAGAAAGCAGCCGTCTAGCGGCAGCGCCTGAACTAGCGCCGGCGCTCGCGCCCACGCTGGCGCTCGCCGTTTGCCTGGGCGCTCGCGCGTGCGCATGTGGCGGATTTTCGTTCGCCACATTACATAAGAGGAGAAACATATTTGGACAATTACAGCGTTGAATGATACGCATATAAATTAATACAAAGAAAACTATTTACACGGGCATTCTGCAGTATTTTATTTGCATAGCTAGCACTGCGCGGTACTAACAATGTCATAACGGGTAAGTACGAGCGCGAAACACGTCGTTATCACATAATTTTTGGCTAAACACGCTGCCGAACAGTGGATTGAGCCTAATACCTAGATACGCAGCTAGCCCGTGTAAATGGCGAATCGATAATCAGTGGTGGATATTAATGACAAAATATCGATTGGCAAATGGAATCCAACGTGACAACCAAGTATGCTCAGCACGGCATCCTGAATCCTCGGTCCCGCTTTAACGTCACAGCAATGGAGGCTCAGGAGAGGTGCGATACTCTTTGGCGGAGTTGAATATTTCAAGGACCAGTCAAAACGCTTGACGGGTCAGGACAATTTGGGCTCACGGAGTGAGAGAGAGCGAGAGTATCGATGGCCAAGTACATACACTTAAGGCAATGCTGGAGTCGTCTGTATACGCCAATATTTTTGGATCAATTAATCTTTTTATTGAAGACATTTCATTTGAGGCCCTCTGGATGCCGGTGGCAGTCTCCGTACAGCCTCTGCTGAAACCATTGTTTGCCTTGAGGTGACGTTGCTTCACCGGTTTCAGCCGTATTTCTTAAAAAACTGACCGAAGTCAAAATCCTTTGTTAACCTGCATCTCCAATTTGGGAATTGAGTGTCAAGTGGCGAAAGGGTATCGATCACTTCTCGGGGCGGTGCTTTTATCTCAGCGAGTGCAGAATTTTATACATGAGTAAGCTAATCAAGCTTACGGCCACGTGTTGATGCCGCGGCGCAATCCCGTAAGCTTTGTGGCCGCGGTCACCTGTTATTAGAATGGGTGTGCGTGAGCATCAAGCACCAAGGCTCGTACTGCATGTAGGATAGGTAGCGCGTATAAGACGTTACACATATATATATATATAATTTATGGATAACATCTGTATAGTGAAATATATTATTAATAATAGTATATTATAATATTAATAATAGAATACTTATAAACACAGTAAACATTCAAAAAATTTTTAATAATTGTTAGTACTACATAGTTTTTTTTAGATCATAATGGAAATGATTGTTAAAAGAATTGAAAATTAATAAAAAAAAAAAAATAAAGAAATAAACATTGTATGTGTTGTATCAACACAATTTTGTAAAAGCGAAAGAAATTTATTACAAGAATTTAAAATCATAATTATAATCAAAAATCTCTAATCACAATTGAGATTTTATAATTGCAATTGTCCCTTATGATTATTAAAAAATATAAGATTTTTGTTAAAAAAAAATTATTATTTATAATTTGTACAATTTCTGTATCGTCTCGTAATCTCATCTATATAAAAAGAATGTTAGAATAAAAAAAAAATATGATAAATCTTATACACTCTGTTAAATAAAAGCGTGATCAACTTTATTCACAACTGGTAAAAGTATCGCTTTTAATTTTTTGTGACTCGTTAGAGGAAACCTATGCCTTCGATGCACTTTGAAGAAAGATTCAGTTGCTGTTAGTCTTTTGTAAGAAAAACACATTAATCGCAATGAGTGCCAAATACACGACGTGCTACAAGGTTGTGTTACAGAAATGCAGCCATTCGAAAGGTCCGAAAATGTTGCAATCAGTGATTGCTAAATATATGGGGAAATCGAAACAGTTTGCGCAGAAGTGGATTCAGCGATATAAGGTCACAAAAATTGTTAATGATTTACCGGAATGTGGATCGATAGAAAAATGGAAGAAAAAAGACAACAACATAATCACAAATTTGTTTTTGCGGAATCCTGGGCTAATTTTGCGTCAAGGATAAGCGAAATTGAAACAAAAAAGTTTAGATGTACTGTATGTAACTATTCAAACTCATATCCGTGTTCATGGCATATGTCGCAGTACAATAAAGAAACTTCTGTTGAGTGAAAAACATGTAAAAAAGTGACTCGCTTGGGCACACGAGCAAGAACATCAATTAAGATTTTAGTGACGTAATTCTTATTGACAAATGTTCTATACGAGCATATTGTAGCTTCTAACAAATTTGGTTAATTTCAACAAACTATAATATTTGGAGACTTTTTCAGACCTTTTGGATGGCTGCACAGAAACACAGCTTTGTAGAGCATTGCGTATTTGGCACTCACGGCACTTGGATTTTTCTTACAAAAGATCAACAATGAATTTTTCTTTAAAATGCATTGAAAACAAAAGTTTCTTGTACAGGCTCACAAAAAAATTGAAAGCAATACTTTTACCAGTTGTGAATAAGGCTGACCACGCTCTTATTTAACAGACATTATAGATTGTAAGAAAACGTATTAATTTTTTTGTTTATTTGTGCAGTTGGATCAGATGCAGTTGGCATTGCCTAGCAGAGATTATTACTTAAAGAAGATCAGTGAAATCCAACTGAAGGCTTACCATAATTATATGACGAATGTTGCTATTTTGTTGGGAGCAAATCCTCATTCAGCGCCTGAAGAGTTCGATCGAGTGATTGTTTTAGAAAAACAGCTTGCTAATGTACGTTTTCCTTTTATACATATTTTTTAAATTAGTTCAGAAGACAAGAATTATTAACAATAATGAAATTAATCAGAGAATAAGAAAGAGAGAGGAAAAGCGGAAAAAGTGCACAAGAAAAAGATAAAATTAAAAAAATTTTAGTATAAATTTAACATTTACTAGCCAACGTAATGTTTTGTTCTTCACTAGCCAACGTCACTCGCGTTTTACGCTTCTAGTAAAGGATACACCGTAATGAGTGGTTTTTAGCAATAATTTTACTTAAAAGGGAAGTGCGACAAGTGTAAAATAAAAAAAAATCTGAAACTTTGTATAAGTTTAGACCTAATCACGAAACAATTTTTTTTAGCTGTTGATATTTGGTTTGAATTTGGCGTGAAATAAACTTTAATTTAGATGCAAAAACAATTTAAATATTAAAAAAAAATAAGTGGTGAGAGTATGTTGAAAAATTTAACATTTTTTAAAAATCTGATCATGACACTATAAAGAGCTTTCAAAATCATAAAATTTTTGCTGGAAACATTTTTTTATATTTCTCATTGTTTCGGCGATTTTTGCTAAAAACATAAACACCGATTTTATTCAAGGGAATGCTGCACCCCTAAAACCGAATATTAGCAGCTAAAAAAGATTGTTTCGTGATTAGGTCCACCTGCTCTAAACTTAAGCAAAGTTTCAGATTTTTTTTTTATTTTACACTTGCCACTTCTTTTGTTAGTTTCAACCTTCTAGTACACGATTAAAAAGTGTAATAGCAATAACAATTGATAAAACTATATAATTTTGGCAAATATGTGAAGTTACGATAAATGTTGAGTAATTTTTGAAAAATCATAACTTTCTTAAAAACCATCATACAGAACTGATTCAAAAAAGAAATTAAAGCTAAAAGATCATATTTTTATGAAAAAATGTTTTATCGGTTTGGATCCATAATTTAATTTTAATTTTGCAACAAGAAAAATGCTTATTTCTATGATATAAAATTAGCGGATAATATGGGATTTTTAATAAATGTAACTTCTGTGAATTTAATGAATTGTGATATGAATTTAGTGTTAAAAAGTAAAAATTACATTTTTATATTTATATAATTTTTAAAACTATGAGGGTGTAACAAAACAAAGGGACCTGGAGTATACCATGAGTTAGAGGACACGAATCCAAGTTGAAAAGTCCTGAGTCCTTTTTTGATCTGAGCCTTTTGTTCCATGCTATATGATGTTAAAGTTAGCGAATGAGCGCCCGTCTATATAAAAAAAACAGTGACGGACAATAGACGGGCGGAGCGGAAGTGACAAACTCCTTCGCCAACTTTAACATCATATAGCATGGAACAAAAGGCTCAGATCAAAAAATGACTCAGGACTTTTCAACTTGGATTCGTGTCCTCTAACTCATGGTATACTCCAAGTCCTTTTGTTTTGTTATTGTATATACATCATTTCCGTTCCCTTGCATTTAAAAAAAATGTTTCAGACAAAAGTTGTAGGGTTTTGAAATGTCTATTTACTGATTTTATCAGTTTGACCTTAGATGGCGTCGCCAAGGTTAGATCGAAATTACATTAACTTTTTTAAATGGAACACCTTACCTTTTATTGCATATTCTTGTAGCTTATCTTGAGATCTTTCCGAAACCCTATAAACTAGTTTATTTTTGATAAAAATTTTCCGAGTTATGAGACTTGAAAGTACACTGTAGCTTTCAAGAAAAGTAGAAACCCCTACATAACATATGTAAAAATGAAAATATTAAAAAAACGGTAAAATACTAATTTTGATTTTTCAAAAAAGCTACCCTTTAACATGGATACCATCATCCCCAACCCCCAGGTACGGAGGGGTAAAAGGGAGATTAAAAATTTTAAATTGGACTAAGGATCGAGTGGGGGCTTATTGGAAAGGTCTTTTAATAACAAATACAATTCTAAAATTTTAAGTTGTTACAACATCTCCATTCAAAATGGCGACCGCTCAAATACCGAAATTTCATGCACTTAGCGTTATCCAGGATCAACTGCGTGGAAGTGGCATGAATTTGATCCCTTGGGTGAGTATGATTGTGCGTGTGATTTTGTGTGTGTGCATGTGGGTGGATGCGCGTGTGCGCGACCGTAGCGCGTCCCACCACTTTCTGCCAACTCGCCGCCGCGCTACCACGAGACACGTACGTGCGCGGCTTCACGTGTGCGGCAGCCGAGCGTTAGCGCTAAGGGACACTATTTTGGCCGGTGCGTGTACACTAGTGCTCGGAGTTAATTGCTTATTTGGAGCCAATTATAGAAGCGACGCCCACTGTCCCCCCACTACCGCTTGCCGCTCGACTGTCGAACCGGCGATCACGCGGCAGGCGCTTTACATCAGGAGCGTCCTGGGGGGAAAAATACGCATGTAGCGTACCATTCGAGAAATTTGTCGTGAAAACTTATTTTAATTCTAATTAGTGTACATTATTGTCATTTATATTTTTGCAAAAAATATATATGTAAAGAACAGAAAATTTTATTTATAAAAATTATGTAAAAAGGAAAATTTTTTACGACAAATTACTCAAATGGTACGCTACCATTGTATTTTTCACTCAGAAACGCTTTTGATGCAGAGCGCCAGCCGCATGATCGTCGGCTCGATCGTCAAGTGGCGAGCGCTACTGGGGGAACAGTGGGCGACTCTTCAGGAATCGGCTCGAAATGAGCAACTAACTCCGAGCACTGGTGTACACGTATGTGTACGTGCATACGTATGCTTTCATTAACTGTCACCTTTTAACTTTAGCTTAAGGCAAACAGAAATTAACCGTTACTGTCTAAATACATTTTACGATTAATAAATTAAAAGTTAAACGTTTTAAAATGGCTGGCGAATTGTCGGAACGTGAAAGAATTACTATCCTTATGATGCGTGGATGAGGTGATAACGAACGATTGTATTCTGCTGTCGTTATTTAATGACACGTATCCGAACTGATGAATTAATAAGTCCATTGTGTTAAAAACAATAGAACGTTTCAGAGAAACTGGTAACGTAAAATCGCTTTAAGTCAGGAAGATCATCGTCTGCAACTAACAAAGAAAAACAACTTGATGTTCTGCAGACATTTATTGAAAATCCCCATTCTAGTGTTTGAAAAGTCGCTCAAACTCACGATATTGCTCACATGTCAGTTTTGAACATTTTAAATAAAAATAATTTCCACCCATGTAAATTGCAATATGTTCAAAAATTGTAAAAGGACATGAGGAGCGTCGTGTTTATTTCTATGGAAGAATGATGGCACTAATAGATGACCGACCCATCTTCCCTTATCAAATTGTTTTTACAGACGAGGCAACTTTCACCTTAACGGAAGAAGTTAATAATCAAAATTTTTGTTTTTAGTCAGATGAGAATCCAAATTGGGTGCAGGAAACTCACACACAACATCCACAACAAATAAATGTATGGTGCAGAATAATTGATGGCTATTTAATGCCGTAAATTAAGGCCGTTTTTTTTTTTAAATTTGAACACTCAAAAATATGAGAGACTACTTGTAGATCAAATAATTCCATCCATACAAAATATTTTCCAAATAATTTTGAAGAAATATGGTTTCAGCATGATGGAACTTCTGCTCATTTTGATGTAGGTTCACGTCGTATTTTAAATGAGACTTGTCTGCTACGATGGATAGGAAGAAAGAACAGAAATGAAGGAGGAGAGGATTGGCCACCTCGGTCACCAGACCTAACTCTTCTTGATTATTATCTATAGGGATACTGAAGAGCAAGGTTTACAGGACAAACCCTGAAAGCATCCACGAATTGATACAGCAAATAAGAGATGAAATGGCTTTGATACCTTTTGATACAAATTGTAGAGCCATTTCTGCATTCTATCAGAAATTGGCATATTATCTGGAAGTAAATGGCAGCCACTTTCATCATTTATTTTAACACACTGAAACAAAGAACAAAAGGTTTTAAACTATTAAAGAGAGGAGATGGCAATTTTCAATCATCTGGTGCAACCTAATTTGATCACTGTATACACACACAAACACACACACACACA
Source organism: Solenopsis invicta (assembly GCF_016802725.1). Taxonomy (NCBI): domain Eukaryota; kingdom Metazoa; phylum Arthropoda; class Insecta; order Hymenoptera; family Formicidae; genus Solenopsis; species Solenopsis invicta. Next base: position 15,813,302 of record NC_052674.1, on the reverse strand, counting down.
TGCACACGCACGCACGCACGCACACATACACATACACACAGCAGAGAGGGTTTGGAGTCATAAAATACTGCGGAAGTGACGAACCGCGGGGTCCTCATCTCTGCTGTGACATACATGCTCGCGCACACGCGCATCCACCCACACGCACAAAATCACACGCACAATCATACTCGCCCAAGGGATCAGATTTATGCCACTTCCACGCAGTTGATCCTGGATAACGCTAAGTACATGAAATTTCGGTATTTGAGCGGCCACTCCTATTTTGAATGAGAATGTCGTAACGATTTGAAATTTTAGAATTGTATTTGTTATCATAAGATCTTTCAAATAAGCCCCCACTCGATCCTTAGTCCAATTTCAAATTTTTAATCTCCCTTTTACCCCTCCGTACCTGGGGGATGACGGTATTCATGTCAAAGGGTAGCTTTTTTGAAAAATCAAAAATACGTATTTTAACGTTTTTCTGATATTTTTATTTTTACATAAGTTATTTAGGGGTTTCCACATTTTTCTTGAAAGCTGCAGTATACTGTAACTTTCAAGTCTCATAACTCGAAACATTCTTAACAAAAATTAAGTTGTTTATAGTGTTTTGAAAAGTCTCAAGGTAAGCTACAAGAATATCTAATAAAAAGTAAGGTGTTCTATTAAAAAAAATTAATGTAATTTTGATTTAATCTTGGCGACGCCATCCAAGGTCAAACCGATAAAATCAATAAATAGATATTTTAAAACCCTATAACTTTTGTCTGAAACATTTTTCTGTAAAATGCAAGGGAACGGAAATATTTAGGGGTTTCCACACTTTTTAGACACCCTGTGTATGTGTGTGTGTGTGTGTGTGTGCGTGTGCGCGCGCGCGCGCGTGTGCGTGTGTGCGTGTGTGCTTGTGTGCTTGTATGCTTGTGTGCGTGTGTGCGTGTGTGCGTGTGTGCGTGTGTGCGTGTGTGCGTGCGTGCACGCGTGCACGCGTGCGCGCGTGTGTGTGTGTGTGTGTGTACACGAGGGTGAATCAAATATAAACGAGCTTTTTGCAAAAAAAATATATATTATTCAAAATTAATTCTAATTTACATTTTACTTATTTTTGTACATAATCCCCCATTTTATCTATACAATTTATCCAACGGTCTGGTAATTTTTTAATCCCGGTATTATAAAAAGTTTACGGACGTGTACCAATTGTACACAAACTGCTGCATCTCCTCGTTTGTTGTGAAGCGCTGTCCACGATGGGCTTCCTTGAGTGGCCCAAACATATGAGAATTACATGGTGACAGGTCTAAGCTGTAGAATGGACGTTTTAGGACAGCCCACTGCATATCGGCTAATTTTTGTCGTGTTACTACTGCGGTATGGAGTTTGGCGTTGTCATGGAGAAGCAACACACTTCTAATTGGAATACCGCGCCTTTTTGACCAACAAGCAGGCTTCCAAGGCTGATCTGAAGTTACTGAGAGATTTAAAGAACAGTTAACTGTCAATCGCCTTCGATAAGTTCTCGAACAGCCTCGGTATTCTGTGCTGTGATACTGGTGCTGGGATGGCACGGGTAGGCATTGTTTTCAACACGCTCCTGTCCTTTCTTAAATTCTTTACCTTTTACTCTCACCACTCCTTCACCCGAGCCCATGAAAGAGTTCTTTCCCAGAACTGTGGGAGTAAACGGCGTCGAATTTCAACAGCATTTACATGTTTGACAAGAAACTTAATAATAATACGTTGTGCAACTGCGGGGTGTACTTCTTTCTCGCTCATTGTGATTGTTACTGAGAGTAAAAAGCACGTGGGGCGGCAACGTTATTACTGCCTTTCACATGACCCCACTATATTGTACCAAACATTGCAAATACCTCACGCCGCCGACGGACGCACATTTAAAAAGGCTCGTTTATATTGAATCCACCCTCGTATAATGCAATATTTCTATAATAACATCAAAATTAAATACTTTTATTAACAAATAGTTAAAAGCTAGAAATATATTGATAAAATAAGATATTATAAGATATATAAAAATTACTTACTTCCAACCTTGACATCTTCATTGGCCAAGCTGGAACAAATTGTGCAGTTTGAATTTTTCATGCCAACTTAGCTAATAAAATAACAATTAAAAGCCATTAAAAAACATTACTGCGGCGCTGTGATACCCCTACCAACAAAATTTTCTTTGGCGAGATATAGACGCGTGTAGCACGTATTATACCGGCATATGCAATGCGAAAAATTTTGCTCGAACGCTCAGTGACCCCACGTTGACTAATAAGAGATAAATTCACACAGTGATTTACAATAATTTCGTATGATTTCAGGCTTCTTCACCAGAAGCAGACAGACAAGATACCTCGATGATGTATCGAAAATTAACTTTGCAAGATTTACAACGAGAAGTTCCGCAGCTACAATGGCTTGTTTATCTACGAGAATTTATTAATACGCCAATTGATGAAAAAGAACCAGTTGTTATATACGCAATGCCATACTTTGTGCAAATGGGCCACATTATCGCAAAAACAGATCAAAGGTGAAGAAATTTAAAATAATTCTTTTTTCTTTATTACAATATTCGAGGCACAATGGACTGTAATCTGCGTGCCACACGCGGATCTTTAGGAGAGGACCGCCCCCTCGGTTTCATTATTATTACAATATTCATAATATCATGAATTTAAGAGTTTCTTAAATATTTTTAAAAATGGTAATTTCTAAACATACAAGTAAATAAGACGGTCAAAGTTAACAAGCAAAAATATACAAAGGATGTAATTTAAATATAAATAATGCAATTATAAATTAATTAAAGCTACTTCTCAGGTTCAATTTTTCAAAGCATGTAAACAGTATGGTTTTTCCGACACACTTGTGTCGGAATGTTAAAAAACATTTGTGATTCGACGTTTTATTTTTCTTTGTCGATTCTCTTAAATATTGTTAAAAACGTCTCGTTAGCTTCAATAAAAATTGTTTGCCTAAAGAAGGCTAAGCAGAGCCGAAACGTACTTCTTTATTATAATTAAAATTTATCTTGTTTATTAAAATAATAGTAGTTATTTATATTTAAATTACATCCTTTGCTCGTTAATTTTGACCGTCTTATTTAACAATGCGAGCATTCATGTTTATGTTTGTTTGACAATTTCTAATTTTAATTTCTAGCATTTTCAAATGAAATTCTTGTGTCTTTGGATTTTATACTTTCTAACAGCTCAAACTTTTATATTTTAATCCATAAAAACTGTACTCATTAAAAAATTATATAATAAATTTTTAAATTCTTGCTAAAGATAAAATTTGATTAATCTTGGAATTATTAAATTTTATGAATACTTTTACTTTTAATAAAATTAACATTAACTTATGAGAAAGATTCAGCAAGTGTAAAATTAATGAAATTTCGAACTTTGAATATAAAGTATATGGTAATCATAAAATAATTTTTTATTTAGCTGTAACGAATCGCCTTCCGATCCCCTCCTCGGACCGCCGAACCGTCCGAACCGTCCGGCCGAACATCCGTCGGACGGCAATTAACGGCGCATAGCGCCTAATAAATACTCTAAGAACGGAGCAAATACACGATCGTTCCCGCGCTCGCATCTCCGCGCGCACGCGCTCTCGTTCCCGCGCCGTCCGCAACCACGCTTTGTGCGCGTGGCCCGAAACAGAAGACCCGAGATCGAGTGGCGGGGATGCTGCCGCCGGACCGCTCCGCCGTGACACGTCGCGCATCCCCACGCCTCTATCCTCAGGTATATAAGGCGATGCTCGCCAGAGGCGAGCACCTTGTCCGCTCCTGGCCGGCCTACCGACCAGAAGCTCCCCAGGTTGCGACCGAGATCGAGCGCCTCGGTCTCTGCTGAGACACTTGGCTCGCAGCCGACTCCGCTTCCAATTCCGCTTCCGCTTTCCGACCCGCTGCCTGGGCTCAAGTGAAACTTGGGCCCTGTCAAGCTACTTGACGACAGCGCAATCCTCTCCGCCGACCAAGCTCGACGCTGCCTCGCGTAAGGGGGTACGGTGCTCCGTGCCTCCACCAAGCGCACTTGGCGTGAGGTAGTGTCCTCCGGCGATCGCGACAGCGGTATTAACCGCCTCGCGACGGTCCGCGCGAAACACCGACACCGATCGCACGGATCCGTGTGTGTACGCGCCCCGTCTCACTGTACCACGCACCGCGCCGCGCACCGGTTTCACGGCCATCATAACAAGGCCGCCCGGCTTCCGCGAAAATATCGCGACAGCGTTCCACAAAACGCGTCTCGGGTAGCAGGTGCGTCTTGTAAATAAGTGTATATAGATTTCCGTGCTTCTGTCCGCGAAATATCGTCCGTCCGCGCGTTAGCTTAAGTTCTGCGATTTGTCACCGACCGATCGTATCATTGCACGTTGTGATAACCGCACCGCCGACCGTCTTATAAGAGATTTGTATATTTTTTACGCGGCGTAAGCTAGTCTCGCCGCATACACAATAAACGCTGTTATTCTGTTCACACCAACCAAAACGCCTTCTAATCTCTTCAGGCGACCTTTCGCGCCCGTCCCCGCACCGTCGACCGTCCGTGCGCGAAGTGCGGTCGTTTCATAGCTGTTAATAAACGATTTTAGATAAAAACATCCTATTAAAAAAAAAAATCGATTTTTATGTTTCTAATATTGTTTTCGACTTCAGTGGGTTTTAACCCAGTTTCGTCGCCATTTGTCGGAATCGTCCAATTAGAACGGACAATCGGCCGTTTTAATTAGACGATTCCGACAAATGGCGACAAACCTGGATTAAAACCTACTGCAGTTGAAAATGCTATAAGTAAATATCGCCAAAACAATGAGAAACACGAAATATATTTTTAATAGGAATTTTATGGTTTTAAAAGTATTTTATAACGGCATAATTGCATTTTTTAAACTTTCTTAATTTTTCCAAATTTACCACTTTCAATTTCTTTCTTTAATTTTTAAACTTTACAACTAACTCATACAGCACAGAAAATTGCAGCAACATTGCAGCAATGTTGCAATGTTGCAGATTGCAATGCTACATTACGGAGACATTGCAGAAACATAAATTAACAATATGCCTGCAACATCATATGGCATATGCCAGTAATATTCCGGAAACATTGCAATATCATAATTTTTTAATAAAGTAGTGGCAATAAAGAACCAAAGTAAAATATTCGCGTATAATAATATATTAATTTAACTCCTCCATAATTATTCATCCGCATTTAGCAGGTCGGGCGACGTTACTAAATTTTCCGCTGAATCTCTACATTCCCTATTAGTACAACTGTCCATACGTATATCGACTGTAAGTTGACTCATCCAAATCAGGCTTTCAAAGTTGACTGCAAATCGACTTTGCATAGACGTCTGCAGACATCCTTCAAATGTTGACTCTAAAACGTCTAGAAAAAGACATGCGGTCCCGTGGTGCTGTGTGCATCATAGTATTGTTAAGAAACATAAATATTGATATCAATAGACAAAATAGATCCATATACGAAGAAACCTCGATCTACAGCTCAATGAACAAACAATATTTTTTAATTGTTTTTTTAATAAAAATTTTTTCATATTTAATTTAATTATTGTATTATATTGATATGTATTTTTTAATTACATTCTTATTTAAACAAATAACAGAAAAATTATTCTAAATGCTATTCTGCATTTGCAAAATTAGTAAAAAAATTATAATTTTATATTTGTTTATATAAATACTGTGCTTTAATTATACATATTTCAGTTTTTTGATAACGTATATTGACCTGATTTACCAATTATATATACATATCAGCATAAAGTGTTTACAGGTCATTATGAGGGATCAATTTGCAGTGATCACAGAAGTCAAGCAACGTTCACCAGAAATGCAACTTCGATGGGTGACCGCTTGGAAATTTTCGAAAAAAATTTCTGAGATTTTTTTTGCAAAAAATGTTTTTTAAAATATTACACAAGAATTGTTTTGTTCATTGAAATTATGTGGTGTAACAATATTTATGTGAATATTTTGGAAAAATGGGATGTTTCAACGCAATATTTAAAAAAGCAGACATCTTAATGTTGCTGCAATCTTCCAGCAATGTTGCAGCAATGTTTTGCAATCAAAATGCAATATTACAATGTTTCAATGAAATCATTCTGCAATGTTCCTGCAATCTCTCTGTGCTGTATGGGAAGTTAGGATCAATCGGATTAATTGTGACGGAAAATGCAAAGTTGTAATTCAATAACACAAATTTTCTTAATTTTTATTATTTATATTTTATTTTTGTATGTATAAAGTAATAATTATTGTAAAGCATTTATTATGACGGCTAAAAAGTTTCCGACTTCAACAAGAAAAAAGCAGCACTCTTCAACAAAAGTTGAAGAATGTGTTTGTGTATTTTTTGAAAGGTACTAACCAAAATTTTAGCCATTTTGGACACGCAGTTGTTGTTTGACATCGTTTGAGTGAATCGATATGAGTATTTTTGTGAAAATGGAAAAAATCGAGTAACGAGTTGTCATTAAACGGGTTGAAGAGGTGGGAGCATAAACTTGAGCGATGTTTAATATTTAACACTAGCGGTAAAATCTCTACCTGCGGCAGAAGTCAACTTGACCGCTTATTAAAAATTAGCATTTAAATTATTATAATTTTAACAATAATTATCAGGTACAATTCGCGCAATAAATGCCTTCTAATACTGTTTTGGTATTGTGTGTTACTTTCTAGGTCGTTTCCACGTTCGTGGCTATAATCGGATGGACTGGATTAACCGTAAATCACACCCCGAGCGTACTCTTGCGGGGGTGGTGATAAACGCGGTAAGGGGAAATAGAGGATAAACTTGGCTTCACATATGCGTAAACATGCCAAATATTTCCGAGTCTAACCAAAGTTATCCTCTATTTGTCTTCTGGCCCATAAGCTAGCGTGTGTTTTTCCCCTTACATCGATTATCACATCTTCTTTTGTCTAAGATAGCAGTTTACGCTCGGTCTATAGTTTCCTAAGTCTATGCCGTAAATGCCCAAGTTCTCTACGATCATGAATGAGAAAACGACTGAGAAGATAAACGCGGTGACTCATCAGTGAATGTGGCGTCACCATATTGGAAGGCATTTATTGCGCAAATGTACATACCTAAGTACAGCGGACATTTAAAAATAATAAATTGCCTTTATTTAATTGTTTATGTAACTACTACTGAAACGGTCATTTTGACCGCGGCCACGGTCTAGTGTTAATGACAGCTTGATACTCGATTTTTTCCATTTTCACAAAGACACATCGACTTCCCCAACTTTTGTTGGCGAGTGCTGCCTTCTTCATGTTGAGGTCGGAAACTTTTCAGACAACCCCTCAGCAAACACAGAATATAGCTGCAACATTGCACTGAAGTAACACGTGAGGTAACAGATGTTATTTCACAATCATGTAAATGTAATTTAAAATGTTATTGGGGTACAATTGCAGGGTTAATTTGTATAATTATCTTGAACGCACTGTGCGAAGTTATCCATCGATATGATTCTCGCTCTTCGAACGAGCGAAAACGGCGTTAGAAAGTGTCGTGTAGCAACGAATGTAAACTACAAGAAGAAGAAGTGAGCGTCATTTTTATATAGACATTCTGTTTTGATCTATTCTGCGAGTCAGTCACAATAAATTTTAATTATATTTACGCTTGTATTTTTTTTTTCAAATATTCTACACAATATAACTATTTTATGCAACTGTTACATTTTTTGTTGTTTTCTTATCATATTGAAATAACAGCAACATAACAAAACTTATATAACAGATTTTATATTTTATTTATATTGTCGTTAAAAGGTTAAATAGTATTTTTATTACATCAGATATAATTATTATATTGAAATTATATTTAAATTTTGAATAACTTTCAGTAGCGCCATTTTGCGACACACGAATCATGTTTGACATTTGATTTATGCAATGTATGTCGATCCGAAATTTTGTGATACGTTTGGATTCCCCATTTGAATAGTGATTGAATATGACTGCTAAGGTAGGTTTAGTTTATCTAGAAGATCGAGAGACTAGGAAATATCAGAGAGAAAGATTGCTGGAAAACATTCGGTTATGGAATCAAATTAAATGCATTCAAAACTCTGCTCGTAAAGGTTATGGCCTTTATTTTGTAAACTTTGTTTATTGCGTGTTAACGCAGCTATGTATATATATATATATATATATATATATATATATATATATATATATATATCGCGAAGGTCGTGTATTTCGTATAGAATTAGTTTAAAAAAATGTGTCAACAATACTATTACTGTGCTTGCTGGGTCATGTATTAATAATGTTCGGCGCAATTTTATTTAAATAAAACGCGCCGTTTTTCACAGCGCATCTTGACGCTTAACGATGAATTATTCATACAAAAAATAATCTGAATAAATTACTATAATAATTGATCAATTCTGAGAACACTTAATAACCCTGATTAAAAAGACTGATAGAAAACGAAAGAAAGTATCAGAAACCTGATTCAAAGTAATAGAATTCTATCATTTTGAATCAGGTTTATGACACTTTCTATCGTTTTCTATCGGTTTTTTTTTTATAAGTGAATGGAATGCGCAAAGACAAAAAGGTGAAGGTTTATTTATAAGTCACGACGCATTTGAGCAAGTTGCCGTCTGACAATAAGATTAGCCATGAGTTTTTAAATTTGATTTAAGGGTGTTTTAAAATAATCGAGTTAGCAAAATATAATAAGTCACCGTTTAGTGTTTTAAATGTAACGACCCTGCTTTTTGAACACGGATGTAACTTGTCGGAATTCCAGTGCACGATCAAAGTCTGAGAAAATTAAACATGTATTTAAATAAGGAACACTAAACTCGTTTATTCAAGATTTAGTATATAGATTTTTACAAGTTTAATAGCAAGTATATGTATATTTACAAGTTTGGTAGCAAGTATACATTTACATGTAGAAAGAAGAAATTATATGAGGCTGTAAGGCGCGAAATCACCGTTGCCAGTTTGGCGTACTTTTAAAGGAGCTGCAATAATAAATCTCCAAACGCGACGCGTGTGTTCGTCGACTGCCACGCAAATCGCGGTAGACCTTGAACGCGGACGCGATTATTATTGCGTATCCGTTGATGACTAAGATGCACCGCTGCGCCAAGAACACTTGGCAGAGGCGATGACACTTTACCCCGAATAGGATAGATAAATATACCTCAGAACCAGAAACCTTTACAAGCGGGGGGGGGGGAGGATCAACCGTGACGCTCGCCGTAAGTGGTAGATGAGGGCGGTCGAGATGGAAGAGGGACAAAAGTGGGTTCGATTATACGTTCCATTTGGCTCACTGTGCATATGTGCGTGAGATCGGGGGAAGGGTGATGAGGCTGGTTCTTAGATACTGTATTTTTTAATGCATTGTAGCGGTGGGATAGGAGGCGACCTTGCGTTTCCGCTGCCGTGCGCGTGAGAGGTGGTACGGCGCAGCGCGATGCGTTATCTGCGGTTAATCGCATCGGCGCTCGCTGCACATTGGTAATTGCAAAATGCATCTTTTTTTCAATGTGTCATTTATTTATTACATTTTATCAAGATTGTTAGGCAAGTCGTGTGGTTTCGGGCACTGCCTTGATTTACGATGGTGCGCTTGTTATTTGCACTTGTCTAGCGTTTTTTGCGTTGCGTATCAATATTGTTGCTGCAATTATTTGCGTATGTTTTTTATGTTGTACGTTGCATATTAATAATGTTATTGTAAAAAAATTGCGACCACATCATTTTTTCATTAAATGCGTTAATGATTTACGACGGCGCGTCTATTATTTTGCATTTGTCTAACATTGTAGTCAAGCATATTGATAGTGATACTCTTTTCTGAGATAATTTCAATAAAAGTTGTAACGACTTGAACAAAAAATAAATTTCTAAATACCAAAAAAAAAATTCAATCAAAACTATTCTATTCCGATAACAACGTATACTCTGTGTTACATTACTACTGATTATAATGTGTCAAATAAAATCTTACAGCTTCTATACATTTAATCATTGTATCATTTATAATTAAAGAAACTGTACTTTTGTATATTGTTATGCAAGGAGCCACTTCCGTTACGTTGCTTTACATCATTTCGGAAACACAATCGCAAAATGCGCTATTTTCGCACACACACACACAAACTCCCTCGCTCACTCGCTCACTCACTCACTCACTCACTCACTCACTCACTCATTACATTTTAAAAAATAAAACTTTTAATATTTATTTCTATAGTGTTTTCTACTGCATAGCGGAATACCTAATGCTGCAAACGTACAAAAGTATTACTTTTTTTACACAACAGATCAGACTCTACATTAAAACAAAAGATTAATAAGAAAAATACTTCACTACCTTTTACGATACAACGTTGCGTACATCTATTGTCAAATAAGGATTCTTTTTCAATTTGTTGACAGCTATATTGAGAACTTTTTCGACTATATGCAGCTTCATATTTTCTGGCGAGAAAGCGAAAAATTGCAATTTGACTCGCGCCTTTTTCCACCAATGACATCCGTTCTTACTGGTGATATCTCGAACATCGTATACGTCTATGTATATTAATCGTTGATTCGTTTTCTTTAAGGAACGAGCGGTGTTACCGTGTAACAGCAGCCGTCTTCCAGTTTTGCGATATATTGCTTAATTCCCGAATTTTTTATAGCGAAGTTAATAGCGAATCAACACCTCCAGATGCCCTTTCGTTGCAAGCTGCTTCCGTCGCTGATACCGTTGCGTGACCGCTATCAACATTATCATCAATCTCATTGTCGTCACCTTTTAGCACTATTTTTTTATGTTTTTCCACGACATCCAGCATAGCAGCGGTCGATTTTCGCTATCACAGATTGTCAACAAAATGCTTTGTTGCAAATGTCATCGCGATCTTTCCAATATTTTGTAAACTCCTCTGTCCAAGCGTAAAACAAAGGTGATCCTACCCCAGATAACATTGGCTAAAGAGATATCGGTAGAACTCTAAAATAGTGTCCAACTTAAAGGCAAAATGCGAACATATTAATAAAAAAGTAGAGCAATTAATATATATTAAAAGTATATGTCAACTAAAAGTATACTTTTTTGCATTTTATGTAAAAAGTTGTTAGTAGACTACTAAATTATTTTAAAAGTAAATAGATTTCTGTTTCCTCAAGATAAAGAATTAGTCACTATAGTAGTCTACTACTAATCCATTACTTTTAAAGTATGGTTGGAGATTTTTCCGTTATATTTTAGAATGATACTGTTTGAAAAATATATCTTTCTTTTTATTAGATATGATAACTCCATTTATTTTCTGATATATGATGTAATTAGTAGATGATCATTTAGCAGCATTCATAATTTTGAAAAATGTACAACTACTGTAGTTTTTAACTGTGACTATATTTTTGTGCTATTTTTGGAGACTTTTCGATTATACTTTAGAATGATACTGTTGGACGAATGTAGCATGCTTATTTCTCACTAAAATGTGTATATAATTTTTCTAAGTATAGTTGATAATCATGTAGCAATTTTCATAATGTATCAAATTGACGATTACAATAACTTTCTACTATCGCTTTACTTTCTTGTTAGTAATTAGTTATTTCTCACTTATATCTTAGGATAATACCGGTAGACATATATAGCATCCTTTTTGTTCGCTGGTATATGATATAGATGCCTCCAATACTGCATATTGTGTTCCTTTGTTACATATGTCCGCCGACCTATGGCCGAAATTAACCGAAAATAAGCACGATGGAGAGAAAACGTAACCTTCCACGTAGCTCGCGTAACAGTTTTAATAAGTTATCTATCAGACAAAAAAGGTTGCATCATCGAACAATATTCAAGGCAACTATAAATGCATTTAATGCTTCGATTGCCAATATAATACCACAAGCTGAACCCAGTAATAATCTTGAAGAAAATCAAAGTGAACGCGTTCTGTGCTGTAGTGGAAATGCTTTTAATATGAATAATAGTGATCATAATAACATACCATTAAGTGCTAATGACAGCACCAGCGATTTGAACACAACAAGTGATGAGAGTGACACTGATATTATTTCGAACAATATTAATAATAAGAAGACCGATTTTAAATCAACATTAGCACAAGCATGTTGTGAAAGCAACATGACTCATGTGCAGATAAATTCTATTCTGAAAGTATTGCGAGAACATGAGTGCTTTAAAAACTTTCCTAAAGATGCTAGGACATTATTGCATACACCGAAAGACTGTAACAAGAAAATTAGAGACGTTTTCCCCGGTCAATATCTTCATGTGGGCATTTGCGAAAACATCTTGAAAAAATTATCATTCTGTGATGAAGTGCCTTTGGAAATTTTGATTGACATTAGTACTGATGGAGCAAATGTTTATGAAAGTGTTAATTTTGATATTTGGCCAATTCAATTTCGAATTATTAATATCAAAGACAAAAGTCCAATGATCGCGGGGATCTATGCAGGATCTAGAAAACCTACCGATATGATAGATTTGTTCAAAGATTTCAATTTAGAACTATTACAATTACTCGAAAAAGGTATTTTGTTCAACGACAAAATTGTAAGAATAAAATTAAATTGTTTTATTGCTGATACACCCGCTAGGCACGCATGCTTAAATATTAAGGGACACGCCGGATTTAATAGTTGCAACAAATGTAAAATTCCAGGCGAAAGACATAAAACAGACAGGACTACTATTTTTAAAGGTATAAATTATCCTTTACGAACTGATGAAGAATATCGTCAGAAAGAAAAAATGGACGTGAAACATCATCATGGTTACTCTGTTCTGCATTCATTGCCGTTAGATTTAGTACGCCAAACTCCGCTAGATTATATGCATTTAGTATGCTTAGGAGTAGTCAAACAAATAATCGTAAAAGCATGGTTGGAAGGATTTTATCGACCAGCGAAAATAAAAGATGTTGTAAAAGATCGTATTTCAAATCGCCTTTTGACATTAATTACTTACTGTCCATGTGAATTTTCTCGAAAACCGAGAAGTCTAGATTATTGCCGACGCTATAAAGCAACTGAGTTTCGACAATTGTTATTATTTACGGGACCAAGTATTTTGCTTGATTTGTTCGGTGACGATTTACGAATACAGCATTTTTTAAAGTTACATTATGCGATTCGTATTCTTGTATCATCGAATGAAAGAACCTACAATGATATTGAGAAAGCAAGAATGATTTTACATTCATTTGTAACTGATAGTATTTCTGTATACGGTAGAAACTTTTTATCGTATAATGTCCACAATCTAATTCATTTGCCGGATGATGTTCATAACTTTGGATCATTGGATCATTTTTCTTGTTTCCCGTTTGAGAATAATATGATATTTTTTAAAAAAGCTGTTCGTAAACCCTCTGTACAATTACAACAGATTTATAATCGTTATATCGAGAAAAAAGAATACAATTTTAAGAATTTTTCGCAAAATTCCGCTATCGCGACTCGTGCATATCGTCCGAAATTATATAATAGTTTCCTTGTGTACCAACAACATTAAGCAATTTTCATGTATAAAAATAAATGGAGTTACTTACAAATTAGACAAAAGCAATAATTGTTGCATTTTACGAGATAATACTGTTTGCATTATAGTAAATATATTGCAACACAGTGATAGTAACGAGTATCGTCTAATTGTCAATAAATTTCAACTCATTAATGCGCTTTACAATATTAATAATCTAGACTCACGAGAAGTAGGAATTTTTAAATGTTCAGAATTATCTAAAGATTTACATGAAATTTCATTTAGAGATGTTAAATCAAAGGGATATAAAATGCCTTATTGGCAAAATGCGGAACTTTATTTTGAAAAAAACATTTACATTGTTGCTGAAATTTATAATGATGAATGGTTGTTACATTAATTTTTATGCATTTTATATGATTTTAATATTATGACAAATATATAATTATGGCTGCAATCCATTTAATGCTGCAAATGTTTCATTGACTAATCAGAAGAAAGAATTTGACAAATTGACGAATCAATGAATGCTTCAAACCATTTACAGCATGAAGTGGATCGCATAAATTTAATGATTTTAATAATGCTCTTACTAAAATATTAATTCATATTTTGTAATATTTCATATTAATTACTTATATTTAGTATTAAAAATAATGTAGTTGAGAATTAAGTTCAAAAACATTTGAATTTTAAAAAAGATGCGTAACAGAAAATTGTACGCTTATGATTGAACAATTGAACATAGTGTTGCGTGCGAGGAGTCGGCTGTCTTCTTTTGCTTTCTTCCTAACCATGCTCCGCATCAGCGGCAGCCATAAGCCATAAAGCTTCTGTTGTGTTCTATTGTGTCTCGCGTGTGGTGTTTAGAATATCCTTGAAATTGTTAATTTTAGACTGTGAAACACATTATTGTAAAAGTGTTTCATTATGGAGATGCATAATGATTCACACGAGAGTGCCGAGAATATTAAAAATTCTAACCAAGAAGAAAGTAACTTCAAAACCCTACAACGCCGTATGTATAAGTTCTTCCATGAGAGAAAAATTTGAAGACATTCAGATTTAGTTTTAACGTTTATTCCTTGTATCTATTAGTATGTTATATATCAAAAGACAATGATGAGTACAATTTTTCTTGCACACTTGGACTCGAGCAAATTGAGAAATCGCTTAATACGACTTCGTCGCACGAAAAATCTTACACAGATTTAACGTCTACATTACTCTGTGGAAATCCGTCTCTTGTTAATGACAAAACAATTAATCTGTATCATCCATACAAAAAAACAGGTACAATACCTACTATATACTATATATTTCTTGTGAAGAAATTTTTGTAGATTTTTTGCATGTTACATTATAATTCTAATTTCTTTTGAAGATTTCCAAAGCACTTCAAGGTTACAAAATAGAAATGATACTTTAATTTCATCAACACTCGAAGCAATAATGCATAAATTAGAGTAAGTAAGCTATGTAATTGATAATCGAAAATATGTGAAACAACATATGTACGTATTTACGGCATAAGGAAACATATTTTCTTTTATCTTAAAAAAATGTTATAATATACATTTGTTTAATTTATTTTTTTATTTATGTAATTTCATCTTCAGAATTGGATCTATAAAATCTGTTACGCGTTTCTATTAATTTTATACAAAATATTTTTTACTCTTAATGTTATAAATAAAAAAATAGTTGATTTTTTAAAAATTTATAATGTAGTATGTGCTGTTTTTCTATTATACATATAGGTAGAGATTATAATTTCTCATAATTGTATTGTATAATATTACACCGGCACACAAAAAAAAAAGTGGTCTGTACTTTTGACCAAACCCACCTATCTATATGTATTTTGGCCCGCTGAAACCGAATCTGGAGGTCGTTTAGCCCGTCTACCTCTTGGTTTTGAGTAAATCGCAAAAAATAGCGAAAAATCGCATTAGTAAGTGCGACAAAAGTAGGAAAAAATTTTCTGACCTTAATGAGGTATATTTATTATGTATTTTGATGCCCTGAACCCGTTTTTCAACTTTGTTGAGCTCTGTTACCCACAGGTTTTAGCGAAAATCGCAAAAAATCGCGTTAACGAGCGTAAAAATCGTTGTTTTCTTATGCTTTTTTTCTCTTGTAACGAACTCTTTTATCTTCGAACGATCTATGTAGCGGGTTTCTTTTCCTCTTCACTCCGGTCTGAATCGTTTCCCCTTTTAACGTCCAACAGAAATCTGCCATCATATTAATATCCCACCTTCCTTGGTACCGCTGCTCCATTTCACTTATGTCTTGATGGAATCGTTCTCCTTGTTCTTCGCTGTAGTCTCCGAGATTTTTAGGAAAGTAGTCAAGATGCGAGTGTAGGAAGTGCACTTTTAGACTCATCAAGCAACCTAACTTTTTGAAATTCTTCAACAAATCTTCAACCAAATTTCGGTAATCGGCACTTTTTTGATTTCCCAAAAAATTCTGAGAGACACTTTTGAAACTTAGCCATGCTGCTTTCTCCTTGTCATTCATTTGCTTAATAAAGTTTTCATCTTGAAAAAGCGTACGAATTTGGGGACCATCGAAAATACCTTCTTTCAATTTTGCATCACTTATAGCGGGAAACTTCAGTCCTAAATACCCAAAACAGTTACCATTTTTATCTAGAGCTTTGACATATTGTTTGATCAGTTCGAGTTTGATATGAAGAGGCGGTAGCAAAATTTTGGAGGGATCAATCAATGGTTCGCGTTTGATGTTCTTTGATCCTGGATGAAACTCGGTTTTTTTTGGCCAATCTTTCTTAACATAGTGATTAATCCTATCTCTACTATCCCACAAACATAAAAAGCAGGGGTTTTTCGTGAAACCCGATTGTTGACCTAGAATCAGGGTTGCAATTTTTAGATCACTGCAAATCTTCCATTGATGTGCCGAGTATTTTATTTTCTTCAGTACTATTTGTAAATTCTCGTAGCTCTCTTTGAGTTTTGTTGAGTGTGCTATTGGTATAGGTGCATATGTATTTCCGTTGCAAAACAGCTTTGAGGCTTCGTTTTGATGAATCTATGAAAAGCCTCCACTCTTCATCCTTATAAATATTAGGTTTTAATTCATCAACCAACCCTTTAACATTTGAACAGTAAACTAACGAATTCTCCTCATCTTTGGTAAAAAATTTCCGAAACTCTTTTTCTCTATCACGATAAACATATGCCTTCGTTCCTTTTGCCAACAAATTTTTATTCTTCAATGCTGCTGCTAAATATTCAGCTCCATCCTTGGGTAGTCCCAAATTTCGTATAAGATCATTCAACTCTTCTTGGTTAAATGTATGAGGAGTATTTCTCTCACCTGCTGGTAGATACTCCTCGTCCTTGTCATCACTTACGTCTTCTTCGGAAAATTCATCCACTACCATTTCTTCCGCTTCGCTAGGATCCACATTCATAGGTTCAACTCTTTCGTCCATTGTTTCTTCCACAACTTCTAATACTATTTCTGGTCTTACGACTGAAGAAACGTTTGCATAGGAAATGTTATCTTTTGTATTCGATCTAAAACCTTTGATGTCTGTCATACAAAAATAGCAGTCTTCTGGACACGAAGGTGCAGACCATATCATTGGCTTCGTAAATCTCAGCTCTTCAGTGTTTTTAGTCTTATTCCATCGCATTAGCATCGTATAACACGAACCACAAATTGTACGTGGCGTCCAGTTATCATTTTGGTCAGTAATTTCTAAACCAAAACACTGAGTGTAAAGAGATTTCACTTTAGGATATAAAGGTCTTCGGTTTTTACACGTTTCAAATTCACCACAAATATAACAAAATGAATCGTGACTTTTATCACATAAATGTGAGTTACTTCTTGTAGCATTATACTCTATAGAGGCCAAGTCACCCACCAATGTAGAGCTGCGGTCACTTGATGACGACGCCTGCGGGCCCGCTTGCTCACCCTGACCAGCCGCCAATACTGGGCTTCCGACACCCTGCATCGTAAAACACTGATTTGCGCCTGACATGACGGCAAAAATGCCGTTAACCCAGGGACTTGGCCAGACGGATCTGTTGCCCACCATCACCACGAGGAGGTGCCCTGGTTACAGGCACAAATCAGTGCTTTACGATGATAAAGCTCAATAAACTTCAAATTTGGGTGAAGCACATCAAACTACATAAGAAATTTACTTGTTGAAAGTCAAAGTGTACTGCTACAAGAAGACTGCTACAGACCGGAGTGAAGAGGAAAAGAAACCCGCTACATAGATCGTTCGAAGATAAAAGAATTCGTTACAAGAGAAAAAAAGCATAAGAAAACAACGATTTTTACGTTCGTTAACGCGGTTTTTTGCGATTTTCGCTAAAACCTGTGGGTAACAGAGCTCAACAAAGTTGAAAAACGGGTTCAGGGCATCAAAATACATAATAAATATACCTCATTAAGGTCAGAAAATTTTTTCCTACTTTTGTCGCACTTACTAATGCGATTTTTCGCTATTTTTTGCGATTTACTCAAAACCAAGAGGTAGACGGGCTAAACGACCTCCAGATTCGGTTTCAGCGGGCCAAAATACATATAGATAGGTGGGTTTGGTCAAAAGTACAGACCACTTTTTTTTTTGTGTGCCGGTGTTATTATTCCATTTCATCATTATTGTTTCAGAAATATCAATGTCACTTTTAGTTAATCAATTTATAAATATATTTAATAACCGACTTTTTTATATAATTTATTAATATTTTTACTTTTTAGAGATATGAGCAAAGAAATGCACTTTATACAAGAACAAGTTAACAAATTAGTTAATTCCCAGAGCCTGATGAATGATACTCATTCAATAATACAAAATTTAAATTTGCCGATATCCATGAGAGAAGACTACCAGGAATTTAATTCTAATGGCACAAAATTAAAAACCCTAGTATGTATTATGTGAAAAATAAATTAATTTTTTATTCTCATATAACAAGTTATTGCAACTTTCTGTTCTTATAGCAAGCATATCTATTTACATTAGGTGGTTTGGATTTGCGAGGAGCGTTAAATGATTTTTTAAAAGTCACCATGACTGATAAGTTTGTGGCAGAAAATATAACATGGAAAGAAGGAAAAAAGAAAGATGGACAAAATAAATTATCTTTTCGAGAAAGTGCAATAAGCCAGACTTTCTTCGGTAATTGTTCCTATTATTTTACAGTAATTAATAGTAATGCTTTTGATATTACGTCTATAAATAATGTTGACCATCCATTATAATGTTTATTATAAATATTTATATTAAGATATTGAATATGGGCCTGTAGTTAAATAGTTAAATTATTGATAGTTTTCATTAAAACTTATTTTATGCTCAATATATTCATATTTTATTTAGAAATAATGAAAAAGTAATCCTTTTTTTAATTTATGGCAATCAATGTAACATTAACTTGTGTAAAAATATCAAAAACATGTTTGTTCAATTTGTTTAAATGCAATTGTAGTATGTAACAGTTTAATACCACTTATATCATCAATCATTTATTTTTTTAGGTGCTGCTCGTAGACTTGTTAGATTAGGAGAGATTTCTTTCAAAGAATATTGTACAGAGATAAAATGTGCTATTAAAAATGCTACTCAAAGAGTATATATGTCAAAAACCGTTAGGCCCAAGCAAAAAAATGTTGACCAGGTTGAAAAAGAATCTCGTCTGATGCAAATGTATGAAGCAGCTTAACGATTCTATTTTTTTTTAAATATGTTAATTTTTTATTTAAGAGATGATCAACAACATCGTTTTTTTATTTTGCACAAGAAATGCATTATATAAGTGCTCATATAATGCTTGCTCATATAATTTTTATGACGTGAATTTAAATTACTTTTGATTAAACACAAAATGTAACTTCATTAATAGTTTGAATATTATTATATGTTAGTATATTTATAATAATATGAAATAAATATTTTAATATATTCTTAATACGTTATTTTTATACAATATATAAAATATAACTCCTTTTATCATATATTACATAAAGCATTGTGCTATTACTTTGTTCTTGTGAATTTATTATATTATTATATGGATTAATATTACAATATTGTTTTGTAATTAAATTTGTAATCTTTTACATACTGTTACTCATGAACGAGTTTATGAAAAAAAAGGAGATTAAAGCTCATAAAATTTTGAGTTTTGCATAATTTCTAATAATTAAACATGGTAAAATTGTTAATTAATTGTTAATATAATTATTCTGGTTTATAGAAAAATTTAATATCTTTATTTTTAATTCCTATCCTTTTCTTCCATAATCTGTAGTAGCAAAATAATAGAACTTAATTGGCGGTTTGATGACAGTATCTCATAACTAACAATTTATTGAAATATAGATTTTTACTTTTTATATCAATTAGAAAAAAATAGAAATGCCTCAAGAATATTGATAAAAAATAATTTATCAAAATTTTAATTATGTATTAAGAGAGTATGCGTCAACTAAAAGTATACTTTCTTGCATTTTATGTAAAAAGTTGTTATAGACTACTAAATTATTTTAGAAGGAAATAGACTTCAGTTTCCTTAGGATAAAAAATTAGTCATTCTAGTAGTCTACTAACTAATACATTACTTTTAAACTACAGTTGGAGACTTTTCGATTATACTTTAGAATGATACTGTTGGACGAATGTAGCACGCTTATTTCTCACTCGCATGCTTAAGGCGTTACATTACGCCGAGATGGCAGGCATCCTAACCTAAATAGTCGCCAACTTTAACGCTTGATATCTCGGTTCGCGAGGCAGAGCGACACTTTTTTCTGCTAGATTCGTTTATTTTGTGCGAAAACGCACCGAATGAGCCTCGTAAAAATCGGAAATAGTGGGAGTTTTCTGAATCATTACCTAATTTATATTAAAAATATCTAATAATAAGGCTAAATAATTAAAGGGCTAGTGAGAGTGTTCGCGCGGTATTCAAGACGTAGGTTCTTTCCTGTTCAAATCAAATTTATTTCAAATATAACTTTTTATATAACAATATCACAAGCGTACGATTAGCTCAGTGTTAGCGTATTAGGTTATTGTTCCGAAGATCTTAGGTTCGAATCCCGCCGCACCGATGCGTTTATAAAAATTGTAAAATAATGCGTAATTGTAATTAGATAAAATAAAAGAATGTTGTATGCGAAAGAGTAAATACGGATATATAAGCTATAAAAATAAGCTCTGTTTAAAAAAAATTTTTTTTATATTGCACATCTGCTAAAATTTATTTTTAGAATGTAGTTAACTCATCTATTGTTGGAGGTAAAAAGTGAATTTTAGTTATTCGACATTAGGAACCTATTGCAGAGGATGGAAAATGAATTACAATTATTCACTAGTAGTGAGTTAATGTAGGATGCTTGAATGATATTACCGTTAAATCATCGATTTTAAAAACACTAACAGCATGTTATTATCAAGATAAGATAGAGCAATTTAAGTATTCTCGATCACCATGTCTACTTGTAACCTACAATTACCTAATAGTAGTTAATTATTGTTGGAGGTAAAAAGTGAATTTTAGTTATTTGACATTAGGAATCTATTGCAGAAGATAAAAAATGATCTACAATTATTCAATAGTAGTGAGTTAATGTATAAGACTAAAAGCGAAATACAGATTTTCGATAATAGGGACATATTGTACAAGACTACAAGTTTTATTTTTAAAGATGCCTAATATTTCATTACCATATCCATCTATTTGTGTACATTTTCGACGTCAACAAGGACACTTCTAGATTCTCTAAAGTAGAATACTTTTATACTACTATTAGGTTGCTTGAATGTTATCTGGGTACTATATGTTCATCAAAAACTGTGGAGAATTTATGGTCTACGATAAAATTATTTAATTCGAAAATGATGAAATGTGAACCTAGCACACCTGCCTACTGTACATGAGCAATAAGTTTCAATAATAACTTCTTCATTTTTTTTATATTTGCGCATACAAAGCGTATTCTCAATCTTGCTGTTTATAGACAAAAAGGATACAACAAATCCTAACATACGTCTCAAATTTTGACTCACGGACATTCTTGAATTTCACGTATCCTACAGTATCACCAGCATTGAGAACGTAGGCGCGTTGTCGCCATCACTCTAAAATTGTTCCAATTGCGACGATGTTGCGAACTCATTGTTCAATATTCGTTGAACATCACTTTCCAATTGTCATTTTTTTTACAGAAACCGTTATAAACTCTAACGCTTCACAAGACTGTGCGCGAATAAAAGATTTTTCTGTTAAACAGCAGCACTTTATATAAGTTACCCAGACAGAAAAATCGTAATGTGATAATGATTTCAACATTAGCAGAAAACCGCAGCACATCGGTGTGCAAAAGCACACAGACAACGTAATTAATAAAACCTTATCTTCAAAACCATATAAGGAAAGAATATCACATGCAAACGATAATATTTACTATGCAACGCACGACGTCAGACAAATGCAAATAACGGGAGCGCTATTGTAAATCGAGGCAGCGCCCAAAACCACACGATTTGTCTAGCTCAATAAATTACATAAAAAAGTAATACATTAAAAAGGATGTAAGGTACATTACCAATATTAGTATGCACCGCGCATCGATCCGATTAATCGTAGATAACACGTCAACATACATCGTACCATCTCCTGCAAAAATATACATTTTTTCTCTTTTTAGAACTCCCCCCCTCCCCTTATCGCAAAAGATGTGCATTACTATTATTAATATGCATCACGCGTTGATAAAAGTAACCACAGATGCATCGTATTGCCTCCTAAAAGAGTATACTACTCTCCTATATTTATTCTGAGAATAAGTTAGAATTTCTCTATAAAAAACAACGACACATTTAAAAAAAAGATGCACATTGCAAATATCAATGTGCAGCGAGCGCCGATGCGATTAACCGCAAGTAACGCGTCGCGCTGCGCCGTACCATCTCCCACGCGCACGGCGGCAGAGACGTCTGCTATCCTACCGCTACAATGCATTAGAAAGTACATTATCTAAAAACCAGTCTCATCACCCCTCCCCTGATCTCACGTACACATGCACAGTGAGCCAGAAGGAACGTACGGTCGAGCTCACTTTGGTCTCCTTTCCGTCTCGACCCCTCCCCACTCTACCCCCCGCTTACGGCAAGCGCCATGGCTATCTCCCCCATTCATATTCCCGCTTGAAAAAGTCTCTAGTTCTGTGGTGCATTTATTTATCCTACTACCCCGTTTGTATCGGATGGTACAATCGGATCGAAATTGAGTTTTGAGCAAACCTAACGGTTAACAACTCTTAACGGAGACCAACCACGCTTGAACACAACCGTTGGCAGAAAAAACAGGAATCGGGCGGCGATCGCCGAAAACTCTGCAGAGGCAAATTACACTTCACCCCGTGGCTGCCTTCAAAGATCTGTAATATTGACCACATTAACAAAGAAAGTTAACAATGTAAATATGTATTTCTTAACAAAATAATGTTTACCTGGAGAATTCTTGATCTTCTTATGGAAAAAAGAAATGCAAGAGATATAACCTAATCTAATCCATCTCGACTTTTTATCGATTGACCACGTTGATATTGATCACGTTTCCTGATTTGAAATGGTAATGTGGTCAATCGCGACAAAAATTCGGGTTAGGTTAGGGGTCGGGTTGGGTTAGGTTAGGTTAGGTTATTGCTTTTAAGTCCCCCCCCCAAGAGGGGTCAATGTTAATGTGGTCAATATTATAAACCTTGGGAGAACGAGGACCCTCTAGCTAAACCCTGGTTTGCTAAAAAATACACATTTATATGTTAGACAAATGATTCCTATTAGCTTAGCCAGCGCTCTCTTTCCTCATATACCATTAGTACTAACAAAGGCACACTGAATTTATTTAAATACCTTTACGAACGCTTGATTCTCTCTTTACCTTAGTGCCACGCTTACTGCATGTTAACCGCTGTATAATCATTTCAAATATTCTGTTTCTGAGTTCATTTAACATTGTGTCGTGCATTGACTCTTGCACCGATTCCTGTCATCCCAACATGTTATGGGCCCAGGCCGACAAAAAACGCAAGGAAATTAGTGACAAATATATACTTGAGGTTACATCCAATGCAATATGAATTCAATCATAAGCATCAAAACACTGACCAAGGATAACTTCGATACATGGAAGTTGCAGATGCAAGTGCTACTGATTAAAAATGACGCTTAATCGATAACAACGGAAACGTGAAATTAACAGCAAATCGGGTAGGCAATCTTTATTACGTTCGCGAGAATTCGAACATTAGTAAGGCGGTTACAGATAAGCCCATTTCATTTAAAACGCTAGGAACATTGATTTCGTGGCATCGTCGACTAGAACACATAAACATCAAGGATCTTCTCGAGACTGAGCAAAACGGAATTAACATTGAACAACCTGAAACGTCGATACAATGCAATATTTACGCTCACAGAAAAATAACAAAAGCGCCGTTTTCAAAAAGGTCAGACTAGAAAACAGAGCTGCTAGAGATAATACATTCCAATATATGCATTCCCATGAGAACCACATCTAACGGGAAGGCGAAGTACTTTGCAACATTCATTGACGACACCACAAGATAGTGCGAGATTTGCTTTTAAAAATCTAAAGACGACGTTTTTACATCATTCAGAAAATTTAAGCGATATGTCGAGAATCAGAAAGGCAGAAAAGTATAGTGCCTACAGTCCGACAATAGAGGCAAATATACAAGCAAGCACTTTGATAGATATCTGAAAGAGTATGGAATTATGAGAAGATTATCTGTCTCACGCAACCTTGAACAGAACGGCGTTGCAGAAAGGAAAAATTGTACAATTCTGGATACAGTCAGATGTCTATTGCTCCAATCGAGCTTACCTTCAAACTTCTGGGCGGAAACGATAAATACCGTAAACTACATTGGAAATAGATGCCAAACGAAAAGTTTGAACGGAATGACAGCCTACAAGGCATGGACAGATAGCAAACAGAACATGAATCACCTATGAGAATTCGGTTGCAAAGTTCTGTGTCTGGACTGTGATCCTATAAAGGAAAAACTTGTATCACGCAGCAAGGAAGCCATTTTTCTCGAATATTTCGATCAATCCAAGGAGTGGAACGACCCATTTTTTTTAGATACAAAATCGCGCACGGACGTAGCTCGTCGGGAATTACCAGGGCATGATCCGGGTCAAGAAAAAATTAAACGAACGTTTAAAGTTGAAAAATATACAGTCGTAAGCTAAAAGGTTGCAACACATTTTCTTTGATGGTTAGATGGTTCGATGTTTAATTGGTTGGATTCACAGATAAGAACCAATGACGTTCGCCGTTCGATGAGTAAGGCTACATTCCAAAAACCATCGAAGAAAATGTGTTGCAACTTTTTAGCTCACGACTGTACACGTTTATTTAAAGATAGATTTACAGAATTATGTACAAAGCCTCGAGACCGTAAGTGCGTGTAATAGTTTGAAGAAACACAAACAAGATAACTTGCACAATAATAATATAAGATATTTACAAGATAAACGTAGAAGTGTCACCGGTAAATTTACGTTGTCGGCCGTATAATTTACCGGTGGCGTTTGACGTGCGGCAAATGCACGGTTTATTTGTGTGGTAGATGGGCGGGTTACAATTATGTACTTGCTTTGGTATGCGAATCTTGGAAAGTGCGGTTGTCGCTATTCGCACGGGCAGTGTGTGTGCCTTCCAACGACGTTGATTTTTGGCTCGAGCTATTATTCGGTCTATTGTTTAACGGGCGGTCTACTTTTTCTATGTGTTTTCCCATAACTAGGTTGCGTCGAATTTTATGGTTGCCGGCGCGGTAGCAGGACACGGGGTGACGCACAGCTGTGCGTCTCTTTAAATCTTGCGATGGTTATGACAAGTACGCTCGGCGGATGCAAAAATGCTTTAGTCCCGATCTACAATGAATATTGTAAGCCTTAAGTCGTAAGAAATTGACCAACCATAATCGATTATTCTCCTCGTAATCAACTATGATTGGTTAATTTCCTAAGGCTTACTACATCTATTATAGAACGGGACTTATCCTGTTTGTCTTTAGCCACTGCGACGGGATCGGATCGGTGTTCGGATGCCGGTCGGGTAAGAACTCTTGCCAAAGCCCAAGCACACTTAACCCAGCTTTGGCGAGAAGAGACGGGTACGAGAGCGGTAACCATTGAGAACGCTCAATATAGCTTGACTCCAAGACGCTTGACTCCAAGACTATCTAAGAAGACTTCTACGGAGACTAGTCGACGGAGTTGCTATCCGAAAAGTCAGCGGAGAAGAAGCGCAGCATCTCGCTGTTCCGGTTCTTTTATACTCGAATCTCGAGACGTCGGGGATGTTTCGGCGTCAGCATCCCCACCGCTCGAGATCGGTCGTTCTGGGAGCAAATGGAGGCAAGCGAGCTCGCCGATAGCACGTGTCGGTTTGAATCGGCGCGCGTGCACGGCGCGATACTCGACGTGCGGATGCCTCGGCGCTCGCGTACGCGCGTTTAAAATATATTATGGGTGCGAAGCGCCTACTCCTTGCCCAGCGGATATTCGGCCGGGCGTTTGTGGACGATGACCGGTCCGTGGAGGGTGATAGAAAGGCACTTTGTTACAAGGTTATAGAATCTGGCTTCCTAAATTTTTTATAAGTTGGCAGGACCAAATCAGCAGAATCGAATGCAACTTATCAAAAAATTTAGTACTCATTTTGTACTATTTTGTAACAAAAAAATTATTTTGTAGCCTGTGCCATTTATGAAAAAAGCGTGGCGCTGCTAACTTTATATTAAACTAACAGAATCAAAAAAATGTGCATAAATAAAAAAAATATGACGTATATAGTTAGCGCTGAATTTGTACTAATTTGCACCATCCAAAAAATTGAAAATATTTCCATTAATACCTTAAAACAACCTTTACTTTGTAATAGGACGTTTCTATTTCGATTTTTTCAGAATTTAATTAATCAAATTGAACTAAATTTATCTTTTTATTTACTACCGATTATGTACTATTTCGTACCACTAGAGGAAATTTGGTATTTTCTGTTATTAAAAAAAATCGTGGCCTTGCCAACATGAAATGAACATAACTAAATCAAAATTATTAAAAAATAATAAATAACGATAAATTTTATTAATACAGAATTTGTACTAATTTGTACCATCTAATACACTTGAAAATATATCCATTAACCCCTTAAAACAACCCTTACTCCGTAATTGAACATTTCTCTTTCAATTTTTATCAGAATTTAATTAATCAAATTGAACTATATTTATCTTTCTATTTATTACCCATTATGTACTATTTTGTAGCATTAGAGGGAGTTTTGTAGCCCGTGTTGTTTAACCTTTAAACACATATTGAAAATTTCCCTCGATTAAAAAACAAAATTTTTACCCCGAAAACTCCTGAAGGAAAGGACACGAAGAACACTGCACGCCAGACGGAAATTGACTTGTCAATGTCAAACAAAGAAACAGATTTTCACCAAAATACTACATTTGAAGATGAAGAATTGTTTGCCGATCACCCCAAAAACGGAAATTCTACAAAGATCACCGACGTGAGTAAAACAGTTGAAGCATTATCAACCCCGAAGAGAGGACCCGGAAGACCCAGTACAATCCGAACAAGATTAAAGAGCAGGCTACGAAAGTTATATCACAAACTACATAAATCAGTAAAAACAACAAAAAAAAAACACTATGCATTTTTGTCAGAAGTCCCTCTACAACAAGCAATGCCCGGTCCACACAGAGAAGAGTGGATGCAAGCTATGGCATCAGAAGTTAGGTCCATTATTTGTAACGATACATGGGAAGTTGGTCCACGTTCTACTGATCGCAATGTTATTAAAAGTCGAATTGTTCTAAGAAATTTTGCTCTGACGGCTCCATCGAAAGGAGAAAAGCACATATCGTAGCCCAAGGATTCTCACAACGCCCAGGGATACACTTCAACTAGACGTTTGCCTTTGTTGCCAAGTTAATCTCCGTATGGCTGATGATGGTCGTAGCTGCTCATCATGAAATGGATATCCAACAATTAGACGTAACAACCGCATATCTAAACGACACAATCAACGAAGAGATATTTATATTCCCATCGAAAATGTTAGACTTTGGAAGCAATTATTGAATCAGAGGCAAGCAACAACATAATCTGCGTCAATGTGAAACAGATGCTTAGCGAATTTCAGACCGGCAAGAAGGTTTGTTTGTTTAAAAGGTTTTTTTATGGTCTTGACAATCGGGTAAGTGCTGATACAATAAACCAGATTAGACTTTAAGGAAATACGGAGCAACTTTCTGTCATGCCGATTCGTGCATATATTATGTTGGACAAGGAGAAAACTTACTAATGATCATCGTTTAAGTTGATGACATATTAATTACTTCGCGTGATTTTAGCGCAATCGACAAAATTAAAAAGAGCTTGTCATGAGAGTTGGAAATTAAAGACCTTGGAAATATCAGCTGTTGTTTTGGAATTCAGTCTTTACAAGACGGCAACAAAATCATCATGCAGTAAAAAAGATATATAGAAAACATCTTGAGATATTTTGGGATGACTGAATCGAAATCTGGCATCGCAATTGTCCTTAACGTGAAACTAATAACGCAAGAAGATTGCTCCGATTTCGGTACTCAGACGTTGTCGTACCGCGAATTAATAGGAGCTTTCACATATCTAACAGTTGCTACCAGGCCAGTTATTGCCTGAACAGTTAGTTCACTAGGCCAATTTAACAGCTGTTACGGAAGATCACATTGGGCCGCTGCAAAACGCGTGTTGCGTTACTTGAAGGGCACCGTTGACGTAGGACTAATCTTTGAAGCCGATTGCAGCCTACTTAAGGGATACGTCGACGCTGACTGGGGTAACTATTTGGTCGACAGATGTTTATTCATTAGTTAATCATTCATCTTGAGCAAAAGTGCCGTGTCGTGGGAAACCAGAAAGCAGCGCACTATGGCGCTCTCCTCAACTGAGGCGAAGTATATGAGCTTCTTCGAGGCCACAAAAGAAGTAATTTACTTATGCAGTTTCCTCAAAGAGCTGGACGTAAGTCCAGCATGTAAATGATCTGACCGACATTACTATCTTCAATGATAACTTGGACGCAAAGAAACTTGTAGACAATCCTGTATTCCATTCAAGAAACAAACACATCGACTTAAGGCACCATTTCGTCCGTGAAACTGTACACGCGAAACATCTTAAAGTCATACATACCTCTACCAAAGAAATGGTGGCCGTTGTATAACCAAGAGACTATCTTAATCTAAACACATGAAGTGTATCAAAGCGCTCGGATTAACTCCTTATTCAGTTATTTAATTTGTCTAGAGTGCGTTTGGAGTGCGGAGGAGGAATGTTAATCCTTATTAGTTTGGCCATAACGCTCTCTTTCTTTATATACCATTAGTATTAGCAGAGGCACACCAACTTCTTTTACATGTCTTTACAAACGCTTGATTTGCTTTCTACCTTAGTACTGCGCTTACCACTTGTTAACCGCTGTATAATCATTATTTCATATTATAACATAATATATTTGTTTCTAAGTTCACTTAATGAACTTAATTATGCCGTGCATTGACCCTTGCGCCAATCCTTGCCGTCCCAATATTATTTTGCCAACTTTCTTTGTTAATGTGGTCAATATTATAAACCTTGTTAGAAAATGACAACATAGTTATTGTACTTTTTTTTTGTTAATACCCAGATAGCACAGGACATCCGTTTTAAATCCACACGTCCATTGGACGTGAATTGGACATCCATCGTATGTCCGATTTTGGACGTCTATTAATGGCCAATTTTTGGACATCCATAGGATATTCCTATTTGGATGTCAGTTGGGAAGCGCGCTATTATTGCGCAGGTATCATGTTTTATGTATCTTTTGTCGTAAATACAAGTAAGTTTACATTCGGACATTTTAAAAATGTCCATCTTATTTAAAAAATTTTCTAAGTCTGCTCGCGATGTGTTTCTTTCACTGCAGACTTAAAAATTTTTTTACGAAAAAAATATTTATTGATAAATATTTATTTTAATATTGTAAAAAAGCGTTTTCTTAACATTAAATAAAATAACAATGTTTTTTAAAGTCATAAAAATTGAAAATCTTTCTCAAGAATTTTTTTCGGAAATTTCCAAGTGGTCACCCATCCAAGTCGTAATTGTAAAGAATTATAATTTTATGTGTGCTTATATAAATAATATACTTTAATTATATAATATGTTTCATTTTTTCAATAACATATTAATTTGACATACATGAGTTAACACAAAGTGTTCACCGATCATTACCAGGCATCAGTTTGCAGCAATCTTACAGATCAAGTACCGTGCGGCGAGATTACGACTTGGATGGGTGGCCGCTTGAAAATTTTCAAAAAAAAATTTTGGAGAAAAAGTTCCGAATTTTTTTTACTTTAAATAAAACTTTTATTTTATTTAACATTAAGAAAAGAGTTTTGTTTCGGTACGTGCTCTTCGCAGTGGAAGGAAGAAACAGAAAGGCTAAGTATTGGTTCACTGTCACTCTAAACTTTATTTGCCCACTAACAATTACAATGTTCATCTATTAACACAGTGCTTTAAGTTTCAGGTGGAGCAAGCGACTCCTCGACTCGCGGAATTTGTCGCGATACGTCGCACCGTCAGCGACAAAGGCACTATATGACACCTCTCGCGAAAAAGCCGCCGGCCCGCGCGAATTTGGCGCTTATATAGCTTCTGTGCCTCTGGATTTCTCTCAAAGCTTCGAGAAGCTTCCAGAACGCTCCCGCTCTTCCGGAGCGGAAGTGAGTCTGCAAAGATGAGATGAATCCAGAAACACAGACCGTTTAAAAGCTTCGTTTTGATTTAATTGGCCTCTCGCTCCCCGATCGCCTGGCGTAAGCAAATCGTGGGCTCCGAGTTCGTTTTCGGTGATGTGATTTGTTCACGCGCGCGAGATATCGACGCTCGCGATCGGTGCGAGCGCGCATCAATACACATCGATTGTGTGTACTAGCATCGCGCTCCGTATACGCTGCTTGATTGAGCGCGAGACGGACGCGATGTTCAAACAAGGCTTGCGGTGCCTCGTGACTTAGCCGGATTCCGAACAAGTTTTTTACAATATTAAAATAAATTTTTATAAATAAATTTTATTTTTGGAAGGGTACTGAAAATTATGTCTATTTTAGGTTCTTTTGGATGTCCAATGGACGTCTTGCATGAACGTTCTACGTCCAGCGGATTTGCAAACATACCTCAAATGAACGTCCATCGGACGCTGGTTGGACTATGATTGGACTTCCATTGGATGTCCAAGTGTTTACAGACGGATGTTCGATGGATGTCCGATGGATGTCCATGTGCTATCTGAGTAACTTCTTAACGAACAATAATCGCTACCTTTTGAAAG
Source organism: Solenopsis invicta (assembly GCF_016802725.1). Classification (NCBI taxonomy): domain Eukaryota; kingdom Metazoa; phylum Arthropoda; class Insecta; order Hymenoptera; family Formicidae; genus Solenopsis; species Solenopsis invicta. Next base: position 15,782,278 of record NC_052674.1, on the reverse strand, counting down.
TCACTCAAGGTCTTGATAATGTATGTCAAAGTCAAAATTATTGTAGGGAGCTTTCTTTTTTTGAACATTTACCCACAATGCTTACTAGCAATAAAAAAAATTATTTTAAAAGTTATTTTTTTCAAATAAAATATATTTTTTAAAGTTTTCATAAAATTTTGTTTTGTGGCAATTATTTATAGTAAAATCTGCAATCATTAATTTGTAATTTTTTATGATTAAAACTGCTTTTTATGACGTTAGTTGTTAGTATGCCACGGCCTTCCTCTTATCTCACAAATGCATCCTATTTCCCCTCTTTAGTAAATTGTAAATTATGTTTGTTCTTTATGAATATCTATAAGGTGATTGGTAGAATCTATGGTTAATAAACTGGTGTTGAAATTGTGTCGCGTTAATACTTACTGAATTATTGTCAAAAAACAAAAAGGTATTTTTTCATCACCTCTCTCTTCATATAAAATGTGTAGACCCGTATTTAGAACGTGCTTATAAAAATATTAGCGCATTGTTTTGCGATTCAATCTTTATTATTTATTAGATATAAAACAATGATAGAATGACAAAAAGATGAATTAACACTTTAAAACACATTTCGAATATGAATCATAATATATAAAAATTATTTACTTGATTGTATTTATTACAAACATCCGTTTTATTGTTATCCTGTATTACAGAAAATTATAAAGAAAAAAAGAGTGAAAATGAGACAAATCGTAATAACCAAATTTTTCAAAAATATGATAATGAAATGCAAACAATTATTTATTATATATAGCTAAACTTGGCGTAAAACAAATTTTAATTTAGTTACAAATATTCAAAAGTAAAAAATTAAAAGTGATTATACTTTAAAAATTGGATACATTTTGAAAAATTTTACATTTAAAAAACCAATTACACCCTCATTGCTATCAAAACTATAAAACTTCTATTAAAAACACATTTCTCGTTATTTAGATTGTATCCGTAAAAATTGATATTTTTCAAAGATTTTTATCTTAAAATCCTTTATTAGCAGATAAATTATTTTGTGATTATGCCACTATACTTTTACAAAACTTACAAAATTTCAACTTTTTTTTACACTTACCGAACCTCGCTTGTTAGTAATATTATTTACAGGACTTTACATAATTATATTTTGTGGCGATTTGTTATGTCGATGATGCCTCATATGATCGACGAATATCAACAGAAACGAATTGAATTTCGCAAGATTCTTATGGGCATCCTTAGTGAAAGGAATAGATGGTCACAATGCGTTGAATGGACTAACAAGAAGCTTGGGATGGCAGTAGGAGCACTTTTTATACGCGAAAACTTTAATCACGAAAGTAAGGTGAGTATTTTCTATTTCAGGAATATGATTACAACGAATTCCTACTTTGTGTTTTAAAATGTTGTCTGGTTTTCAGGAGACTGCTCTAGAAATGATTCGGACAATTCGTGAAGCTTTTAATGAGCTGCTAGTCGAAAATCATTGGATGGATAATGAGACTCGCGCAGTCGCAAAAAAAAAGGCTGATTCCATGAATGAACGAATTGGATATCCTGAATTTTTAAAAAATCCACTTGAGCTATCTGAAGAATATAAGATGGTAATAATAGCAATATTTTTTATATAGAATTTTTAAAAATATATCCACCACTTTTTAATTTCTTTAACTTTAAATATTTGCAACTAAATTAAAATTTAGGGAGGGTCCCAGATGCGCACAAACCCGATCAGACACCACCAATCACATAATCTAATCTAACCCAACCAACGGAAATATTCTAGGCATCGGCCGTTATAATTGGTGGTGTCCAATTGGGTCTGTGCGCATCTGGGACCCTCCCAAAATTTATATCACGCCGAAATCAACTATACAGGGTGTTTTACAACCACCAAACAATATTTTAACAGCGTATTCTATAGATAAAGTGGTTCTATAGATAAAATATCCTAACACAAAAATGTCAAAGTTACAATAGTTTTCGAATTGCAACCAATCAAAATGAACTAGAAATATCACACGCTCTGGCTCATATTTGTACAGCACATTCATAAGTTTATCATTTGTTATTGATTTCACAATATATTAATTAAATATTGATTTTATTACACAGCTGATTCTTAAAAATATTACTAATAGGGACGGTCATTATTCAATAACATTTCATTTAAATTGTTGTAGCCTTATTAGCTACTTTAATTGTCTTGCATATTGGCTTAACAACAATTACGCCACGAGCTTTCGTTGTATCGGAAATGTAAGATTGCAATCGTGCGAGCGGCGTAAGCATCGCACGATTGACGCAAATATGATCATATGTCGCGAGAACCTAATGCCCCACCATTGGAAGTACCGAAACTATAAGTTAAGCTGCTTAATTATCGGCAGTGGGAGATTCTTAATGTAAAGTACGAGCGGCACGTACGCGCTCCGCGATAAGTCACCCGACACTCTACAACACATCTAGCAACCGAGTACGCGATAACACGTGATCCATTTAACACAATTTGATTATATTAAAAAGGGAAATCATTTATAATAACGTTTGGGATATAAAGTGTTAACAAGAAAGTGAGAGTTTTATTTGCCACTCCGCGCGTCCTCCTCCAAGTGTCCTTCTCATGGGTTTCAACCCTTCAGATGGATCGAATTCCAAATATTTTATCTTGTTGCATCCACCAATACAACAAAATTGGTATCAGAAGTGAAATGAAGCAAAGCTAATTATTGCCCACATACCCTGAGTGGAGTCCGGAGACCACCTGTCACCGACAGAGGAGACAACGTAAGATTGGAAGAGATGCAGCAATTAAAAGCAAGAGAAATATTTTGCGTATTAATCTCTCGACGGAGAAAAATAGAAGCTCCGCAATTAGACAACACAACAAGTGCTGACAAGCAGAAAATCACACGTGAGAGCAGTCACTCATTCAGTAATCAACACCCGGAGTCACCGACACAGAGACCAGAGGTAACAGCCAACAAGCCAACGAGCCTACGAGTCAACGAGTTGACAAACCATCGAGTCTAAAGGAAAATAGCATGACAACGACAGCAGTTACCGCCAGCAGGAACGAGTCTTCAAGGGATCTCCAAACGAGACGAGCAAGAGCAACATGCAAGTCTTAGCAATACTGTAAGTCAAAACTATACTGTAATAATTTGTAAAGCGAATGTCCGATCAATCGGATACACACTTCCTAAATCAATCGTGGTTATCAAGTGAAACAGCGCGACACACGTTAAATCAAAACCAGCAAACTCCCGTGTGAATCGCGATCGACGCGTTGAAAGAAATAATAGCGCAAGTAGATAGAGTATTAGGACTTCCGTTTTTGGAGCGAGCGAGAGCAGACGTGTGTGAATAGAGAAGTTTTATTAGAGACGAAGAGTGATTGTGGGGTGTGAAAGGGTTGAGTGGAGTGTATGAGAGGAGAGTGGGTGAAGAGGAAAAGTGGAGTGAGTGGAGGAAGAGTGATTGGGTGGAGTGTAGGAGAGAGAGAGAGAGTGTGTGGAAGCGAGAGCAGTGTAGAAGTAAGGTTAGGAGTAGTGAAGCGAAAAGGGAGACAAGGGAAAGGTGAGAAAGAGAGAACGGAGCGCGCGAGCGCGAGCACGGGCACGGAATGTGCAGTGAGTATAGAGGCGGGACAGGCAAGAGAGTCGGCAAGCGGCGCGACGAGGTGTCCACGTGCAGAGAGCAAGCGGAGTAGAAATAGGCGGTCTAGGTAAGGAAAGAGCGTACGGTAAGAGAGTCACAGGTGTGTGGAGAGGGAAGGAAAGGAAGGATGGAGAACGAGGATCTGACGGGGACAAAAGTGATGGAGATAAAAAGCGGGGGGAAGAGGCACAGTGGGAGTACAGCGGGAATATTGAAAATGTGGAAGAGAAAAAGAGAAGTAGAGGCAGGGGAGAAGAAAGAGGCGGGAAGAGAAGAAAAAGATGAGAGAAGGATCTTTCAGAGGAGTAAAAAGACGGCAAGATCGCCGACAGGGGGAGCGGAGGGAAGTGAGTGGGTGATGATGGGGTCCATAAACAGATGGATGGAGGAGATGATGGGAAGGGGGGAGAGGATGGAGGAGATGATGGGAAGGTGGGAGAGGATGGAGGAGACGATGGAGGAAAAAATGAGGTTGTTAATGGCAGAGTTAGAGGGTATGAAAAGAAGAGAGGAGTAGTGGAGGAGGGACAGGGAGAAAATAGAAAAAGGGGTACAAGATTTGGAAAAAAAATTGGAGGAGGGATTGAAGTTAAGGAGCGAGGGAAAGAAAAAAGGGATTTGGAGAAAAGGATGGAAAGACTGGAGAGAGATGAAAGGGAAAAAGGGGAAGAGGAGGAAGGAAATCGGAAATTAGAGGATAGGGTGAGAAAGATGGAGGAGATGTGGGAAGGGAGAGATAGGAAGGGAAGAAGGAGAAAGGTGTTTATAAAGGAATATAAAACAGGGGGAAAGGATGTGAGAAGGGTGGTAGAGGATATTCTAAAGAAGGTGGGAGCAGAGGTAGAGGTGGAAGATGTGAGGGAGGTGAAAACAGGGCGAAAGGAGCAAGGGGGGTTTGCAGTGGTGAATTTCAAGACGGAAGGGGAGAAAAGGGAGGTGATGAGAAAGAAAAGTGGGCTGAGGGGGGAAATATATGGATAGAAGAGGATTTAACATGGAAGGAAAGACAAGTGAGGTGGAAAACTAGAGAGGTGGCGAAGGAGGAGGAAAGAAGAGAGGTAAAGATGTGGGTAGGAGAGAACAGGCGATGATCGACGGAGTATGGTGGTTTTGGGATGAGGAGGAAAGAGGGCTAAAAGATAGAAGGGGAAGAAAGTGGGGGGACAAGGAGGGAAAGAAAGGGATGTTGAGGGAAGGGAAGGAGCAAGGCAAGAAGTACAGGAGGGAAGGGAAATGGGGAAAGGGATGGGGAGGGTGAGGGGGAGAAAAAAGTGAGAAAAGTGCAGAAGGGCGAGGGGGAAGGCAAGGGGTGAAAACGGCTTTTTGGAACGTGGCAGGGCTAAGGAGGAAAGAGGAGGATTTTTGGAGTAGTCTGGAGAGGTGGGATGTCATGGTGCTAGAGACGTGGGTGGTAATAGAGACGTGGGTGGAAAAAAAGGCGCAGGGGTGGGTTAGAGGAAAGCTGCCGAGGTATGTATGGAAGGTTTAGGAAGCGAAAAGAAAGAATAAAAAGGAAAGAGCGATGGGAGGGTTGATGATGGGAATCAGGAAGGAACTGGCAGAGAGAGAGGGGAAGGAGAGAGTGGAGGAAGGAGACGGGGTCATAATAGGAAAGGTGAGGTGCGGAGAGGAGGTGTGAAGAGTGGTGGAAGTGTACGTAAACGGAGACATGGAGGGAAAGTTAGGGGAAGTGAGGGGATGGATAGAGAAAAGGGTACGGAGTATAAAAACAATAATTGGGGGAGACTTCAATGAGAGGACGGGAGTAAGAGGGGGAAATATGTGGCAAGAGGGAGACAGAAAGGATGGGAGCAGGGAGTCAAAGGATAGAATGAACGGAAAGAGGAAGAGATTAGTAGACTTTATAGGGGAAAGGGGGTGGACTATTCTAAATAGGGGGATAAGAGGGGGAAATGGACATACACAAGAGGAAAAGGAGAGACGGTAATAAATTATGTGTTGGTTAGAGAGGAGGACAAGGAGGAAATCTGGAAGATGCAGGTGGGAGAGAATGTGAGGTCAGATCATCACCCATTAGTAGTTTGGATGAAAGAAGAAGGAAGAAGGATAAGGGGAGGTAAGGGGGAGAGGAATAAAATCAATAGAAGGGTATAGAATAAAGAGGGAAGAGAGAGATTTAAAGAGATGCTAGGGGAGGTGGAGATAGAAGAGAGGGGGGTAGAAGAAGATTTAGAGACAATGGGGGGTAAAATGAGAGAAGTATTAAAAGATATAAAGGGAGAGATGGGAAGAAAGGTTGGATGGTGGGACGCGGAATGTAGAGACGCAAAGAGAGAGGTGAGGAGAGAGCTGAGATGGAGAAGTACAGGAAGAGAGGGGGACAGGTGTAAGAATAGAAAGAGAGGGTACAAGGAGTTATGTGAGAAGAAGAAGAAAGAGAAGAATAGGAGGTGGGAAAGAATAGCGGAGAAAGCGAAACAGAAAGGGCAGATCTAAAAGTGATAAAGAGAGAAAGGAAAAAAAGGAAGCAGGTGAGTAAAGATATAGAGATGCGGGAATGGGAGGAGTATTTTAAAAGATTGTTGGGCGGGGTGGAATAAAAAGTAGTGGTGAGGTTGGGGGGAGAGGAAAAGTTGGGCGGGGAGGAGGACATAGGAAGAAAGGAGATAGTAAGAGTGATAAAGGAACTAAAAGATGGTACGGCGAAGGGGATAGAAAGATACCCAACGAGGTATGGAAGTACGGGGGGAGGGGAGAGAATGATAGATTGGGTATGGGGGCTTTGCAATAGAGTATGAAAGGGGGAGGGATGGCCGGAGGCATGGAAGGACGGGATAATAGTTCCCATAGTGAAAAAGGGAGAGGGAGAAAAGGTGAGCGAATACAGGAGAGTGATGCTGATGCCAACGATATACAAGATATATGTAGCGGTGTTGGCGGGGAGGTTAGGGAAGGACATGAAGGAGAAGGGGCTGTTGTAAAAGGGACAGGTAAGATTTAGAAAGAGGAAAGGCACTATGGATAACATATACGTTATGAACTACATGATTAACAGACAATTGGAGGAAAAAGGGCGAAAAGTAGTGACACTGTTTGTAGACTTGAAAGCGACATTTGATTTGGTGGGTAGGGATACGGTGGTAGGTGCGATGAGGGACAGGAGAGTGAGGGTAACTCTGGTGGAGAGGGTGGGTGAATTGCTGAGAGAAACGAGATGTAGGGTGAGAGTGGAGAAAGTGATGGAGGGGAACTTCTGGACGGCGAGAGGAGTGAGGCAGGGATGCCTGCTCAGCCCCTTGTTGTTCAATATGGTGTTGGCGGATTTGGAAGGTGAAAGAAAGTAAAGTGGGGAGGACTGGTTTCGGGGGAGGACAGAATATATGCCTTATTATACGCGGATAATATTGTGCTGATAGCAGAGGAAGAGGGAGAAATAAGGAGCATGATGGAGAGGTTGGAGAATTATTTGGACAAGAAGGGGTTGGACGTAAACGTGGAGAAGACAAAGGTGATGAGGTTTAGGAAAGGGGGGGGGGAGAAAAAAAAGTTTGTTGAAAATGGAATGGGAGGGGAATAGAAGAGGTGAGAGAATTTACTTACTGGGATACAAGTTTCAGACGAATAGAGGGCAGGAGGCGCACGTAACAGAAAGGGTAAAAAAGACAGCAAGTGTGATGAGGTAGGTGTGGGGGATAGGGAAGAAAAAATACGGTAAGGACTGGGGCAGGAGGGTATTGTTATTTGACAGTTTGGTTTGGACTGTGATAAGTTGTGGGGCAAAGATATGGGGGTGGAAGGAAAGAGAGGGGGTGGAAAGGTTACACGAGCAATTTTTGAGACGGATACTAGGGGAGGAGGGAAGAACACCGGGATATATGGTAAGGGAGAAGGTGCAAAGAGAACTGATAAGAAGTAAAGCAGCAAAGAGAGCATGGGGTTACGAGAAAAGGCTGAAGGAAGGAAAGGAGAGTGGGCGAGGAGATGTTTGGCAGAGATAAGAGAGAGGGCGGAAAGAGGTTGGTCGAGCTGAGAAGAGGAGAAAAAATGGTTCT